>NC_068355.1:123850971-124201804 GCF_020536995.1 Dreissena polymorpha | reverse complement strand
CAAATTATGAAAAAAAAAATCAACAGTTGACCTTCTAACAATATTTCAACTGACAATAAAGGGCTTAAAATTAAATTTAAATTCATTTACATTTGTTATGTTTATTTATGTCAACAATTTCTTTGACACTTTGAAAACTGCTTTAAAAAAAACACAATTCCTCTGGACATTTACACTTAGCAAACATTTGTCACATGCAACATTTTTTCAAAACCTAAAAAAATACACTTGTTCATTATTTTATACTTTAAAACAATTTTAAACCTTACAGGGCTATAAACAGTTGTCACAGAAATATATCCTTTGTACATTAGTTTTTGTTAGACAGGAAGAACACAATGAAATGCTGTTTTTTGCAAAAACATTTATTAACCTAACCAGGAATAAAAAAGCGAAAATGGCAAAAATAAATAGGACTTCATACCTCAGCAATTATCCAATAATAAGTGTTGCACTTAAAAACAATAGTTGAGATTGAAAACATTTAGAGTAAACAGATGATTTTAAACAGTCATATAAATTAAGTTTTTTTTTACTTGTGTTATTGCACTCACCCAAAGCAAGTTCCTGTAGCCACAGCCACAGCACTGCCTCCTGAGCTTCCCCCTGCTATATACCAGTCCCCTCCTGAAGTTGGCCCCTCCTTTGACTGTATAATCACGCTAGACCTGGCAGAAGACTGAAACTTGTACTTCCACGGGTTCCTGACTGGCCCATATCTGCTGTCTATACTGCCACACCTACAATATCCCTTTGCATGCTGGGAAATTTGTCTTCTGCTAAAATGTCGTCTGCTGAATTTCTAAAATTAGCATTTTCTTCACTTTTTTTCAAAGAATACTATCAGAATAGCAAACAGTTTGGATCCTGATGAGACGCCACGTTCTGTGGCGTCTCATCTGGATCCAAACTGTTTGCAAAGGCCTTCAAAATCCGATTTCAGCGCTCAAAGGCATATTACCTAAGGTCTACCACTGCCTCATAGCAGGGCTCAGCCGTGAGGGAGACTTGAGAGATAACTTATACATGTACATAATATAAACTTCTTCTTCTAATAACATGAAAGAGGGGTGACTTCTACTCCTTTTGAGATTTAATTTTAGCCAAAAATTGACATAAAATATATGAGTTAAATTCAGTTAAATTCAGTGAAATGAAATAATAACATGACATTAACACTTAAGAGTGTTTGTTTACATTTTTAATGTTAAATTGTTTTCCCACAAACTTTCAAATGTGAGATGTTTCATCATAATAATGATGGACATGGGGTTATGAGGAGGAATAAATAATTGAAGAGTTGATTAAACGCTGAACATACAAAACTTCTCCTTTAAGTTGCCTCATTTTATCCATATTTCAACTGAGGGAGAAGTTACTTCTCCCTTGAATTTGAATGTAGGCTGAGCCCTGTCATAGCCTTCAAGCAAAGAGTTGATCGACAGCCATGAGCTAGTGAAATTTAATTCATGGTAGTGGAAATTCAACAAAGTACACAGTCAGGTAAGTGAACAGATTTATAACAAAGGCTCAGTATGGGACCATTTCAATTCAAACCACACAACCACACAGATCATTATTATATGCTTTCAAATGGTTTATAGGCAAATATCAGTGATTGAAATTTGTAAATCACCGTTTCAAACACAGAAAATTATTTATTATTTTTTCTCTTTGACTAAGAAAGCAGTAAATGAAACATAAGAGTCGAAAATTCTGGACTATTTATAATTATTCTAATGAACTTATGTCAGTAAATACATTATAAAATGCACACTAACAGCAGAAATAACATAAAATAAACTAAACTTTACTGTTGCCAACAGTTGGTTTTTAAATAAAATCCACATTTATTATAGAAATAACAAGAGCATCGCCTTGCGGGTGCAGACCGCTCATCTATTTTCTTTTTAAAGGTGAAGGGACTCTCAATTTCAATCACAAAGGAGGGAAAGGTGGAGTGAAGAGGGGTGTATAGTGTGGGGGTGTGGACATTTATTACATTATCTTCCAAAAATGCGGAAAAAAAAATGCAAATTTTTTTTTTTTTAATCGGGGTTTGGGGGGGGTGGGTGGGGGGGAGGGGATTCTTGGGTGCGATGGTTGGACGGTATTTCAAAAATAAAATAATAAAAATAAATATTTGTGTTTTTTAACCGTTTAAAAAAATGGGTGGGGGGTGGGGGTGGGTAAAGTGTGAGGGTGTGGTGGTCATTTGTGAGATGATCTTAAAAAAAAAAAAAAAAAATAGGGGGGGGGGGATTCGGGGGGGGGGGGGGGGGGACGGGGGGATGGTTTGGGTGGAGTCTATTGTGGTATGTCAGGTAAGAGTAGTTCTGTCAAAGTATCAATCAAATCTAATCATAAATAAAGAAGTTATGGCAATTTTAGCAAAATTTAATAATTTGACCTTGAGAGTCAAGGTCATTCAAAGGTCAAGGTAAAATTCAACTTGCCAGGTACAGTAACCTCATGATAGCATGAAAGTATTTGAAGTTTGAAAGCAATAGCCTTGATACTTTAGAAGTAAAGTGGATCGAAACACAAAATTTAACCATATATTCAAAGTTACTAAGTCAAAAAAGGGCCATAAATATGTAAAAATGACAACCATAGTTATGCAACTTGTCCTTTTACTGATAGTTTGCTAGTGTTCCAAGAATAAAAGCAATATCTATGATACTTTAGGGGTAAAGTGGACCAAAACACAAAACTTATCCAAATTTTCAATTTTCTAAGAATAAAGGGCCCATAATTCCGTCCAAATGCCAGTCAGAGTTACATAACTTTGCCTGCACAGTCCCCTTATGATAGTTAATAAGTGTTGCAAGTATGAAAGCAATAGCTTTGATACTGTAGGAATAAAGTGGACCTAAACACAAAACTTAACCAAATTTTCAATTTTCTAAGTATAAAAAGGGCACAAAATTCTGTCAAAATGCCAGTCAGAGTTACATAACTTTGCCTGCACAGTCCCCTTATGATAGTTAGTAAGTATTGCAAGTATGAAAGCAATAGCTTTGATACTTAAGGAATAAAATGGACCTAAACACAAAACTTAACCAAAATTTTCAATTTTCTAAGTATAAAAAGGGTACATAATTCTGTCAGAATGCACGCCAGAGTTATCTTACTATGCCTGCTCAGTCCCCTCATGATAGTAAGTAAGTGTACCAAGTTTGAATGCAATAGTATTGATACTTTCTGAGAAAAGTGGACCTAAACGCAAAACTTAATCGGACGCCGACGCCAAGGTGATGACAATAGCTCATAATTTTTTTTCAAAAAATAGATGAGCTTAAAATGTATATGACCACTTGTGAATTAAAATCAATCATAGACCACAACCAACAAATATCCTCTATTCATATGATAAAATGCAAGGAATTTAAGAAGGTTCATTTTTTACCCCATTGCATATTCGTCCATGTTGGTTTTGCCCATCAGTACAGCCCCACTAGTTAGCAGGCGGTCTACAACTGTGGCATTGTAAGGTGGCACATAGTTATCTAGCATCTTTGACCCACATGTTGTCGGAATGTTTCGTGTACAGAAATTGTCTTTGACTGCTATGGGTATTCCTGCCAACTCTGATTTTCCTAAAAAGAGTTCAAGATAAGATTATAAAATTACATAAACATATAATGGTAAGAATTATTTGGTAAGATTGTATGCATTTACCTTTGATTTATTGGTGTCTCTTAAACAAATAAATAATACTACATAATTTACTTTTTATAATGCAATAAACTGAAGATACAAATTATTTAATATAATACATGTTCAATATTCTCTTGTTATAAATACATTTTTTTACATCACTGGCATACATGTAAATTTGCAGTATAGATTTAAAGTGGATGAAACATGTTCTGCCTTCATAGACTTTAAATTTGACTTATTTTCTTTTTAAATATTTACTTTTATTTGAGTTTTGCAGGTCATGAGTGATGCGACCAAAATTTTATTCTAAATGCTAATACATGTATAATGAACGATTTGACCAACAACGCCCAGAGTATTGCATCTGGCAATTTATATTCAATCTCATGTAACACATGTTGTTAAGAAGTCAGGGTACCTGGTGCCAGACCAACTTGGCTCCAGGCCAATTCATGGGTTTCAGTGATGTAGGCATTCAACTCCCTTACAGAAGTCGCCCTCTCAATACATTTCTTCAATAAATCTCTTGCTGAAATTTGCTCTGTTTTTATCAAGTGAAGGACCTGAAACACAGAATGTTATTGAGGACACAATGAAATAACATTTTAAAGCCATTTAATAAATATATTTATTATTTTTCACCATATTTATTTAAACAGGTACAAAATGTACATCTTCAACAAAATTCAATCACTCTCCATGGTGGAGTTATCATATAGTTTTGCTACTTTTAACAACTAGTTAATGAACATAAACAATTCCTCTAGATTAATGAATAACGATTAAATGTTAAATTAATAAGGTTGTCATGACAGTTGCATAATAAATATCTCTGTTTAATGTTCATATTACCGCTGATTGTTTTATTTACGCAAGCGATGGCCCTTCTCAACACCTTTACCGATAACACATGTGCCACCTTTTTTAATATAACATTTAATTCCATTTGACACGCAGCGAGTAACAACGATTAAGTTGAACATTTTCACAGGAAAAATTGTGTTCTGCTCTACATTCGTATATAATACGCACCCCCTACTTGAAGAACAAGAGATGTGTTTGTAAGAAATACAATGCCCCCTTATGTGCCGCTTTTTTTTTTACCTTTGACGTTGAAGGATGACCTTGACCATGACCTTTCACCACTCAAAATGTGCAGCTCCATGAGATACACATGCATGCCAAATATCAAGTTGCTATGTTCATATTTCAAAAGTTATTGCAAAACTTTAATGTAAGGTTAAAGTTTTGGTGACAGAATGACAAAATGACAGACAGAAAGGCCAAAAACAATATACCCCCGATCATTCAATCAAAGGGGCATAAAAATTCAGCAGGTAAAAAAGTGTGTATTATATTCGTGTATTTACGGTATTTCGCTTCTAACACTATTTCATTCTTTATTTTTAAGCGATTTAAAGGTTTTAAATGAGAATTATATTAACCAAACGTCCTCCACTTTTTTCGCAAAAACGTGACGTCACCAATGTAACAATGAAAATCAAATGACGTTGTCTTCATTCATAAACAGTGCGTGGACAATCTAAGTGACGTCACTTTAAACAACCATTGGTATATCGGGGTTATAACCCACGGTAAGCTCCCTTCTCATTCTAATGTGCATGCGTGTGCGACTGTGGTAGAATATATGTCAATCTATAGTTAAATGTGTATTATTGGACATAACAACGAAAACTGCATTAAAATCGGCATTGTTTTGACAAAAAGTGGCTAGACTTAGCTCCCTGTTGTTATCTGTATCTTGTACAATGGTTCTCATTATATCAGCCCTTCTGATTGGTTGCTAAGATATATTACTATGCGCATGTGCTTATTCTAAAATGAGTCCATGTATCTTAATGGAAAAACGAAACTCTTGCTCATGTTCTTAAAATATTTTTACATTATATTCACAAATAAGCGGGATATAAAACATTTGATAAAGCTATTTATCCATAAACAAACTAACATAATTGTGTGTTACGTAATTTAACAAGGGCTGTTTGTAAAACATGCATGCCCCCAAAATGGGCTATCAGTTGTAGTGGCAGCCATTGTGTGACCTTGACCTTTGACCTAGTGACCTAAAAATCAATAGGGGTCATCTGCGAGTCATGATCAATGTACCTATGAAGTTTTATGATCCTAGGGTAAGCATTCTTGAGTTATCATCCGAAAACCATTTTACTATTTCGAGTCACTGTGACCTTGACCTTTGACCTAGTGACCTGAAAATCAATAGGGGTCATCTGCCAGTCATTATCAATGAACCTATGAAGTTTCATGATCCTAGGCATAAGCATTCTTGAGTTATCATCCGGAAACCATTTTACTTTTTCGTGTCACTGTGACCTTGACCTTTGACCTAGTGACCTGAAAATCAATAGGGGTCATCTGCCAGTCATGATCAAAGTTCCTATGAAGTTTCATGATCCTAGGCGTAAGCATACTTGAGTTATTATCCACCAACCATTTTACTGTTTCGAGTCACTGTGACCTTGACCTTTGACCTAGTGACCTGAAAATCAATAGTGGTCATCTGCCATTCATGATCAATGTACCTATGAAGTTTCATGATCCTAGGCATAAGCATTCTTGAGTTATTTGGAAACCATTTTACTGTTTCGAGTCACTGTGACCTTGACCTTTGACCTAGTAACCTGAAAATCAATAGGGGTCATCTGCCAGTCATGATCAATGTACCTATGAAGTTTCATGATCCTAGGCTTAAGCATTCTTGAGTTATCATCCGGAAACCATTTTACTATTTTGAGTCACAGTGACCTTGACCTTTGACCTAGTGACTTGATAATCAATAGGGGTCAGTTGCCAGTCATGATCAATGTACCTATGAAGATTCATGATCCTAGGCCTAAGTGTTCTTGAGTTATCATCCGTAAACCATCTGGTGGACAGACCGAAGGACCGACAGACCGACATGTGCAAAACAATATACCCCCTCTTCTTCGAAGGGGGGGCATAAAAATCATAGCATCAACTTACAATAAACATGACCTACTTTCCAATGAACACCGGAAATCATGAGAATGATCGTGGTAATAGTCATGGATAACCATCAAATAAATTACAACTTTTAAAAATTGAAAAAATGTTAAATTTCCAGCACTTCTTGAGGGTTTTTCGTTTTACCCTTTGCATGCTGGGAAATTTGTCGTCTGCTAAAATGTCGTCTGCAGAATTTCTAAAATTAGCATTTTCTTCTATTTTTTTCAAAGAATACTATCAGAATAGCAAACAGTTTGGATCCTGATGAGACGCCACGTTCTGTGGCGTCTCATCTGGATCCAAACTGTTTGCAAAGGCCTTTAAAATTCAGCTCCAGCGCTTTAAGGGTTAAGTCACGATACTATGATGAGGGCTGATACTATGAGAATAACGGATACCATAGTTGCAATAATTCAATTCTCAGCTTTATAACTCAAAGGATTGCTGAGAGTTGCAATATACCACAAATATTATACACAAATTATACGCACTTCTTAACCTGCCGATTTTTTTTTTCAAGTAGGGGGTGCGTATTATATACCAATGTAGAGCAGAACAAAATTTTACCTGTGAAAATGTTCAACTTAATCGTTGTTATTCACTGCGCGTCAGCCATTTTGAATTAAACCATTACATCAAAGGGGGGCAACTGTGCTTACGGTTATTGTCATGGCTACACCGTACATTACCATACATGCTAAATAAACCAACAATCGGTATTATAGATATATAATAATAATACTTATTATTTTATTATCATAATTATTATCGTTCTGAATATTGTCAAAAGGAATTAAATGTTATAAAAGAACAGCGTCTCTGTTTCTTTCTTTTGCAATTATGACTGCTTGACCCGGGTGTCAGCAGGTGGCCAGTGACTGTGTGTTATAGGTAAAGGTGTTGAGAAGGGCCATCGCTTGTCAAGGGACCCGTGTATTCGAGGTGTTGATAAAAGCTGGGGTATAACTGTGAAAAAGATGGTTGATAATGCCAAACTGATTTGCTATTTCCACAACACAAAAATATATTGACACATTTTTTTGGAAATTACAGCGTCATGGCTGATTTCCGAAAATGATTTTTTTATTGGGTAGTTTACTCAGATTTTCAATTTTTACCGATAAATTTGAACCAAACTCGGCGGTGCGTATTAAACACGAGGGCGTATTTTATTTGTGTATTTACGGTACCATCTTTTGTCCAACCGTGCAAAATTTGATCACCACTGAAAATGCTAAGGAACACTGATACTGCAAAACTTATATCAACGTTTACCTGTCTAAAGCACAAACTCATGCAAATGGTACCATTAAAGCAAGAAATACCGGTAATTGCTTTTTATTTACTTTGTTATTCTTTGGTAAGCCCTATCCACCACATCGGGACACTGTCATAATGTTGCCAACTAAATGTATCGGTATTGGTTAGGTCGAGTACATCAATCTTTTGCACATCATAATATTTTATGTAACCCATGTCGATAACGATGTCGAATTAGGAATATTTACGCTGTTTGAAATTTCAAAATGAAAATGTCAGTAAGACTGGTGTGCACGAAATCTGTGCCCAGAACTGAGATTATGTTTATGAAGGGGTACACATGTACTCCCAGAGCTGCCATAGCAAAAATTATCAAAGGTTCTGGGAATACGTTTATATGGACTAGAGATAACGGAGACACTCGATATTGGGGAATCGTACGATACAGTCTGTTTAATAAATTAATTTAATTTTAAATTGAAGCCGACAAAAAATCAGGTACTTTATTTCTACAAAATATTACAATTAAGAACACAACCGATTGCTTTTAACAAATTGAAAAGGTTGATCCGAAAAATAAACACGTCCGATTTCTAAAACATTCAGTGATCACCTCATTTTGCAAGATGATTCATATCAGCTGAATATTAAAATTGAAATGCATGCGTACATATTTTTTTTATTTAAAAGCGATCGTAAATACCTCTCGTAAACTTAATGACAACATTGGATTTATTTTATTTGGATTAAAACGTCTCGTTCAATGTTGTTTATGTTGTTGTTGTTCTATAGAAGAAATCGAGAGTAGCCTCCCATATGTTTTTAAAAGAGTTACATCCCTTTACGAACCGTTTGTATTGTTTTGAACAATCGAAGAAGATTTAATTAACTATTATTTATATTTTCAACAATCGGTTATAGGGCACATAAATAGGGAATCTATATTTAAAGTTAGTTTTTTAAAAATACATTGTGTTTTCTTCTTAATGATGTTATTGTTCACACAAATATTGTTCCCGCCATCTTTACTGATACCTTATTAAGTTTCGGACAAACAATTATATTCGGATTGTTTGTCATCGATGGTAATACCCACCATGTCATGGTTTGTTTAATGAATAATTGCACGTTCATGAAGATTGTAATTGAATATTAATTATTAAAAATTATTCTAATCATTATAAGCTTTCTTAGTTCAATATTAGTAAATATTATGTTTCAGAATTTAGCTCAATCATTCATGATTAAATGATTGGTGAATTATTGGAACCAGGATGACTGACAGCACAGACAACAGTGATTTCGATCTGTATGACGATCTGCTAGAGCAAGATCATCAGGAGCAGTCAGCAACATTTGAAGAGGTACAAATGGATACAGTTATTGTAAAAAGGTTTAACTCACCCAGACGCAAGTTCACCCATGATATCACTGCTACCTTCTGTAGCGATAACAGTAAAACGTCGATTGCGCAATCGCATATCTGCCACCATTGTACAAATACCTTTTTTGTATACGTTTTTCATCATAACTATTAAGCACAAAACATAATTTAATAGCTTTGTTTGACTGATAAAATGTTAATATTTTATTAAATGTTGTTATCTTTAAGGCAGGACTTTACTTAGTTGCAATAATTCAACATCAGCTTTATAACCCAATGGGTTGCTGATAGTTGCAATGCACTCTCTCTTGGCCATGGGTGCAAAATGTTATCAACAATGCAAGGGTAAAGGAACACTGAAACTGCAAGAACTTATACAAGTTTACCTATCTAAACCACAAACTCATCCAAATGGTACCATTAAAGCAAGAAATAATTGATTTTATTTACTTAGGTTTTGTTTTGTACGCTGTATCCGCCATATTGGAAAATTGACCCAATATTGGTTAGGTGGCAGTACACCAATATTTTGCACATCGGGTTATGTGCTCCAGCCTATAAAGTCAATAACGATGTGGTATTCAATACAGAATGCACTGTTTCAAATTTAAACATAAACATGTCAGCGAGAAAAGTGAGTTGAAACATCGTCGTGTTTTTATAGGGTGCATGCAAAGGATGACATCCGTAGGTTGCCATTCAGGTAAATTTAACATGTTTATGAAGGTTTATTCATTATTTTCCTCAATTTGTCTCGAACGACGTCTGTTTAGTGAAGTGCACAGATTCGCTGCGCTGAACTGCACCCATGTTTATGAGTGGTGCATATGGACTGCCAGAGCCGCCATAGCAAAAATTATCAAAGGCTCTGGGAGTCCGTTAATATGGACTAGGCTTTCCTTTGACCCGACCTCCCGGGTTTTGACGCTTGAAAATTACAGAACACCCTAGTTTGACTCGTGAGAAAATTACGTCATGCGTCACATTTGACCCGGGGAAATTTACCGACTTGCGTCAACGAGATCAAAAGTTGTTAAGATTAATCGATAATTGGCTTGGGGCGGAGTATCTTTTGGTAGACACTAACCGTTATCGCCCGTTTCCAATCATTGAAGCACAAGTCCGCTCAGTAGGCGGAGTTTGGCCCATTGAGAAATCTAGTAATGACCAATTAAAACACTGCTGGTTCGATGACGCGTGTATCAACGTTCCATTATTTATCTGAGCGTTTGTTATGAGCTGTTTGCAGAAATGACATGTATTACACCCACCAAAACAGAATGGACTCACCCGTGTCAGTTTTAATAATAATATCCAATATATAATGATCACATCCATATCCACAATATTTTGAGAAATACTTCCACATTATGTCAGAATGTATTTCTAAATCTGAATACACCCAACCCTGTTTTAGTTCATGTTTGCTCCGTTCAAAGACGCGGGAAAGTTATGCTGGCACATGTACTGTCTACAACGTCACATTACACGCTTTACATCAGATTTGCTAAAAATAACCATAGAACCGGTATAACTGACCTTGTGGCAAAGTGACAAATTTGGATGCTGCATGTGCTAATTGATTACAACATAGGTGCAATAATTGACCATTTGAGACAGCATAGAAAAATGGTGTGTTTGTGGCACGTCTTAGGTAAAGATGGCACATGAACTAATTAAATCCAGATTTGAGCTGTCCAGGGTCGCTTTTGAGATGAATATAAATTTTATGAGTTATTTTAAGGGGGTATTTATTTCTGCTTTTTGATGGTAAACGGTTGGCACTGACATGAGCAGTAACTGACAAAACATCTTCGCTACTTTCAGAAAACCGTAGGTACCATTCTACGAACGTTGCTAATGTTCGCCATCTATAAATTATCTATTAGCAAAGTAAAGCACTGCAATATCATACTTTAAAACAATAAATAAATCATATTATATATTGATTGCGTATTTGCTAGGTTACTTATTACTGGCTTTCATTTTCTGCAGTCAAACAAAACACATATTTTGTTTCATTCGCAAAAGACATATCTCGACATGTTTTCAGACAGTCGTTTTCGGATACGGTATGGTTCATCGATTTTAATATATTTCCAACAATCTTTATAACATTTTTATAGAATGATGAATACACATGCGGTGTTACGGATGGTCTAATTGATAAAATTTCGTATTGTACTCACAAGAAATTGCAAATAAAAAATAACAATAAGCTAGGGCTCTGCCCTTTATTCCCTTTAACCTACGGTCTCTGAATCTCTGCTTAATTTTCCGGATTTCGAATTTGGGACAATTGACACCTCTGAAATATATTTTGAGGTCACTACCAGTGCGAGTGTTTTTTTCGTATTGATTTCAATATGCTCACAATGTTGGTCACAATGTATGTTTGCATTATGTCTTTTATTGACTGGAATATAAGAAAATAAATGTTTAGGGATTTGTTAATTTTTTGCTTTTTATATATTATATCTCAGTAATTTGCTTAAAGTACAAAAGATCATTGACTCTCCTGCTTTATTATTATGACTCATACAAATTTGATTTTGACTCTTGAAAATATGGTCCCAAGAGTCATTGACTCTTAAGATTTGAGGTCTAAGGAAAGCCCTGTTTCCTTTTTGGGAAGATAGCCCATGGCTTTGGAATTGGGAATTTTATCGGCATTTTCATGAGATTGGGAAAATAAATTCATTAGCCTTTTTTTCACACGAAAAGTCCACTGATGAGGTAAATACTAAATTTGATATAACTCTTTATAATCATTCAAATTAAAAGAACAAAATCATATAATACTTTGTTAGATGTAATTGAATTAAAATTGCGATAAATACGCATTAGACACTTCTTTCTAAAAAAAAATATTATTTTTTTTTGGAAATTGGGAATTTTTTGCCACATTTTGGGTAAAAAGTATACTTTTTGGGATTGGGAACATAGCTGAATTTCGGCTATAAAATCGGGCCAAAAAAACCTTGGTATTAATACGCACAATATGTTATTTTGGTCCATATGTGAAGCCTATAATCGTATCTTCCTCACTTTTAGCCGCAGCAATGTTTGATTTATACATGATAGTCATGTGTAACGGAAATGCATTATTCAGCAACCACTTGACCTACAATAATGTTCAATACATCATTTGAAAAGGCAAATTCCAAGCTTTCATTGGTCAAACAAGTCAATTTGCAGTATATGAGGTTTGGGTGGTTTTACCTGACTAAAAATGGCAATTTTCAAGCAGAAAGATTGAAGCCTTGCACAGCCTTTAGTCATATTTGGCTTCTAGAGCGCTAACAAGTAGTTTTTCTAGTGACCTAGCTTTTGGCCTTATTTGACCCAAATTAGAAATTGGCCTAGATATTTTAAAAATTAAAAAATTAAGTTTCTAAACATATTTCAGCATGATTGAGTCATATATGCTTTTTAGAGTTGTTGCAATTCATAGATTTGATCAGGTGACTTTTAATAAGCGATTCTAACATTTGACCTGGTAACCTAGTTTTTGACCCAAAATTCCAACTAGGATATGTTTGAAACCAGTCAAATATCTGCGTTAAAGTAAATATCATTCCCAAGTTATCCCCTGCCAAAGGCGTCTGTCAGTCCGTCTGTCTGTCACAAAACTGTTTAGGGCTATATGTCAGATACTATGTAAGATATCAACATGAAACTTCATATGTGTATAGATATCTATGAGGAGAAGTGCCTTGCATAAGAACCATAACCCTACACTTTCTTTAATAAGAATTATTTCCCTTTGTTATGTCCCCCACTATAGTAGTGGGGTACATATTGTTTTTGCCCTGTCTGTTGGTCTGTTGGTTGGTTGGTTGGTTTGCGCCAACTTTAACATTTGCAATAACTTTTGCAATATTGAAGATAGGAACTTGATATTTGGCATGCATATGTATCTCATGGAGCTGCACATTTTGAGTGGTGAAAGGTCAAGGTCATCCTTCAAGGTCAAAGGTCAAATATATGGGTCAAAATTGCTCATTTAATGTACACTTTTGCAGTATTTCAATATTCAAGATAGCAACTTGATATTTGGCATGCATGTGTATCTCATGGAGCTGCACAATTTGAGTGGTGAAAGGTCAAGGTCATCCTTCAAGGTCAGATGTCAAATATATGTGGCCAAAATCGCTCATTTTATGAGTCCTTTTGCAATATTGAAGATAGCAACTTGATATTTGGCATGCATGTGTATCTCATGGAGCTGCACAATTTGAGTGGTGAAAGGTCAAGGTCAAGGTCATCCTTCAAGGTCAGAGGTCAAATGTATGTGGCTCAAATCGCTAATTTTATGAAGACTTTTGCAATATTGAAGATAGCAACTTGATATTTGGCATGCATGTGTATCTTATGGAGCTGCACATTTTGAGTGGTGAAGGGTCAAGGTCAAGGTCATCCTTCAAGGTCAAATATTTGGGTCAAAATTGCTCATGTAATGTCACTTCTGCAATATTGAAGCTAGCAATTTTATATTTGAAATGCATGTGTATCTCATGGAGCTGCACATTTTGAGTGGTGAAGGGTCAAGGTAATACGTCATATAGGGGGACATTGTGTTTCACAAACACATCTTGTTTTTTTATTTGATGTAACTTTTTAGGACTATATCTCACATACCATGCAAGACTTCAACATGAAATGTCATGGGTGAATTGATATTAATGAGGAGAATTGCCATGCTTAAGAACCATAGTCCTTCACTTTTTAAAATATGAGTTATTGCCATTGTTTGTTTTTGTATGATGTAACTTGTGAGGGCTATATTTCAGATACAAAACAACATTTCAACATGAAACTTCATGGGCATGTAGAAATCAATGGGAAAAAGTGCCATGCATAAGAACCATAACCTAACAGTTTCTTAACTAAAAGTTATTGCCCTTTCTTGTTTTTGTAAGATGTTACTTTTCAAGGCTATATCTCAGATGCACTACAATAATAATTATTTCAACATGAAACTTCATGGGTATATAGATATCAATGCGGAGAATTGCAATGAATTAAAACAATTACCATACACTTAATCATTTTTTAGCTCATCTATTTTTTGAAAAAAAATTATGAGCTATTGTCATCACCTTGGCGTCAGCGTTAGCGTCGGCGTCCGGTTAAGTTTTGCGTTTAGGTCCACTTTTCTCAGAAAGTATCAATGCTATTGCATTCAAACTTGGTTCACTTACTTACTATCATGAGGGGACTGGGCAGGCAAAGTTAGATAACTCTGGCGTGCATTTTGACAGAATTATGTGCCCTTTTTATACTTAGAAAATTGAAAATTTTGGTTAAGTTTTGTGTTTAGGTCCATTTTATTCCTTAAGTATCAAAGCTATTGCTTTCATACTTGCAACACTTACTAACTATCATAAGGGGACTGTGCAGGCAAAGTTATGTAACTCTGACTGTCATTTTGACAGAATTTTGTGCCCTTTTTATACTTAGAAAATTTGGTTAAGTTTTATGTTTAGGTCCACTTTATTCCTACAGTATCAAAGCTATTGCTTTCATACTTGCAACACTTATTAACTATCATAAGGGGACTGTGCAGGCAAAGTTATGTAACTCTGACTGGCATTTGGACGGAATTATGGGCCCTTTATACTTAGAAAATTGAAAATTTGGTTCAGTTTTGTGTTTTGGTCCACTTAACCCCTAAAGTATCATAGATATTGCTTTAATACTTGGAACACTTACAAACTATCATAAGTGGACAGTAAAAGGACAAGTTGCATAACTCTGGTTGTCATTTTTACGGAATTATGGCCCTTTTTTGACTTAGTAACTTTGAATATATGGTTAAATTTTGTGTTTCGATCCACTTTACTTCTAAAGTATCAAGGCTATTGCTTTCAAACTTCAAATACTTTCATGCTATCATGAGGTTACTGTACCTGGCAAGTTGAATTTTACCTTGACCTTTGAATGACCTTGACTCTCAAGGTAATTTTTGCTAAAATTGCCATAACTTCTTTATTTATGATTAGATTTGATTGATACTTTGACAAAACTACTCTTACCTGACATACCACAATAGACTCCACTCAAACCATCCCCCGTGCCCCCCCCCCCCCCCCCCCCCCCAAGAATCCCCCTCTAAATTTTATTTTTTTTTAAAGATCATCTCACAAATTTGAAACGGTTAAAAAAACACAAATATTTATTTTTATTATTTTATTTTTGAAATACCGTCCAACCATCTCACCCAAGAATCCCCCCCCCCCCCCCCCCCCCCGAAATTATTTTTTCGCATTTTTGGAAGATAATGTAATAAAAGTCCACACCCCCACACTATACACCCCTCTTCACTCCACCTCTCCCTCCTTTGTGATTTAAATTGAGAGTCCCTTCACCTTTAAAAAGAAAATAGATGAGCGGTCTGCACCCGCAAGGCGGTTCTCTTGTTATGATTATACCGTATGTCAAGGGATTTGCACCCATCCATAATCACAATTTATTTGGCGGAGGATATCAAGTCAGCATATTTTCTTGTTTTGTATTAAAGTCAATGTCATGCTGCAATTTATGCATTTATAATTAACATATCTGAGTAATTATTTAGTGACATAAATAAGGCTATGATTTGTTGTTTTTTTAATCAAAAACAAGCTTCATCAGGCTGCAATTACAGGTCATGTCTTAATCACTAAAATATCTAAGTACACATTGTACTTAGTAAGTGACATTTCAATTCAGTTGTTTGTCTAAATAAAGCCATAAAAGTTTAAACTCTCGTAAAGTACTAGGTTTTTTATCAATTTTACTTCAAAATATTGGTCATGAATTTTGCTTTGATAACAATGTATATAGGGTATTGTTAGTATAGATAATGATTTTGCAGTTTTCATTTTTTTACACTTTATGAAGTGACCCATTAACAGACAGACATTAGACAAGCTGGTCAGTGTAACAGACTGAGTATTAAGTATTGTACTCAGAGTTTTTTAATTCGTTGCCGTTGGATTCATAGTAGAACATTTTCACCCATATTGAATGTGACACAAAATGAAATTTGTGGACATGTAAAAAAAAACATGCACAAAGAAAACATTTCAATGAGCAATATGCCTATGGTGAGCTTTTGTGATTGCCTTCTCAAGACCTTTGCCTTTCAAAAAACCTTGTGGACAATCTAGAGGCCTTATTTCACCGTCTTGTTTTCATTTTATGTCCAATATTGTATTGTGCATGGGTTTGTCAGTCCTTTATTTTAATTCACACTCATTACTTACATCATTCTTTATTTTGAAAAATATGGTGTTACATAACTTTCAAAGCAACGTTTGTTATTATCATATTATGATTGCGCAGCTTTGTACACTCAGAAGTGTATTAACAGTAGGCAAAGTCTGTTCTTTAATCTAAGAGTTGATTGGTGAGTCAGGAGACACAGCTTATGATGTTTAAACTATTTAAATTTGCTGTTTCCTCAGTCCACATCAGAGCCAACCAGTGGGAGAGACATCAATGACGGCAGGGACGATACCTTGGTCAGCAATAGGGATCTGGACCTGTATGAAGATCTAATAGCCCACGACAAGCAGGAGCAGTCAGCATCAAATGATGAGGTAAGCAGATATGTTTTGTTTGGGTTTGTTTGTTGGTTTATTTAACCCTTTGCAACTTAGATATGTAATATGACGCGTGTGTAGTCACTTATAAAGTTAAATTTAATTAAAGACTTTTCTTACTATATTCAAGTTTTAAAGGCTTCATTTCCTACCCTTAGATACTGTTGAGAAGCAAACAGCATATAACATGAACAGACTGCGAGTTACCTGTATGAAAATCTGATAGCCCACGCAGGCTGTTCTGGTTTTATGCTGGTTGCAAAAGCCATTTTCACTTTGCTTCTCATGGGAGAAAGGGTTAAAAAAAAAGCAGGTTTTTTACCAGAATCTCGGTGAAATCACAGCAGTCAATAAACCAAGTCACACCTTTTTTAAGTAAGCTAGTTTACTATAACCAGTACTTGGTCCACACATGAAAGTAGCTGACCACTGCACTACTTAAACCAGGGGGGGGGGGGGGGCAATTTGTACACCTCCAAGTTATTTGGCTTTACCAGGCATCAAACTATGACCTTTGACTCTGATATATTAAATAATTGTATTTGATTCTTGTATTTGAATACATATGTGTTTTTATTCTTTATTTTTTCATTGTGAGGTTCAAGTAATAACCAACACACAAAACAAATCACAAAGTCTGACTGAGAATCCGGCCTTGATCCAACTGCTTATAGTTAGTTTGTTAACCCTTTCACTTTTGTTGTCTTATAACTTAAAAGTTATAAGATCTGTAAGATGTTTGAGCAGTGTGAAGAATGTTATGATTTTATTTAGTTTTGAAGGGTGTTCCAAGGAACTTAAGAAGTAATTTTTAGCTCGGCTGTTTTCGGAGAAAACCCGAGGTATTGTCTGTCATAGCCAGCTGGTCGTGTCCGTCGTCCGCCGTCCGCGTCGTGCTAAAACCTTAACATTTTGTCAAGGTTTTGAACATTGGCTCTAAAATCAAAGTGCTCCCACCTACAACTTTGAAACTTCATATGTAGCTGCACCTTGATGAGTTCTACTTGCCGCACCCATATTTAGGTGACTAGGTCAAAGGTCAAGGTCACTGTGACCTCTAAAAAAAAAATTCTGACAAGCTTTCATTTATTCAAAATGCACCCGCAGCCGAGCGTTGGCACCCGTTATGCAGTGCTCTTGTTAAAATAACATTTTCACTATCATTGACATTTAGAAAGTGTATATTTAAAGGTTTGAAAGTCTAAATGAGGTGCCTATAGATTACATTTGTTACCTTTATGGTATAACCATTTACTTAAAAAAGGGGAACTTATATTTCTCTCACCGACCACAATCGTATATAGCGCTTCTCACTTGTATGTGCCTTTACTGACTGTTCTATATTGTGCCAAGGAGCACAATTGATTGTTTGATTGTTTCTATTTTAGTTAAGCAGGCGATTTGAAAGTGCTTCTGAGTTGGTCCAACAGTTGGAAAGTGAAAATATCAGTCTGAAACAACAGCTTTTGAGTCAACAAAACCATGTGAAAGCGTTGCAGCAGAACTTTGCTCATCTCCTGAAAACTGCACGTGGGGAAATTGCACGCAAGGAAAAGGAAATAGCAAACCTAAGGTAATTTAAAATTGTATGAGTATTGCATTTTTGGATTTTAAATGTTATCCTTGATGGTCAGAACTTGTTCCAAGGAGGGCATATAGTGATAGCACTGTCCGTCTCTCAGTCTGTCCATCCATCTGTCCGTCACACTTTGTGTTTAGGTTTCGAAAAATGCTCATAACTTCCATGTCGCTTCAGATGCAACCTTCATATTTGGTATGCATTTGTATATGGACAAGGTCTTTCCATACGCACACAAATTTGACCCCTTTGACCTTGACCTTGAAGTTAGGGTCCGTGTTTAGGTTTCTAAAAATGCTCATAACTTCTATCAAAGCGTTTATCGGGGGCATATGTCATCCTATGGAGACAGCTCTTGTTTTTCAAAAGTTGACAATAATGCGCTTTTGCATTCCAAAAATGAAATATTAAATTCAAGCTAAAACAAATTGATAAGATGTTTGTTGCTTTGCTGCATCTTAAAAACGTGAAATAAAATAAATATTTTGTCATTTTGCCACGCATCTGTATTTTTTTTGTGAGGAAAATTATTTTCTTTTCATGTAAGTATTTACATGTTTATGTTTTGACATAGTCTGTTTACATTTAGCTCACCTGAGCACAACCTAATTTACCTTGTCTTATGTGAAATGGCTACATTTGCTTCGTTAACATGCTAAAAACCACATTTTTGTCCAATCTTCGTTTAACTTGTTCGAAGATGAAAACTAGGTAATTTGGTCAAATGTAAAAAAGCTTATTTACACTCTTAAGAGTCACTTTTTTTTCATGATACTTTGTCGAAACTTTTCTTCTTATGAGATCCAGGAAAAGATAGAAAATAGTTCCGGTGTGTTGAAATACATGGACACCTGGGACGCGAGGCAGTTTGCCATATATGGCAAAACACCGCAAAAGTGTAACCTTTTTAATACCTTAGAAGTAAAATTTGCCACAAAATTTGAGGCCAAATCATGATGAAACTTGCTCACAACATAAATTTGGTGTGTTTTTATTGGCTAATTTCAAAAATGGGTTTTGTCTGTTAAAAAACATGTCCACCAGGGGCGGAGCAGTTTTCCTTATGTGGCTATATAGAAAACTTGTTAACACTCAAGAAGTTACATATTTGGTTCAATTATCATGAAACTTGCTAAGAAATTTGTTGTGATGATATTTCAGTTGAGTTTGAAAATGGTTTCATTCTTTTGAAAAACGTTGCTGCCAGTGGGCGGAGCAGTTTGTCTTATATGGCTTTATTGAAACCATTTTATCACTTGGAAGTCACAATTTTTGTCAAATCATAAATCAACATGAAAATTGCTCAGAACATGTTTCCCAGTGATATCCCATCTGAGTTAAAAACATGGTCTTATAGAAAAAGCTAGTGAACACTATAGATAACACATTTACTGTCAAGTCTTTTGGAATTTGGTAACAACAATTGTCCTAATTATAACTGGTCCGGTTTTATAACGCTTTGAGGCCACAAAGCCTTGGTCTGAACATTTGTCTAATTATTTCACCTCCAAGTGAGATGTGATTCCTCTCCATTAAAAAATAGCTACTATGGTTTGTAAAAAACAACAACCTTGCTTCCAGGTGTTTGGGCACTTTTGTTCTGAATACTACTTGCTCAAACTGTTAATTTCCATCCATGTTAAGCTCCTTAGGGTCTTTCTCTCCCTTAAGACCTTTGGTCTTCTTGTTTATTTAACTCATGTTCTTAGTACAAAATGGCAGCATTTGGAAGAAATTTAAATGCAATATGTATATAACAAGAGATGTGTTCGTCAGAAACACAATGCACCCTATTGCGCCGCTTTGAAATTATTTATTTATTTTTGACCTTTGACCTTGACGGATGACCTTGACCTTGAACTTCCACCACTCAAAATGTGCAGCTTCATGAGATACACATGCATGCCAACTATTAAGTTGCTTTCTTCAATATTGCAAAAGTTATGGCCAATGTTAAAGTTTTTTTCTGGACAGACTGACTGACTGACTGACTGACTGACGGACAGTTCAACTGCTATATGCCACCCTACTGGGGGCATAAAAACTTAAATTATTCTACGCCTTGCATTTGCTTTCGATTATATTGAACGTGTAAAAAAAAAATGTTTCATTTATATTAGGATGATGATTAATATCCACCTGTGTGACCTGTTGTTTCAGGCAAGGTCAGAAGCCCCCTCCACACAGGGGGAATAGGCAGCCTGCTCCCCGAAAAAGCAGTGTGGACTCCTCCTTGGATTCTACATTTGAGCCACTGTTTGTGTCCAGTCCATCTACGAATACTTCCCAGAAACCTGATGCTGGAGTAAAACCTTTTCTGAATGAACATACCGATAGAATGGAAAGTTCAGGATCTAAAGTTTTTAGCGTTGCTCCTCAGTGCACTAAAGAAGTGCTTTCAGTTAAAAGAACAGTCAGCGTCACGCCTATAGACTCAGGCAGTGCCAGTGAGGACAATACAATTGTTCAGTATAATCCAAATGCCAGTGAAACACTGTTCTCTAGAAGGAAGAGACTGATCAATTCTGGGAAACATAAGAACAGAGTTGAAACCAGTAATCAAATAATTGATGATAAAATCATTGATAAAGAGCATGCCTCACAAAAACATTTATCGTTAATTGAAAAAAACAGTTCCATTAAACCAGCTAACTCTGCAGTAGGAATTGCTCAGGGTCTTCAGCAATCATCTTGTGATAGTAAAATAAGACTTCGTGATGATGTTATTAACTCTGCTGGAAATCTTTCATTAAATGAAAGTAAACAAACCTCTGAAGGTTCTAGTATAAAGGAAGTGTCAGGTTTCTGTGATAACTCAACAAACAGTTTCAGAAAAGATTCAAGTTCAGCTGTAAATTCTGCTTCAGTAGCAGACAGTTTGTCATCTGTTCATGAACAAAGCACCATTTTAAGCATTAGCAACAGTGGGTTATCAGAAGAGTCTATATTAAATAGAAAAAGTGCAGCGGCAAATTGCATGACATCACGGGCATTAGTTGGCATTCCTGATGAAGGAATATCAGTAGCAAGAAAACCACAGCTTCTGAAACACGTCACACATCATGCCTGCTTGCACATTGGCTGTACAATAAAAATAAATCACCTACATCCCCATGATCTAGCTCAAAGTGAATCCTTAACAAATCATGATATATCAATGGACATAAGTGATAGTGATGACCCAAATGACTTACAAAATGACTTACATAGCACACTCAGCAGTGACATTGGTGTCCAAGAGAAAAACCAAGTACAGAACAAAGATGTAAAACAGAACAGATCTAGTGACATTATTGAAATTGGTTACAAACATGACAGACTGGTCAGTGACACTGGAGTCGAACAAAACAGCGACACTAATGACACTGGTAACAAACATAACAGCCACATTAAAAGCACTGGTGCCAAACAAAACAGCAAAAGCAATGACGCTGGCATCAAACAAAAGCATCTTAGTAACCCTGGTGCTCTGGAAGATTTACATCACAGTGGTTCAAACCCCCATGGAAACACAAAGCAAGATATCCAAATAAAAGATCATTTTTCAAAACAACAAAAGCACAGTATAGACCAAGTGAAGGATAATGTGACTAAACTGGACAAGCACAGACAAGATGTTGATTCCAAAGTGGATAAGCAGAGAAAAAATGATGTAACTATTCAGGACAGGCATGGAAAGGATTATGCTACCAAAGTAGACACTACCCAAAAAGATGACAGTACCAAACCTGACAATTACAGAAAAGATGATACCAAACATGAAAAACACAAAACATATGATGACACCAAACAAGACCACCTCAGAAAATATGTTGGGGTCAAAGACAACAAGCAGAGAAAAGATGATGAAACTAAACAGGACAAGCGTGGGAAATATTATGCTACCAAAGTAGACAATACTGAAAAAGATGATGATGCAAAGCACAGAAAAAGTGATGGATCCAAACTGGACAAGCACAGAACATATGATGATTCTAAACAACATGACCAGCTGAGAAAAGATGAAGGTACAAAAGTGGACATGCACAGACAAAATGGTTATATCAAAGTGGACAAGGACAGAAAAGATGATAGTACACACGTTGTGAGGGACAGTAATGGTTCCAAAGTTGACATGCACAGAAAAGATGACAATACAAACGTGAACAAGGACGTTGAAGGTCATGGTTCCAAAGTAGACAAGCATATTAACGATAATTCTATCAAACAGGACAAAGGCAAAAAATGTGATGATATAAAATATGACCCGCTCAGAAAAGATGATGGTTCAAAAGTGGACTATCTCAGAAAAGATGATAATAACAAACAGGACAAGCACAGGAAAGTAGATAGAACCACAATGGACAAAAATGGTAAAGGTAACAGTACCAAACAGGACAATAGGCGGGATCATTCTAAACTAGAGAAGCAACTCAAGGATTTTGGTAACGAACATGACCAGGTTAGAAAAGAAGATGGTTCCAAAGTTGTCAAGCAAATCAAAGGTTATAGTCCCCAAGGGGAAAATCACAGCAAAGATGATTATTCCAAAGAAGACAAGCACAGTAAAAATGTTGGTGCCAAGGACAAGGATGGTAAAGGTGACAGTACCAAACAAGACAACCACAAACAAGTTGGTGCTAAGCCAGACAAGCACAACAAAGATCTTGCTCCCAAACATGAACTGCTTAGAAAAGAAGATGGTTCCAAAGTGGATAAACACATCAACGATGATTGTTCTAAAGTGGAAAAATACAGAAAAGATGCTGGTTCTAAAGTACTAAAGCTCAGAAATGATGATCATACCAAACTTGACAATAGCAGAAAAGACAATGAGTCACAAGTGACCAAGCACAATAAAGATGCAGGTACTAAACCAGACATACGCAGAAAAAATGACAGTACTAGACCAGACAAACACAGCAGAAAAAATGAGGAATTGAAACAAGACAAGCACAACAAAAATGAAGGTTCCCAGTTCAATAAACATACGAAAGAAGATGGAATCACACCTTGCGATCCCAGAACAGATGATGGTTCAAAATCAGAAATGCCAAACAGTGGTGTTGGTTCAAAACTGAAGAGTCACAGCAAAGATGATGGTTTCCTTCCAGAGAAGAACAGAAAAAAATATGGTTCTGAACCAAACAAGCCCACCACTGAATATAGTACAAAATCTAACAAGCACAACAAATATGATCAAACCAAACCAGATAACAAAATTGAAAATGGCAGTTTCAAATATGACAAGTACAACACAAATGATGGTTCAAAACAAGGCAATTATAAAAAAGATGTTCAAACTATAGAAGACAAGCTAAGCAATGACGATGTCACCAAGCTTTACAAGCACAACAAATATGATGGTACAAAAAATGAGAATTACAACAAAGACTCAGGTAGTGACCAAGCTAAGCCCAACAAAGATCATGGCCCTTATAATGGCAAGCACAACAATGATAATGGTCCTAAAACTGACATCGACAACAAAGATGATGGTTCCAAAGTGGACAGGCACAAAAAAGAGGATTGTACCAAACAGTTCAGCAAAGATCCTGATAACAAACTGGGTAAGCACAACAAAGATGATGATTTAGATGGTGCAAAAATGGATACCAGCAGCAAAGACAATGATACTTATCAGGAGAAACACAGCAAAGATGATCAAACCAATCAGGAAAAACACAACCAAGAATTTGATGCTAAGCAAAACGCGTATAGCAAAAACGATGGTAAGACACAGAATAGTTATAGAAAAGACCATGGTTCCAACTGCAAAGCAGATGATAATAAAAAGAAAAACAGCTGTGATGAATTAATAAACAAAGATAGGGATTCCAACCAGACCATTCCCATCAAAGTCAGTAATTGTGCTATAGAAAATTGCTACAGCAAAGACAGTGGTAATAACAACAGGCAGTTGAGTAAAGAGTGTTGTGCCACAACTGACATTTTTGACAGTGACCCTGAAGGCCAGCAGAATAGTGACTGCATATCAAAACAATGTAGTGAAAGCAAAAGCAGCACTGGTAAAAAGAAGGTCTCAAGTATTGACAAAAACGACATAAATAGTAATGACGGCAAAAGGGATGAACATTGCAAAGTAATTAAAGATATTAAGAGGCCGTTGTTGAAAGAAAATGTTGCAATAAAACATGCATACTCTAGTTTGCAGCCTGAAATAAAAAAACGAAAGTATGAGGTTAAAAGAGTACCAGAACAATGCACAGATACAAGTTTGTCTCCTCTGCTTTTGAAATTAGTCAATGCAGTCTACCAAGAACTGGACAACTGTGTTGGACATAACACTTGTTTAGGTAACATTGCTTTAACACAGAGAGATTCTTGCTCAGAAGATATTGTCATGAAGCAGTGTGGTTCTCTTTCAGAAGACAATGTAATAAAGCAGAGTGTTTTTTGTCCAGAAGACATTCCATTGAAGCAGAGTAGTTTAACTGAAAATAATTCATTGAGACAGAGTGTGTCTAACTCAGTAAACATTTTATGCAAACAGAGTGATTCTTGTGTGGAAGAAATTTCTTTGAAAAATTGTGATTCCATAGATATTGTGGCTTGTGATGACATTAATACTGTAGGTAATGTACAAGATACAGTGGAAGAAAATCCAAGGGCACCAACAGAGTATCAATGTGACGAAGGGATAGAAACGACGTCAGATGTAGATAAAAACGTACTTATCAACAATCCGTCTGATATTTCACACGAAAACCAGAGTTCTAGTGATGAAATGACTGCTGAGGAGGAATTTTCTGGGTCAGAAGTATCTCTACATGAAGATTCAACATACTTCTCATCATCTGATGAATCGTCCTGCTCTTCGTGTTCAAGTTCTTGTTCTTGTTCTGACTCAGGTACCAACCTGTCTTCTGAAGGATCAGATAATTGTTCAGAAAAGTCGAAAGCCAGGTATGTGGACATTGCTAAAGATAACACAGGGCAGCTTAATGAACCTCAAGTTTATGCCACAGCAAAAATATCTATCACTGAAGGTAGCAGAGAGCAGGGGAAGATTATGTGCCAAAATCCAACCAATACAGATAATCAACTAAATGGCAAACAGTCAGAACCGGAAGTAAACATGTCTGGATCTAGTTTAATTTTCAATAAGTCTATTGGTAATCCATATTTTGAAGTAGATGAGGCCCCAGTGTTTTTGACGCAAAAACATATGGAATCAAATGATCATAAAATGAACTCCAAAGTGTTAGAGAATCATATAAAAATCATCAAAGGTAAACAAATTAAAAGTAAAGGTCCACAAAAGAATTTGTCAGTGAGTCCAAATGTAAAGAAAGCAGACGTCAAAATACATACCAAGTCAAGTACTGACACTTCTACAGATAGGTTCCCACAACCAACAAATGGGGAAAATGATAAATTATTTGCCAACATTTTACTTCTAGATGATGACACTATGGATTTTGTTGATTATGAAGATGATGATCACCTACAAAAATATGAAAGTGAAGCAACACATCATGATGCACTGAAAGGGAAGAAGAGAACATCTAATGATAAAATCAGTACAATACAAAAAGAGGAAGGTGAACTAAGTTCAGACGACAACAGCCATGATTCATTTAAACAAGGAGAATTAATTAACTTACAGAATACTGTTAAAAGTATTGAAAATTTATCAGAGACAGTAAAAAGTAAAAAATTAAGCATAAGTCCCATTAAATTTCCAGAAGGTGTGAAAAGGATTGGTAAAAGAAATAATAACATTTATGAAAGTTCGAAACAAAAAGAAAACCTGAAAATAGAAAATAGGGTAAGCGTGATGGAAAAGTCATACACACGCAAAGAAGAAAAATCTAAAGACAGTAGTTACAAAACAGAGAGTAGAGAGCTGTACAAACACAAGCCAATAACATCGCACAAAGACGGAAGACGATCCTCTCCGAGAAAGAAACCTCACTATTTTAAGGAGGTAACCTCTCCAAAAATTTCAAGGAGATCTTTTTTAGATGATTCAAAGGAAAGACCAAGAATGCATCAGAGGCATGACTCAAATTCTCCTCCTTGCAACAAACGAAAAGTTCTGGACGAGAGATCGAAACAGGTTGGCAAAGAAAGAAAATATATTTTCAGTCCTAAAGACAAAGTTAATACACAACATGATGATGGGGTTTCCAGTAAAAATAACTTAAGTAAAACAAGATCACCAAGATCCAGCAGTAAACATGAAAGCAGGTCTAATAAAAGTCAAATATACAGCAATTCCAGTAGACATGATCAGGAAAGACATATTCATCAGTCCCGAACACCTACGAGAAAACGGAAAAGGCACTCGCCTGATGACCGCTCTCTGTCTAGTGGAAAGAGATATCACCCAAGACAAAGGCGTACTTCTGGTGATTCTGATGTTTAGAAAGCCTGTGCATTGAGAAAACAACTTTATTTTGTGTGCCGATTATTGGATAGAAACGTTTGGGTGATATATTTTTTTACTGAAACAGGCCAGTGAATAATTGAAAATAGCGGTAAATTGTTGCCTGGAAGTTTTTTCGAGGAACCTTTGTAATAAAACATACGGGTTAATTATTGTATTGGAATATTTTGTTGAATAACTGGAATGAATTTGAGTGTTTACTGAGGTTCCCCTTGACATTTATTTATTACTCTAATTTTAAAGTTATGTGTTATTATTATATTAAAATTCATACTGCAGTAAGCATAGTCAAATCATAGGCATGTGAGCATGAATAGATCTTGACTTTGTTATTTCATGTTGTAAATATGGCTTATTTTTATTTAACACATTGATATTGTATATACTTTTAAGTTTTGTGTAAAACATAATATTGAATGGATGAAAACTTCTAATTAGCATTAGCAGTATTATGCTAAAATTAGAACGCATTTTTTTTGTGATTCGCCATGTTTGTGTGTTGGTTATTTTCAGTTCAGTCATAATAATGTATGATTCCTTCATTGTACTTGGTATGGCTGTTGTTAATTCTTTTTAACTTATATTTTTACCATGATATGTTTAGTCTATTTACAAATAAAAATAGTGCAATTTTGTTCTGTATCATGTAATGCATACCTAAGACTTTCTTTATTGCTAATCACATTCTTACCTGGTTGCATTAATGTATCCTACGAAACATGAGGACATTTAAATATGGCAAATGTCTTTTGTACATGTCTCGGACGCCTTTTACAAGCAGAAAACCTGGGTTTAATTTGAAAATATAATGATAAGTATACTCTTAACAAACATTTTACGGCACCATTTGGGAAATATTTATTTTGCTCTAATAGAAGTTTAACTGCATAATATCAAACATGTAAATACTTATTATTATTCTCTTAACTTTTGGTTTAATCTTAAGCGTATACATTTCAAATAATAATTGCTAACATTTCTACCTCAATATGTTTTAATTATGCCCCCCTTTCAAGAAGAGGGGTTATATTGTTTTGCTGGATGTCTGTCGGTAGACCAGTTCTTTTCTTATCAATAATTTGTGAACAGACGAACCGATTCTCTTCATACTTCCAATTTGAATTGGCCTTGGACAGAAGAGGACCCTATGAAAATTGGGGTCAAAGGTCACTGTCACAATAAGTGTGAAAATAGTTTCCGATCAATGACTCCTCAACAAATCAACCGTATGACTTGATACTTACTTTACATGTGCATTGGCCATAGACAGTAGATGACTTCTATTGAAATTGAGGTCACTAGATTAAAGATCATGGTCACAATAAGTGGAAACATTGTTTTTGATCAATAAGTGTCAATGAATTGACTGATTGGCTTGATACTTCACATTGGAATTGGCCTTAGATGTAGATGACCCCTATTGAAATAGGGTTCGCTAGGTAAAATGTCAAGGTCACTGTCACAATAAGTGTGAAAATCGTTTATGATCAATAACTCTTCAACGAATAGACCGATTTGCTTGATACTGCCATTGTGTATTGGCCTTGGATTGTTGTTGTTTTTTTTTTATTGAGTGCACCGGGATTGTCTCCCATATGGCCATCGCCCCCAGAAAGACGTTTTTTAGTTGGTTACGGGGGATAGTACAAGATACAGGAGACACCCCGTTCAGAGGTGACCCTGGGTCTTTTTGTGCCCGGTGTATAGCACCTAGTACACTGCACCTCGATTTAACGTCTCATGCGAAAGACGAGTTAGTAGGTTAGGTGCAGCGGGGGATCGAACCAGCGATCTCTGGATTGTGCAGCCAGTGTGTTACCACTAGACCACGGATCTGCTACATTGGCCTTGGAGAGTAGATGACCCCTATTGAAATTGGGGTCACTTTGTCAAAGGTCACTGTCAAAATAAGTGTAAAAGTCGTTTCCGATCAATAACTCATCAACGAATATACCGATTTCTTGATACTTCCCATGTGCAATGGCCTTGGACAGCAGATTACCCCTATAGAAATTGGGGTCACTAGTTGATAGCCCTGTTTGGGAGGCATATGTCTCCGATCGCGGAACTCTTGTTAAAAACATGTTTTCAATTTGATGCAATAAAACTTGATTACCGTTACCAAACGTAAAATAAATATTTGCTTTAAATTTGTAAATTGTACTCGATTATTTTATCATGTTAAGTTTTCATGTTAATCTATTGCCGATTTAAAAGATAAAAATATCCATTTAGGGAAGTCACCTTTGTCATTAAAACAGTATTGTTTCCAGACAGACGAAAATTGCCACAACGGGGTAATTGCGTCGGAAATGCATCGTCATTACCAAGACAAAATTGTTATAACAACGGTGTCATTACGTCATTCATAATTCCTGTAACAACAGTTTCGATCCCGTCAAACTACATCATAGGTGTTACAAAAGTGTAATTCCCGTCACCACGATATTGCTGTAACAACAGTGTTATTCCCATCACACTTCAGTCAGTGTCGTAACAACAGTGTAATTACCGTCAATACGTCATTGCTGTTACAACAGTGCCATTACCGTCAATACGTCAGTGCTGTAACAACAGTGGTATAACCGTGATTATTACCTGATGTCTTATATAAATGATAATAATTTTTTGCTATTTCCTCTTCGAAAATAAATTAGCAATGTTTTAAACTGTTACCGGTGAATATCGAACTGTTGACCGGTCAACAGTTTGAACTGTTGCCCGCTGGTATAATGACGTCATTTCGTCGAAAAAATGACGTCATTTTACAGTTTGAACAGTCCAAATTAAATATTTTATTGATAACTGTTGTGTGTAAATCAAAATTTAGTTTGCTGTTATTTCCATGTTGGAAATTTGATCAGGTAATAAAACTCTTATTTCATGGATGCTTGGTGAACAGTCAAAACTGTTGTCCCTCGGTATCAGGGCTGACATTTGGAACTGTTGCCAAAGTCATCCCTGATACCTTGGGAAACAGTTTTGACTGTTCACCGCGCATCCATGAAATAAGTGTATACTAAGCCATTGCTGTAACAACAGTGTCATTCCCGCCACTACGTCATTGCTGTAACAACAGTGCCATTACCGTTACTACTTCATTGCCGTAAAACCAGTGTCATTCACGTCACACGACGTCATAACTGTAACAACAGTGTCATTCCCGACAGTTTTCAACAACAGTCGGTGTCATTTTCGTCACTACACCATTGCTGTAACAACAGTTTCATTGCCGTTGTGAAATGACGTCATGTTATGTTATTGCCGAATAAATTCTCGTCACACTACTTCGTTTTCTTAACAACAGCGCCGTGTGCTTAACAATGTCATTCCCGTCTCTATGAAATAGCCGTAACAACAGCGCCAATCCCGTTACTACGTCAGTGCTTAACAACAGTGTCATTTTCGTCACAACGTCATTGCCGAAACAACATTGTCATTTCTGTAACTACGTCATTATGGTAAAAACAGTGTCGTTGTCGTTACACAACGTATTTGACGTGCCAACAATGTCATCCCCGTTCCACTACGTTATTGACGTAACATCAGTGTCATTCCCGTCACAATGTCATTGCTATAACAACAGTGTCATGCCCGTCAATACGTCATTCCCGCACCAACAGTATCATTCCCTTCACACTACGTCATTGCCGTATTAATAGTTTCGTTCCCGTCACTAACTCATTGCCGTAAAAAATGTACCATTCACGTCACTTCATGATTGCCGTACCAACAGTGTCATTCCCGTCACTGCGTCATTGACGTTAAAACCGTATCGATCCTTTACACTACGTAATTGACGTATTAACCGTGTCATTTCCGACACTACGTCATTGTCGTAACAATAAAGTCCGGTAACACATTTGACGTAACAACAGTGCGTTTCCATCACTACGTCATTGTCGTAACAATAGTATCATTCCCGGTTCAATACACATTTGACATAACAACAGTGTCATTTCCATCACTACGCCATTGTTTATAACAACTGTGTCATTCCCGGTACAATACACATTTGACGTAACAACAGTGCTATTTCCATCACTACGTCATTGTCGTAACAATATTGTCATTCCCGGTACAATACACATTTGACGTAACAACAGTATCATTCCCATCACTACGTTATTGCCGTAACAACAGTATCATTCCCGTCATACTACGTCATTGTCGTCACATCCGTGTCATTTTCGACATAACGTCGTTTTCGTAACAACAGTTGCATTTTCATAATAAGTCATTGCTTAACAACAGTGTCATTACCGTCGCTACACCATTGCCCTAACAAAAGTTTTATTTCCATCACTGCGTCAAATCCGTAACAACAGTCTCATTCCCGTCATAATACGTCATTGTCGTAACCAAAGTGTCATTCTCGTCACACTTAGTAATTGTCGTAACAACCTAGTCATCTTCGACACTACGCGATTGTCGTAATAACAGTGTCATTGCAATAATACGTCCTTGCTTAACAATTACCGACGCTACGCCATTGCCGTTACAAGAGTGTCATTCCCGTCACACTACGAATTCCCGTAACAACAGTGTAATTTTCGTAACTATGTTTTTGCCTGAACAACAGAGTCGTTCCCTTCATTGCTGTAACAACAGTGCAATTCACGCCACTACGTCATAGCCCTAACAACAGCGTCATTCCCGTCACACTACGTCATTGCTAAAACAGAATTGTCATTTCCGTCACTACGTCATGACCAAAACAACAATTTCATTCCCTTCACAACGTCATTGCCGTAACTACTGTGTTATTTTCGTCATTACGTTGTTGCCGTAATAACATTGTCATTTCCGCCACGACGTCATGGCCGTAACAAGAGTGTCATTTCCGTCACAACGTCATTGCCGTAGCAACAGAGTTATTCCCGTCACTCTGCGTCATTTACGTTACAACACAGTCTTTCTCGCCACTCCAAGTCATTGACGTAACAACACAGTATTTGCCGTCAACCTACGTGATTGACGTAACAATAGAGTCTTTCACATAGTTATTCCCGCCATTTTACGTCATTGACGTTACAACAGAGTCATTCCCATTTCTTTACGTAATTGACGTATCATGAAAGACATTCCCATCACTCTAAGTCATTGACTTAACAACAGTGTCATTCTCGTCAACGTACGTCATAGACGTAACAACATACTCATTCCCGTTACTCTTCGCCATTAATTAATGTAAACACAGTGTAAAACCCGCCAATCTTCGTCAGTGACGTAACAACGGAGTCAGTCCCAACGGTTATTCCCGTAACTCTGCGTCATTGACATTACAACAGAGGCATTCCCATCACTCTTTGTCATTTACGTAACAACTGAGTTATTACCATCACTCTATGTCAATTATGACATAACATAGAGGATATTTGTTGGACTCGGTGGATTATCGATTTTAATTCACGAGTGATCATAGGAAATATATTTTTTCTATGATCACGAGTTAATTAAAATCGATATTCCACCGAATCCAACAAATTTCCTTTTTATTTTATGCTTTATTTTCACAGTTTATGTACATTGTTAAAGAGTTTAACTATAGAATTTCGCTGGGATAATGACGTCATTTCGTCAAAATGACTTCATTTCACAGTAAACAGTGAACATTATCGATAATTTTCACTGATAATTTTCACTGTTTGAAACAGTGAAATTATCAGTTTTAATTCACTGATATTTCTCTATAAACCACCGGAAAGCATAAAATAAAACAGAGTTATTACCATCCCTCTACGTCAATTATGACATAACAACAGAGTTATTACCATTACTCTACGTCAATTATGACATAACAACAGAGTTATTCAACAAAGTCATTTCCTTCACTACGCCATTGACGCAACAACAGAGTCATTCCCATAACTCTTCGCACGAAGCGTATATGGAGTCCGTGCTCTTCGACATTGATTTAACAACAGAGTAATTCCAGCCACTCTACGTAATTAACGTTACAACAGGGTCATTACCGTCTTTCCACGTTATTGACGTAATTTCAGTGTTATTTCCGTTACTCTACGTAATTGACTTGACAACAGTGTCATTCACGTCACTCTACACTTGGAGACCTTTCTAACGCAACACTTTTCAAACTTGAATATCTCAGTTATGAGTAAAGATATTGATATAAAATAAGACATTCGATCATTTGACTACATTCTGTGCAAGCTCACGATAAAATCATTGATTCGTAAAGATTGTACGCTTTAGCAAGTGGGGAAGGTGTGGTTCCTTATTTTTGCACGTGGAAATGGTGAAGCGCGATATTATTTTAGTGTTATTTTATTTGTATCATTCTGGTTGGGTTCTTACAGCAGAAAACATAAAATTAAGTTAAATTAGCAATATGGCTGACCGCTCGGATGCACACACATGAGCGCAACCGCGCAATAGGCAGGTTGCAGGCTGGTCAGTCATGGAGACGTGTACGTTAATGCGCTTAATTAATAATCTGTAAAATATTATGTTTAGTGTTTATGCATCATAACTGTATAACATACAACTAATAAAAATATCGTTATGTTTAATTAAGAAAGTTGTGTACTGATCGCATGATGAATTGAACGGCGTATCAAGATGCCCAGATAATTGCAGATCATCTTGAAAACCGCTACAAGACTGCATCAGATTCAGCGAAGGCAATTATTGGAACGCACGGTAGACTCGTATAACCTAAAACTGTTGTGAGGCGGCTCCGCGCTCAGGGACTGCGAGCTAGGCGGTCTTTTCGGGGCCTCATTCTTACACCACGACACCGCCAGCTGCGTAACCGATCGGCTCGTCAGCACCAGCGTTTGACAGGAGCAGACTGGACACACGTCCTTTTTCACCGACGAGAATCGTTGTAACTTGTACCACAACGATGGACGGATTCGCGTGTGCAGACGTCGTGGTAAACGTCTAAACGACGATTGTGTGTTTGAGCGTGATCCCTATGGCGGCGGCTCCGTTATGGTGTGGGCTGGAGTATCGTTACACACCAAGACAGATTTGGTGATAATCCACGGGAACCTAAACGCTGTTAGATATCATCCGGAAATGTTGCTTCCTATTGCAATTCCGCACCTACGGGCCGGCGGACGCAGCATGGTTATGTTGCAGGACGGATTCGAGCACCTGCTCATACAGCACGCGCTACCCAGGCTTTGCTCCAAGAACAGAACGTTCGTCTGCTTCCTTTCCCTCCAAAGTCATCCGATCTCAATGTAATCGAACACCTTTGGGATGAACTTGACCGGCGGGTACGCAGGAAACCATTGTCACCAAACACGTACTCTACGTGAATTAGAACAGGCCCTTGTGGAAGAGTGATGTAGTATCACCCTACGTTTAATTATTAACTACATGGCTTCAACGAGAAAGAGATGTGTACACGTTGTTAGAGCCATGGGAGGACACACAACGTATTAGTCACTTGAGTGTGTGAGATTCGCGCTTTTTACATTGTTATTATGTTACGTTGTACGAGTTTGCGAATTTGACTTTTGAAGTGACGTTTTAAATGTGTTAAGTTTTATATTTTGTTGCTTTTTAACTTTCAATTACAATTTCAGGGTTAATCATATATGTGTTGAATTATTATTGGTCCAAATTTCAACAAAATCAGTTTAAAAATAAGGGAGCTGTTTTGATATATTTACGTGTTGTGTTAGAAAAGTATCCGAGTACACGTATTTTATTGACGTAAAATAAATGTCATTCAATAGAGTCATTCCCGTACATCTACGTAATTGACGTAACAGCAGAATCATTCCCGTATCTCTATGTCATTGACTAAACAACAGTGTCATTCCCGTCCCATTACGTCATTAACTTAAGAACAGTGTGATTCACCTCCCTCTATTTAATTTTCGTAACAACAGATTCATTTAATATAGTCATTCCAATCACTCTTTGTCATTGACCTTACAACAGAGTCATTCCCGTCACTCTACGTCATTTACTTAACAAAAGTGCCATTAATGTCACTCTATTTCATTTACGTAACAACAGTGTCATTCTATAGAGTCATTCCCGTCTTTCTACGCCATTGAGGTAACAATAGAGTCATTCCCATCACTCTATGTCAAGGACGTAACAAGATTTTCATTTCCCTCATTCTACGTCATTGACGTACAGCAGTGTCATAACAACAGTGTCATTCGCGTCACTTAACGCCATTGACGAAACGACAAAGCTATTCCCGTCACTTTACTTCATTTCCGTAACAACTGAGACATGCCCGTCACTCTACGTCAATAACTTTACAACCAGGTAAGGAAATGCTGTTTCTCTTCGTCATTCACGTAACAACAGTGCCATTAACTCACTCTACGTCATTGATGTTATAACAGAGTCGTTACCTTCACTCTACGTCATTGACTTTACAACATTGTCATTAACTCACTCTACGTCATAGACGTAACAACAGAGTAATCCCCTTCGCTACCTAAGTGCCGTTAGAACATGATCATTTACGTCACTCCACGTCGATGACGTTACAACAGAGTCATTTCCATCACTCTGCGCCATTGACGTTACAACAGTGTCATTCAGTCACTCTACGTCATTGACTTAACAAAAGAGTAATTCCCGTCACTCTATTCAATGACATTACAACCGGATCATATCCGTCACTCTACGTCATTGACATAACAATAGAGTCATTCCTGTCATTCTACGTCAGTGATATAACAACAGAGTCATTTCCATCACTCTGCGCATTTTACGTTACAATAATGTCATTCATTCACTCTACGTCATTGACGTAACAACAGAGTAATTCCCGTCACTCTACTCAATGACATAACAACCGGATCATTTCCGTCAGTCTACGTCATTGTTCTAACAACTGAGTCATTCCCGTCACTATACGCCATTGACGTTACAATATTGCCATGCACTCACTCTACGTCATTGACATAACAACAGTCATTCCCGTCACTCTACGCCACTGACGCTTAAACAGAGTCTTTTCCGTCCCTCTACGTCAGTGATATAACAACAGAGTCATTTCCGCCACTCTGCGTCATTGACGTTACAACAGTGTCATTCACTCACTTAACGTCATTGACGTAACACCAGAGTCATTCCCGTCACTCTACTCAATTCCCGTCACGCTACGGCAATGACGTTAGAACAAGGTCATTACCGTCACTCTACGTCAATGACGTTACAATTGTGTCATTCACTCACACTGCGTTATTGACGTAACAAGAGAGTACTTCCCGTAACTCTACGTCAATGACGTTACAACAGGGTCATTTCCGTCACTCTATGTCATTGTTATAACAAAAGAGTCATTCCCGTCACTCTACGTCATTGAAGTTACAATAGAGTCATCTCCGTCACGCTACGTCATTGAAGTTACAAGAGAGTCATTCCCGTCGTCATTGAAGTTACAAGAGAGTCATTCCCGTCGCTCTACGTCATTGAAGTTACAATAGAGTCATCCCCGTCACGCTACGTCATTGAAGTTACAAGAGAGTCATTCCCGTCGTCATTGAAGTTACAAGAGAGTCATTCCCGTCACTCTACGTCATTGACGTAACAACAGTGTTATCCATGTCACAGGATGACATAGCTTTAACAAAAGGTTCCTTCCCGTCACACTACGTACATCATTGTAACAACAAGTTTGTAATTTTATTTTCATAAGAAGTTTGCACGTGCCAAAGACCTATACAATACAGGTATTTTATAGGTCTTTGCACGTGCGAATGCGCGTAAATGCCACCGCATCATTGAATTATAATCGTGGAATTTTCAGTCAGGCCCGTACCCAGGCCATGGGCCCAGGGACTCCGGCCCCCCCAGCTGGCTGTCGAACTATGATTTTTTTTTAATAATCGGCCCACTGCAATTTTTTCTCTTGTGCAAGGGCCCACAGTACACTTTCCCTCAAAACAAAAGAGCAGCTATGTTTTATTGTCCCTGATAAACAAGAGGATTAACGCTCGCCAATCGAGATAAGCCTCTAGGCAATGTTTTCTTATCACCTTGTACACACATCCCCGATCAGTCCCCCATTGTGATCATGAATGCTTCATCTATCGATGGTTGATGTAACATGTATTTCGATACGTGCAGCAAATGTAAGCAACTGCTACAGGAGTTCGTAGACTATGGTCTGATAATTGCCGACGCAAGTTTTTTTCCCTTCTTTGAGAAGGCTTAGACGTATTATTCCCTTCTAAAAGTTTTTTTTAAACCTTTTATTGGGAATTTTAGGTCCCAATATATACTTTTTGCATTATGAATAGGGCCCTGAATTTGAACCGGAACAAAAACACTGACAAAGGTATTAAAACTGAGTATTTATAATTTTTGAAAGGAAATCACTGAAAAAGACTACAATGAGATAGTTAACATGTTTGTTTAAAAGAAAAACAGATTCATAAATTTGCCGAGCAACAGATAAGAATTTGGCAGAATTCAGTATTTAAAATAATTGAGTACCGAGAATTGAGTAATATCAACCTTTAAATGGCTCATTGGTAAAAAAAATGAAAATTGAAACAACAAATCGACCTCATTATATAAGTTAACCTGATCCAGTGTAGAAAAATATTGTATAATTAAATTACCTCTTTCTTTGAATTTGTTTGAAAACAGTAAAATATGTTAAATTGATTATTTAAGACTTTCATTATTTCCCCCAAAAATTAGGCGTTTCGCACAATTTTTTTCCTCAAAAAAGGCATGGTCTTTCCCAAAAAATCAGATTTAAAAAAACCTGTGACGTTATTGATTTGTGAAGAAATGGTGGAAGCAATACGAGAGTTGATGTGGATAATCGTCAGTTTAAACCTGTAAGTTTCGGAAATCTAAAGCTTTTAATATTGTTGTGAATTCACACCAATGTTTAAAGCTTAATTCTTCCGAAATGTGCTGATTTACTTGTTATATTCCATTAATTCATATCACAAAATACGTTTTTTATAAGCAGTAAAATTCACCTTGCAAAGTGCCAAATTAAAAAATTATATATATAGGGAGGGGGGACCCCTCCCAAACCCTCCCCGGCTGGGCCCCCCCAGTACAAAAATCCTGGGTACGGCCCTGTTCAGTATTGTGTGTTATATTTGCAAAGAACTGCCATTATAATCAAAGATATTGATAAGTCTTTGTTATAATCCTAAAGATATAATTGTAAACACACTGCTATGTGTTACAACAGATAGGCTGACGACGTTCACTTATTTCGTGAAACAAAAAAAAACACCCACCGAATTAGCAACAATGACAACAACAACACTAAAGTCAACAGCATTGAAGTAGTGTGTGTATGCTTTTTTAGTCGAAATTATTACATTTAAACACACGTACATGTAATTTACACTGTTGAGTATGTGGCACACGTTTGTACACTATAATAAAAAATGTTTTTTTTTTATAGTTTAAACACGTATCAAAGGTAATATCATTGTTAAAAGAGGTAGTGTCCGGATAGTTCACATTTCGGACACTCAATAACAGTGTAATTAAATTCAATAACAGTGTAATTAAATGTTTTACCAATGTAACGTAGGGACCATTGTCTGGGATGTCAAACTAACATTTGGTTTCAATATCCCTACCTTACAATTTTTAGGTGATTCATTAGCTATCAATAACACGTAGTAACCATCGTCTGGGCTGTCAAACTAACAGAAGAACTCATGATGTCAAAATAACATAAGATCCATTTTCCTGTGTGTAAAAATAACAAAAAGAACCATTCTCAGCCCGTTTCAAAAATATCAAAGGAATGATTAGCTGTAAAAACCAATGTTGGTATTAAAAAACATAGCTTTTCATTTTACCCTGTTTCATTTAGCTGCACCATTTATCTGTTGGTGTCCTTGATAATTTTCATGAACACATGCCTAAACATTATCCCAATGGTTTCAGTATTTAAAGCACTGAATTAATCATGTTTTTCCGTTGCTAGTTCAAATCAAGCATACATTTGAATACTAATTGGTCTAGTCAACTTAAATCTGTAACATCTAACTTGTAGTAGTATGTCTCAGAATATATACATGTATATTATAGATTTCATGGCAGTATAACATCTGGAATGTTCATCCTAATTTCAGTTCTCTCCTGTGATATACAATGACAACAAGACAATGTTGCCCTTGTAAAAGAAGGGGTCGAACTTTTAGAGAACGCAGAAAGTCACATTCCAGACCAACATCATGCTCAGAAGATGGTTCTATCGTGGAACTATGCAAATGGATGAAAGCAGCTGCAGGCTTCAAGTGTCCCCTTTCTCCTGCCAATTTTCAAGGTGTTTATATAATCTTCATTTAATGTTTTTGGTAAAATATACCAAGTTTGAAATCGGGAATTTCTCAACCCAGAATTTGTCAAATCGGACAAAAATGGATTGATACATTTTATTGACAGTTTTCATGATATTAAAAACATGCAGTATACATGCATTTCAGAAATTTAGAAAAGTTGATTTGTATAATTCTGTTCCTTGAATATTGTTTTTTGATGATTTTTTTATTTGTCTACATTTTAGTGCAGATGAGTGTATTTGTTAGAAATGAGAAAACAATTGTTTGGTTTGGTAATTGGTCAGAGTTAATAATCTTAACCTGGGGACATATCATGTTGGGGTGTTTTAAATACGATCATGCTTTCAAATAAAAAATTTCATAAAATAGGTACACATGAACAGATGCTTTTTAACCAGGTTTTCCGAAGGAAAAAACTGGTTATTAGATTGGCAAATGTCGGGCGGGCTAGTGGGCCGACAGGCGGGCGGAACAAGCTTGTCCGGGCCATAACTTTGTCGTTCATTGTGAGATTTTAAAATCTTTTGGCACACTTGTTCACCATCATTAGACCGTGTCGCGCGAAAATATTACGTCGCTATCTCCAAGGTCAAAGTTACACTTTAAGTTCAAAGGTCAAAAATGGCCATAAATTAGCTTGTCCAGGCTATAACTATGTCATTTCATTGTGAGATTTTAAAATCATTTGGCACATTTGTTCACCATCATTGGCCTATGTGTCGCACAAAAGAATTACATTAATATTTCCAAGGTCAAGGTCGCCACGACTAAACATATATTTATTTTGAAACAAGGGGGTAACTATGAACAATCAGTTCAGTTTGAGTTGTCTCCCTTTATCAGACTTTTTTTTTTCAAATTGGAAACCTGGTTTTGTGACAATGAACAAAAGAACAAATCTATCTATATCTGGCTGCACTCAAGAACAAATTACATCCACATCTCTATGAACAAAATTACAAATTTATCTCTATCTCTATGAACACAAACACGAATGCTATCCCTATATTTCCTTCAGATACAGGCAGAGGGCTGCAGACAAAGTCTACAATAAGATCTGGGGAAATAATCATTGCACTTCCAAAGAAGCTGTTGATAACAAATCAGACAGCTTTCCAGAGTGATATTGGGCCTTATTTGAAAAAGTAAGCTATTAAGAATAAGTAAAAATCTCCCTATCGTGTCTGTGACTTAAATGATTTGATCTTTTATATTTTTATACTTTTTTGTTCAACCTATTCATACTTTCATGCTATCAAACTAATGGCAAAGAGTTATTGCCAGAACATGGAAGAAATTCTAATGTCTTTAATAGATAATATCGCAATTTTGTTTATTTTACAAATACATGTTTTAGGAAAACGTTTATTTGATTTCCTTGTAGCTCTTATAAAAAAAAACCAGTTACATTTTTACCTGGTAATTGAAAAGTTCCTTTCAGTAAATAAATGTATTTGGCAAACGTGTATTTGGTGTTCCTACTGAAACAAATTTAGATAAAAGCATTATGCTGTAATAAAATAATGGGTTGAGAAAGATTGCATCACATTTCTGTATGAGGTACATAAATCTTGCACTAAACCCCCTCTGTGTTTCTATATTACAGGTGGAGACCACTCCTTCTTCCCCAGGCTTGCCTCTCAATGTTCCTCCTGTGGGAGAGACGTAAGCAGACAGACTCCCATTGGTTTCCATACATCAACAGCCTGCCAGCAACTTTCAACACTCCTCCATACCTCACAGACAAAGAAATTTCGTGCCTACCAGATTCTGTACAGAAAAGTGCCTTTAAAGAAAAATGGAAGGTTTCAACAGTGTACGAACAGATCGAGTCACACTGCAAACTTCATTGGACTGAATTTTTTGATATTCTAGACTTTGAGACATTTAGATGGTGCTGGTCAGTTATTAATACACGTAGTGTTTATCTTGATGGGGGGCTTTCAGAATACTTGAACAAGTCTGAACCAAACAACATTGCCCTGGCTCCATACTTGGACCTCATAAACCATTCACCATCCGCCAGGGTAAGAGGAAGATGTCAGAGTGTGTTTATTGTTATGGTTGTGGGTTTCATCCATCAAATATCCTATATTCTTACAATTCCGTCAAAAAGTTGAAGGTTTTGACCATCAAAGGGTAGTTAATTTATTAAAAATTTAGGTTTGAACATTAAATAAAATCTATAGGACAGAATAAGCAAAGCAAACTGAGCTGTGGTTTGGTTGATACAATTTCACAGAATACATGGTATAATTTTAAAAGTAATCTAAAGTTGTTTGAAATTTTAGGCCTAACGATAATGTTCTAAATAATGTTATAGTAACACGTACTTCATTGTAGACATAAGTATAAAGCTAAGTTTAATTATTATGATGTTTACAACTTAAAAGATGTAAAGTGAACTGTTGTACAAAGATCAGCATATGTTTTGCTCAACCTGTTATTTTTATGCCCCCGGATCGAATGATCGGGGGTTTATTGTTTTTGGCCTGTCTGTCTGTCATTCCGTCATTCTGTCACCAAAACTTTAACCTTACATTAAAGTTTTGCAATAACTTTTGAAATATTGAACATAGCAACTTGATATCTGGCATGCATGTGTATCTCATGGAGCTGAACATTTTGAGTGGTGAAAGGTCAAGGTCATTCTTCAAGGTCAAAGGTAAAAAAAAAAGCGGCGCATTAGGGGGCATTGTGTTTCTGACCAACACATCTCTTGTTTATCTTTATTGTAGATTAAAGCTGACTATAATTCAATGTCTGGATGTTACGAAATCACTACATATGACTGCTACAGACCATATGATCAGGTCTTCATTTCATATGGTTTTCATAGCAATGGACGCCTCTTGGTAGACTACGGGTTTTGTGTTCCTGGAAATCATTGTGACGAAGTGCAGATTTCTGAAGGCAAGAATTTCATATATTGTTAAAATTTCAATAGCGTGTATTTCAAAGTTTATGAGGTCCTTATGTGCCTTAGGCAGCGTTATGTGAGGGCCCGGAGTGTGTCCCAGCACTCCTACCTAATTTACTGATGAGACTCTTGAAAGTTGGGACAAATATTGAATTATAGCTGCAATTTCTAGCTATTTAGTTCTTTACTGAAATAAATATTCAATGTTGCTGTTGTCTTGTGTTGTGGGGGAAATTGGAGTACCAGGAGGAAACCCAACCTGTCCGATATGGTGAGGACCATCCAAACTCTCCATGGAAGTCTGTCTGTCTGTTGAGGAATCTTAAAATATTCCTTCACTTTTCAATGCACAATATTTTATTTTAAAGTTGGTTGCATTGTTCCTTATTATATGAAGTTGTGCATTCACAATTTGTACTGTATTATGTTTCAACTTCAAATTCGATTGATTGTTACAACTTGCTACTTGTTACGAGATGTGTCATTGAAGGTTGAGGGGGTTGGGGATGATTCATCTCTATGTTGACAAGCTCTGGTTATTATAAGTGCCATAATTCATTATTTAAACATTTGACACAAATAACATCTTTTTTTAGAACTGAGAATTATTTGTTTTATCATGTTTACTCTATGTAAGATCATTAAAGAATTCATGAAGTTGAACTAATAAGAATTAAGAAAAAAGTCTTGACAAATCTATTGATAATTGATATTGACTATGGAAAATGCAAACAGTGATTTTCATCACGGAAATCTGTACATTTTCAGAGGAAATTAGACAGGCATGTTTGAAAGAAAATATCAGTTATTTGGAGAAAAAGATGGACATTCTGAAAAACAATGCACTACTTGGGTAAGCTTTTCTGTAGTTAGTTTGGTATTCCAGTTTGGTTTAGTTTGTTTACTGGTTAACATCAGTTATAATACTATGCGGTGACAAGAAAAGCTGATAAATGTGTAATGTATATTAAAACTGTGGGCCGATATGAGATTCTGACACCAACTGGCAACCATTCCAATGCTTTTCATATCATGAAGAACATCCTTTTATGTATGTCTTGGAGGTATTGTCTATTCACCTTACAAACAGATATTTAAAATTAATATGCTTGTTTTTACGCAAACCCTTCTATTAATCTGTTGGTTTAATGTCTTGACTGTTGTTTTGTCATTACAGTTGCTTCCAATGCAGAGTGGACGGCATAGCCGGTCAGTTCTGGATTGCTGTAGAAGTCTTAGTGAGCAGTTGGGAGGACTTGTATGTGACCTTAAAGTGTCTTATAGTTGCTGATACACGAAACATATTTGAGTCTGGCTCTTTGAAAATGGGGCTTAATGCATGTGTGTATTTCTGCTTTTATGTTTTATTTTCTTTAAAAGGAATTATTTTCCTAGTGAAAATCCAGTTTAGGCAAAAAGAAACGTCCCTTATTAGCCTGTGCAGATTGCATCAACTAATCTGGGAGAGTACTTTTACGCCCATGCATTAGGCCCCATTTTTCCAGAGCGAGGCTCATTGGTCAGTCCACAAGTCATACGTTTGGAAATTCTAGACTTTGTTTGCTAGTACATGTATTGCCAGTTGTGCGGTTTCCAAAATTGCCACTGGACTCCAAGGTATGTCATTGAAGTATTGCGTTGGTTTATAACTCAGTGGTTAGATGTAAGATGAATAAACACGGCTGTGTAATGTAATTGATTGAAGTACTTGGACATTTTACCATGGACAAACATACAGAACATTATACTTTATATGCTCATCTTGTGAAGTATAAATTTGATACCTTATGATAAAGTTTACACAATGATGATCAATTGACATTTTTTGTTTTATTATTTGAGCCTTGCTGTGGGAAAATGGTGCTTAATGCATGTGTCTTTTATGTGTCTCCAGATTAGCCTGTGCAGTTTGCACAGGCTTATCAGGGACAACACTTTCTGCCAAGACTGGATTTTAATTAAGAAGATATTTCCTTTAAAGGTAAAATCCATAAAATATGAGAGTGTTTTCCCTGATATGCGCATGCGGATAACACAGGCTAACCTGTGACGACACTTTACGCACATGCATTAAGCCCTGTTTTTCCAGAGCGAGGCTCACATGTTATATTCTCACGATGGTTTTAGACCCCACTGGTACCGGCTCACATGTTATATTCTTACGATGGTTTCAGACCCTACTGGTATCGGCTCACATGTTATATTATTACGATGGTTTCAGACCCTACTGGTACCGGCTCACATGTTATATTCTTACGATGGTTTCAGACCCTACTGGTACCGGCTCACATGTTATATTCTTACGATGGTTTCAGACCCTACTGGTACCGGCTAACATGCTATATTCTTACGATGGTTTCAGACCCTACTGGTACCGGCTCACATGTTATATTCTTACGATGGTTTCAGACCCTACTGGTACCGGCTCACATGTTATATTCTTACGATGATTTCAGACCCTACTGGTACCGGCTCACATGTTATATTCTTACGATGGTTTCAGACCCCACTGGTACCGGCTCACATGTTATATTCTTACGATGGTTTCAGACCCCACTGGTACCGGCTCACATGTTATATTTTTACGATGGTTTCAGACCCCACTGGTACCGGCTCACATGTTATATTCTTATGATGGTTTCAGACCCTACTGGTACCGGCTCACATGTTATATTCTTACGATGGTCTCAGACCCCACTGGTACCGGCTCACATGTTATATTCTGACGATGGTTTCAGACCCCACTGGTATCGACTCACATGTTATATTCTTACGATGGTTTCAGACCCTACTGGTACCGGCTCGCATGTTATATTCTTACGATGGTTTCAGACCCCACTGGTACCGGCTCACATGTTATATTCTGATGATGGTTTCAGACCCCACTGGTATCGGCTCACATGTTATATTCTTATGATGGTTTCAGACCCCACTGGTACCGGCTCACATGTTATATTCTTACAATGGTTTCAGACCCTACTGTTACTGGCTCACATGTTATATTCTTAAGATGGTTTCAGACCCTACTGGTACCGGCTCACATGTTATATTCTTACGATGGTTTCAGACCCTACTGGTACCGGCTCACATGTTATATTCTTACGATGGTTTCAGACCCCACTGGTACCGGCTTCTTGACAGGGAGGTCACAGCACAGAATGCAAGCTGGAAGGCAGTGCAGCTTCTAAAAGCTATTTTAAAAGAATATCTTGCAGACTTAGATGTTAAACAGGCATGTTTGACACAAGTAAGTTAAAGGCAGTTTATGTTGATTCTTTCTCAAAGGATAGGTAGCATACCAGTGAGCAAAGGGTTATTGCAGGTGAAGATTTAGTGAGTTTGTTATTTAATTTAGTCCTTCATAGTTATTTTTACAAAAATCTGTTCTTTGATCAAGATAGCTATTTCATTTTGATAGGAGATACTACACCAGACACAATATCAGTTGATTTTGCAAAAATTTTGATCAGTAAGAACATATGAAGCTATATGTGTTCATAGCATTGCTTTAGGAATGGGTCTGATGGACTTTTGTTTGGGAATATAAGCATTGTAATTTGGGAATGCTTTAAGAAAAAGAAAGAAATTGTAATAATTAATTTCTGAATTTGGTTTATTAATACATTCTTTTGGTATTTCAATGGATTAAGATATACCAGTGACAATAATAAATTATCAGTGATTTCATCAGTTACAATTTTGATGTATTTTTCCTATTCACTTCTTGAAAAGTGGAATTATTTACAAACACTTAAATGTCACTCTTTTTTTCTTTGACCAGGTAATTGAAGAAATGGGAACAACAGATAGAACATCAGCCATTGCATCTCTGCTAGCCATCGAGAGTGCCATAGTATCGTCAGCACTAACATCATAATCAGAATTGCAATGGATTTATTTACAATCCATGCAAAGACTTAGACTAACGAATATGCTTAAACAAGTTGAAATAAGTTCTATTGTTGGATTTGTTGCACAAAAAAAAGTTCTGTTCCTACAATGGAAATGGATTAGGTTAGAGTCTGTTAACCCCAGTGCCTTAAGTCATTACGATTATGTGACAATTGTGAAGCACTGATTACAAATTAATTAAGAGAGAACTGTGTATAGTTTTATTTTACCGCAATTTATTAGAGAGGCCCTGGTGAAACAGAAACGCATCAATGGCTGTGCGTGCAAAGGTTTAAGAAATACAAAATATTTCCGATGGTTCCGCTATGCCAGGGTTCTTTAGGAAATATAGTGTCCATCTGTTAGACGTTGGCCTGGAAATGTATTTGGAGTGCCTACGCAATGAAGTTTGGAAGTTTTCTCTCTGGGTGTATCCAGAATTTGTTGTAGCATGAACCAACAAGGGAGGCAACTCGTTATGTCAGAAATCGGCAGTGAACAAAAAGTGATACTTTATTATCTCCCTTAACATGGGTCTAAATTATGTTCAAAAGCTCTTTTTAAACAGTCTGAAATCATCAAATAAAGAAAGTAGACGTTTATTTTGCAGAACTTTCAATGCCATGCCACATGCAAGCTATTTAGAAAATAAATATTGTAAACAAGCAAGAGCTGTCAGAGGACAGCGCGCTCGACTATTCGAGTGCTTGACATTATAACGAAGCCATAATGGGGAAATTGTTCATATTCAATAATTTATTAGACGATCTTTAAAAAATAAAAAAATGAAAAAAAATTTTTTTTTGGGGGGGGGGGGGGGGAGTTGAGAGGGGGTATAATGTGGGGTGTGGTAATTATTAGACAATCTTTCAAAAATAAAGAAAGGAAACAAAAATTATTTTTGAGGGGGGGGGTAGGGGGAGGGTTGAGAGGGGGGTAAATGTGGGGTGTGGTAATTTATTAGATGATGTTTAAAAAAAAATTGGGGGGGGGGGTTAGGGGGGGGGTGAGAGGGGGGTATAATGTGAGGTGGGTACTGTAATTACTCTATGTTTTCGAACACTCTAAGTTTTCGGACACCCCCTTTTTTAGCAAAAATTATTATTTTTCATGACTCAATTTTCGGACACACGATTTTTGTCCATTAGTTATGTCTCTAAGTTTTCGGACAGAATATTTTACAGCGCTATTTTACCAAATTTCGGTCCTGTTTTCGATATCTAATGACACTTCGATCATGGGGTTTTACAACCAGATTAACATCATAAAACATGGAAGGTTCATGCCTGAGGGCAACGGACCATTACATTGTGTTATTGGGTAAATAGCCTTGTAAACCGGTATTAAACAATGGTTTCGCCCGATAGCATAAGCGTTATGCCACTTACCAGGGCAGTGCCAATTAACGGTTCAATTCTACCGCAATGGTCCTACCCCTTCTAAGTAAAATAACTGTGACAAATACTAAACGCTTCAAAGTGTGATGCACCCTATTGCAAGTTTTACGAACAATGGAAGGTGTTAGAAAACAACTATCTGAAATGAACAAACAAAGAATTCATAGTTTGCTTTTTTTTGCATTGATTACAGGTTCATACTAGCGAGTATCGGTACGTCACATTCTCATCTTTGAACTCGTTGGTCAAAGTACAACCTTGTAGTAACTTTCTGTCAAATAAATTAAGCATTTAAAATTATTTCAAATGCAGTGCAAATATATATAACTGTTATTTATACTATACGGCATGGTATTTTACAAGCGCATGCTATTACCAGTAGTCGTTGATACAATTGACGCTATTTTTGGACACTTCAATTTTCAACTCTAAGTTTTTGGACACCTGCATTTTGTGAATATTTTTCGTATCTATGTTTTCGGACACGAAAAAAATTAATTATTTTTAAGTGTCCGAAAACATAGAGTAATTACGGTTATTTATTAGTTGATGTTTAAAAAAAAAATTTGGGGGGGGGGGTGTGGGTGAGAGGGGGGTATAATGTGGGGTGGGGTAATTTATTAGATGATGTTTAAAAAAAAAAAATTTGGGGGGTGGGAGGTTGGGGGGGGGAGGGATTCTGGGTAGGGGCGTGGGGTATTGTTTGGGTGGAATCCATTGTGGTATTCAGGTAAGTGTTGTTTTGTCAAAGTAATAATAAAATGCGATCATAAATAAAGAAGTTATGGCAATTTAAGCAAAATGTTCAATTATCTAAGTGTAAAAGGGGCCATAATTATGTACAAATGCTTGATACAGTGGTCTGCTCTTGTTTATAGGTTGGGGTCATGTTGGTAAACAAGTATGCAACATATAAAAGCAATATGTCAAAGGATATAGGAAATATTTGGGGAGTATGCAAACTTTAACATAGATTTATCAATAATATGCATATGCTAAGTATAAAAGGGGCAATAATTATGACAAAATGCTTGATAGAGTTGTCTGCTCTTGTTTATAGGTTGGGATGATGTTGGTATCCAAATATGCAAAATATGAAAGCAATATGTCAAGGGACAATGAAAATAAATGAGGTAGTACGAAGACTTTAACATTTACTGCATATTATAAGTGGAAAAGGGGCCATAATTATGACAAAATGCTTGATAGAGTTGTCTGCTCTTGTTTATAGGTTGGGGTCATGTTTGTAAACAAGTATGCAAAATATGAAAGCAATATGTCAAGGGACGAAAAAAATATTTGGGGTAGTACGAAAACTTTAACATTTGCACGCTAACGCAGACGCCGACGTGAGTAGGATAGCTCCACTAAATATATTTATTATATAATAGTCGAGCTAAAAAGTTTATTTTATTTTTTTCGCAGTCAGAGACAGTTTTCCTGGATGAAAACAATGAAATATTACTTTTATTATAAGCCTTTTTTAAAAACGGGACGTATTATAGTTTCACCCTTGGCGGGCGGGCGGGTGGCGTCCACAGCAGTGTCCGCTCTCTAATTCAAATAGTTTTCATCCGATCTTCACCAAACTTGGTCAGAAGTTGTGTCTAGACAATATCTAGGTCAAGTTCGAACATGGGTCATGCTGGGTAAAAAACTAGGTCATGAGGTCACTTAGTGCATATCAAGCATTTAGCATGGTGTCAGCTCTCTAATTGAAGTAGTTTTTACCCGATCTTCACCAAATTTGGTCAGAAGTTGTGTCTAGATGATATGTAGGTCAAGATCAAATATGGGTTATGCCGGGTCAAAAACTAGGTCACGAGGTCACTTAGTGCATTTCAAGCATTAAGCATGGTGTCCGCTCTCTAATTGAAGTAGTTTACATCTGATCTTCACCTAATTTGGTCAGAAGATGTGTCTAGATGATGTGTAGGTCAAGTTCGAAAAAGGGTTATGCTGGGACAAAAACGAGGTCACGAGGTTACTTAGTGCATTTCAAGCATTTAGCATGGTGTCCGCTCTCTAATTGAAGTAGTTTTCATCCGATCTTTACCTAATTATACCCCCACAAACGAAGTTTAGGGGGGTATATAGGAGTGAACTTGTCTGTCGGTCGGTCCGTATTAAGTGTCCGCTCTCTTATTAGCTCACCTGAGCACAACGTGCTCATGGTGAGCTATTGTGATCGCCTTTTGTCCGTCGTGCGTCGTCAACATTTACCTTGTTAACACTCTAAAGGTCACATTTATTGTCCAATCTTCATGAAACTTGGTTAAAACATGTGTCTCAATAATATCTTGGACGAGTTCGAAAATGGTTACGGTTGGTTGAAAAACATGGCTGCCAGGACGCGTGACAGTTTTCCTTATATGGCTATAGTAAAACCTTGTTAACACTCTAGAAGTCACATTTTTAGTCCAATCTTCATGAAACTCTGTCAGAACATGTGTCCCAATAATATCTTGGACGAGTTCGAAAATGGTTCCGGTTGGTTGAAAAACATGGCAGCCAGGGGGCGTGGCAGTTTTCCTTATATGGCTATAGTAAAACCTTGTTAACACTCCAGAAGTCACATTTTTAGTCCAATCTTCATGAAACTTTGTCAGAACATGTGTCCCAATAATATCTTGGACGAGTTCGAAAATGGTTCCGGTTGGTTGAAAAACATGGTTGCCAGGGGGCATGGCAGTTTTCCTTATATGGCTATAGTAAAACCTTGTTAACACTCTAGAAGTCACATTTTTAGTCCAATCTTCATGAAACTTGGTCAAAACATGTGTCCCAATAATATCTTGGACGAGTTCGAAAATGGTTCCAGTTGAATGAATAACATGGCCGCCATGGGGCGGGGCAGTTTTCCTTATATGGCTTTATTGTATGGTAAAACCTTGTTAACACTCTAGAAATCACATTTGTGGTCCAATGCTCATGAAACTTGGTCAGAATATTTGAGCTAATAATATCTGGGCTAAGTTAAAAAATGGTTGAGATCCGTTAAAAAACATGGCCGCAAGGGGGCGTGGCATTTTTCCATAAATGGCTATTTACTACAAAACCTTGTTAACCCCCCACTCTAGAAGTCACATTTATTATCCAATCTTTATGAAACTTGATCAGAACATTTATTCTAACAATAGCTCGAGTGAGTTTGAAAATGGTTATGGTTCGTTGAAAAACATGGCCGCCAGTGGGGGGGGGGCAGTTGTCCGTATATGGCTTTATTGAAAACTTGTTGACACTATATTAGCCACATTTATTGGCCAATCTTCATGAAACTTGGTCAGAACATTTGTCCCAATGATATTTTCCAGAGATTGAAGCTGGGTCATATGAGCTCAAAAACTAGGTCACAAAGCCAAATAAAAAAAAGTCACTTTTTTGGTCCAAAATAATCTTTATGAATCAGCTTGCATTTTTTTCAGAATAGTCTAGTTCCTTTGACTTCAGGTAAGCGCCATAGGGCCTGATGGCCCTCTTGTTCAAGTAGTTTTCATCCGATCTTCACCAAACTTGGTCAGAAGTTGTATCTACATGATGTCTAGGCCAAGCTCGAACACTTAGTGCCTTTTAAACATTCAGCATGTTGTCCGCTCTCTTATTCAAGTAGTTTGCATCCGATCTTCACCAAACTTGGTCAGAAGTTGTATCCAGATGATCTTAAGGCCAAGTTCGAACATGGGCCTTGCCGGGTCATAAACTAGGTCACGGGGTCACTTAGTGCGTTTTAAACATTCAGCATTTTTTCTGCTCTCTAATTCAAGTAGTTTTCATCCGATCTTCACCAAACTTGGTCAGAAGTTGTATCTAGATGATCTTAAGGCCAAGTTCGAACATGGGCCTTGCCGGGTCAAAAACAAGGTCACTGGGTCACTTAGAACGTTTTACACATTGAGCATGGTGTCCGCTCTCTGTTTCAAGTAGTTTAAATCCGATCTTCACCACACTTGGTCAGAAGTTGTAACTAGATGATGTGTAGGTCAAGTTCGAACATGGGCCATGCCGGGTCAAAAACTAGGTCACGGGGTCACTAGTGTGTTTTAAACCTCACCATGTTGTCCGCTCTCTAATTCAAGTAGTTTTTATCCAAACTTCACCAAAATTGGTCAGAAGTTGTATCTTGATAATGTCTAGGGCAAGTATGAATATGGGTCATGCCGGGTCAAAAACAAGTTCACGGGGTCACTTAGGGCGTTTTAAACATCACAATGTTGTCCGCTCTCTAATTCGAGTAGTTTTCATCCAATCTTCACCAAACTTGGTCAGAAGTTGTATCTAGATGATGTCTAGTTCATGTTTGAATATCCGTCATGACGGGTCAAAAACTAGGTCAAGGGGTCACTTATGGCGTTTTAATCATCACAATGTTGTCCGCTCTCTAATTCAAGTAGTTTTCATCCAATCTTCACCAAACTTGGTCAGAAGTTGTATCTAAATGATGTCTAGTTCAAGTTTGAATATGGGTCATGCCGGGTCAAAAACTAGGTCACGGGGTATCTTGGTGCATTTTAAAACTCACCATGTTGTCCGCTCTCTAATTCAAGTAGTTTTCATCCAATCCTCACCAAACTTGGTCACAAGTTTTATCTAAATGATCTCTAGGACAAGTTTGAACATGGGCCATTTCGGGCCTAAAACTAGGTCACAGGGTCACTTAGTGTGTTTTTTAACATTCAGCATGGTGTCAGCTCTTTAATTCAAGTAGTTTACATCCGATCTTCACCAAACTTGGTCAGAAGTTTTATGGAGATGATCTTAAGGCCAAGTTAGAACATGGGCCTTTCTGGGTCAAAAACTAGGTCAAGGGGTCACTTAGTGCTTTTTAAAAATTGAGCATGGTGTCCGCTGTTTTTTGTGAAGAGGACATGCAAAATATTATGTGTCAATGCGGCATGTGGGGGTATTCGTCACGTCTGTGACAAAGCTCTAGTTTGGTCAGAAGTTGTGTCTAGATGATATGTATGTCAAGTTCAAATATGGGTCATGCAGGGTCAAAAACGAGGTCATAAGGTCACTTAGTGCATTTCAAGCATTTAGCATGGTGTCCGCTCTCTAATTGAAGTAGTTTTCATCTGATCTTCACCTAATTTGGTCAGAAGTTGTGTCTACATGATATGTAGGTCAAGTTCGAATATGGGTCATGCCAGGTCAAAAACGAGTTTTTTTTAGTGCATTTCAAGCATTTAGCATGGTGTTGGCTCTCTAATTGAAGTAGTTTTCATCCGATCTTCACCTAATTTGGTCAGAAGTTGTGTCTAGATGATATGTAGGTCAAGTTCAAATATGGGTCATGAGGTCACTTAGTGCATTTCAAGCATTAGCATGGTGTCCGCTCTCTATTTGAAGTAGTTTTCATCCGATCTTCACCTAATTTCGTCAGAAGTTGTGTCTAGATGATATGTAGCTCAAGTTCAAATATGGGTCATGCCGGGTCAAAAACTAGGTCACAATGTCACTTAGTGCATTTCAAGCATTTAGCATGGTGTCCGCTCTCTAATTGAAGTAGTTTTCATCTGATCTTCACTGAATTTAGTCAGATGTTACGTTTAAATGATATCTAGGTCAAGTTCAAATATGGATCATGCCGGGTCAATAACTAAGTCTCAAGGTCACTTAGTGCATTTCAAACATTGAGCATGGTGTCCAAAACCTTCGAACGGGCGTATCTTGTGACAGTTTGGCACTCTTGTTTCTGGTTGCAGAGCTCCAGATAAGGATTTAGTCAAAAGGGTATTTCACCCCCTGATATTATTGTTAAAACGTATTTTACTCCTTTTTTTCAGCCATAAAAAGTATTTAGGAATATTTAAGGGTATTTTCCATTTCCATAGAAAACTGACAAAGTAAAATGCGTGTTTAATCTAGAACTATTATTATTTGTTATTTATATTATTAAATACTCAGTTAAATATCCAGTAGGGATAAAGATATATATTTTCATAGGAAAAAACACTCTTTTTATTCCAATATTTCGCCAAATGGGCTTTATCAAGGTTTACAAAACCTTGATAAAGCCCATTTGGATGAAATATTGGAATAAAAAGAGTATATTATTAAATGCAAACAGAATGAATTTAAAATGACGATATGAACAGATTTTTTGTATAAATATTCCCGAAGGAACCGCTGGTCGCCTAAAACACCCATTTTTTGATCCACAAACATGACGGGCCGCATTTTTTATTATAAGCTTATTTTGATTGACTTACTTTTGATTCAAAGGTTAACTTACACTAAAAACTCAACTCGAGTATTGGTTAAATCGATTTAAAATACGTACCAAGATTTGTATTGCATTTTGTTACGTAAAAGGGCATTTTTTAATGCGTTTTTTTTTTCCAATGCGTAAATACGCAGATATGCCTCTTATCTGGAGCTGTCTGGTTGACCAATTTCTATAGTATATTCAGTTATGATTGAATGATTATTGTGGATGATAGAGCTATCATAGGATTGAGATTTAGCCCAGTCAAGTAGTTTTTCCAAATTGGGTTGCTTAATGAGTAAAAGCTTTTTTAATTAGGCAGGCGTGTTGCTGCTATAACTTCCTGATGGTAGTTTAACAGATGCTCGTCCTCCTTCAGTAGGCATATTTTTCAAACAGTCGAGCTTCACGTTTACCCCAAACCCTGGGCTCATGGTTAACGCAAGCTGTTTTTGTAACCATGCGGCCACTTAATCCTTTATTTTACTTGCCTTAGATCTCATGCTAAATACTTTACAAATTTTATAAGATATTTTGTTGATAGTTGAGAAGCAAAATAAATAGTCGTCCAATCATTGTAAAAGTTAACCTAAGTACTGTAATGAGTTGAGGTTTGATTGGCGCAGTCATAAAATAATTTCAAATTTACATACTATGACCTTGGTTTACTGAAATGATTGTCTGAATATACATAACACCAATATCAGCATTACAAAGTCCTTATGAAAGACTGTCAACTGGTTCATAAGTGTCTTGAGAAATGATGCTCAATTGTAATAAAAATATGATGGTATGAATGCAATTATTTTTGTATAAATGTAAATCAATGTAAGTTCTTTCTTTTTTTAAACCTATTTATTTAAGCTCGATTGCATAACAAGCCTAAGCTTATATGAAATGCTCTTGAGTCTGTTTCCTTGGTGTCCATGGGGGAGATCTAAAGAACGCTCCCATGGTGAGGATCGAACCCGTGACCTCCCGATCCCTAGGCGCACACCATATCAACTACGCCACGGCGATCTTCAGATGTAAGTTCTTTGTTAAGCAAATGAAAAAGCTTGTTATGAAAAAGCTTTTGTTCAAGTGAAATGTTAAAGAATGAATTACAGAGATAAGTAATGTTTTCTGTTGCATACCTTGCTGATTATAAAAATTGTCCTATTTGTAATTAAAGGGTAATTACTCCACGAAAAATCGTCACACTATTCCTGTCCACCTTTATGGAATGACAAAACTATTAAGTTGCATCAAATTTGGATCATCAGTTTTGAGATCTGACACTGTAACAAGTAAGAGAGTTATATCCAGTTCAATGGATAAAATTATCCATTACAGTATATTAAAGAAATTGTCTTTTGATGATACTTTTTACCAGTTAATGATTGCCAGTAAATTGTCTTTTCAAAAATAGGCATAAACAAATTGCATAAAACACAGGTAATTAAACAACAAGAATGCAATTCAGCTAATAACAGTAACTTTTAATAAAAAATATATTAATCATACATTGCACTTGAAGTAAAAACAGCCGCTGCTTGTTTAGGCAGAACATGATGTCATGATTACAAATCTTCCTCCTCGCTGTCTGTATTCATGTCCATAGGTTAAACATGAACACAAATCTACCTCCTCGCTGTCTGTATTCATGTCCATAGGTAAAATATCAGCACAAATCTTCCTCTTGCTATCTGTATTCATGTCCATAGGTAGAACATGATCACAAATCTTCCTCCTCGCTCTCTGTATTCATGTCCATAATGAAAGGTAGAACATTATCACAAATCTTCCTCCTTGCTGTCTGTATTCATGTCCATAGGTAGAACATGATCACAAATCTTCCTTGCTGTCTGTATTCATGTCCATTATGAAAGATAGAACATGATCACAAATCTTCCTCATCGCTTCATGTCCATAGGTAGAACATGATCACAAATCAACCTCCTCGCTGTCTGCATTCATGTCCATAGGCAGAACATGATGACAAATCTTCCTCCTCGCTGTCTGAATTCACAGCCATAGCAAAAACATTATAACAAATTTTCCTCCTTGCTGTCTGTATCATGTCCATAGATAAAACATGATCACAAATCTTCCTCCTCGTTGTCTGTATTCATGTCCATGAGGTCTACTTGGGAATCTGAATATGTACATCAAGCATTTTTAGCTCATTACACAACATATCACTGATTTTAAGCATCTTTTAAAAGTACCTTGGTTGCTTGGTTTCAATACATTTTAAAACAAGCAAATTCACTGAATTGATATCCCCCGCCAATATGATTCTGGACACAAAAGTGTTATATTTGACACTCAAAAAAGCATTTTTTCAAGATACAAAAAGCCATAACTCCATTATTATCCTATGGCGTACAATGCCATTTGGTGTGCATCATCCTCTTATCCATATATATATACTCATACCAAGTTTCAATGAAATCCCCCAAAGCACTTCCAAGATATGGCTCCGGACACAAAAAAAGCATTTTTCAAGATACAAGGGGCCATAACTCCCTTATTATCAGATGGTTAACAATGCCATTTGGCAGGTATCATCCTCTTATCCATATATGTACTAACACCAGGTTTCAATGAAATCCGCCAAAGCACTTCCAAGATATTGCTCCGGACACAAAAGTGCCGGCCGACCGGAAAGACAGACGGACAGACAACGCCAAAACAATATCCCACCGCCTCTTATTATTTGTGTGACACCAATTTTCGTTTTTTTTAATGGGATGACTGGTACTCAAATTTAAGATCCTGGCGAACAAACCATAAGCAAGTTGTGCTCAGGTGAGCTAAAAATAATAAATATGGAAATTTATTTTTTGGACCAAAAAGGTTAAGTTGCTTGAACATATTATGTATTTTAATGTTATAAATAAAGTATTTCAGGCCAGTATAATACTTAATTGAACTTGCCTGGAGGAACCATGGGGTCACTCTGCTGGATGTTGATACTCAATATTGGACCTGTATTGCTGAGATTGGTTTCAGAATCCTGTACAGAATAAAAAAGTCCAACGAGTCATGTACAAATAAACACTATTTCACACAAACTATGTTCATGGTAGATTTGTGTTTGCTCTATTTATACAGTTATAGAATGTGCTGTTCAAACTGAATTAGCCAATCTAGGTAGCAATTACTGTCATAAAACAAGAGGGCCAAGATGGCCCTAGTTCGCTCACCTGAGAGGAGTCAGTTCATTTAATCTTTACCAAATGTCAAACTTGACCTACATATTGTCCAGACAAACATCCTGGTCAAGTTTCATCATTATTTCATCTGCGAGTCATGATCAATGTACCTATGAAGTTTCATGATCCTAGGCCTAAGCATTCGTAAGTTATCATCCGGAAACCATTTTTCTAAGTTGAGTCACCGTGACCTTGACAATCATTGTGTGAATACGTTTTTTGGCACTGTGACCTTGACCTTTGACCTAGTGACCTGATAATCAATTGGGGTCATCTGCGAGTCATGATCAATATACCTATGAAGTTTCATGAACATAGGCATAAGCGTTCTTAAGTAATCATCCAGAAACCATTTTACTATTTCAGGTCACTGTGACTTTGACCTAGTGACCTGAAAATAAATAGGGTTCATCTGCAAGTCATGATTATTGTACCTATGAAGTTTCATGATCCTAGACATAAGCGTTCTTGAGTTATCATCCAGAAACCATTTTACTATTTCAGGTCACCGTGACCTTGACCTTTGACCTAGTGACCTGAAAATCAATAGGGGTCATCTTCTAGTCATGATCAATGTACCTATGAAGTTTCATGATCCTAGGCATAAGTGTTCTTGAGTTATCATCTGGAAACCATTTAACTATTTCGGGTCACCTTGACCTTTGACCTAGTGACCTGAAAATCAATAGGGGTCATCTACGAGTCATGATCAATGTACCTATGAAGTTTCATGATCCTGCAAGTGTTCTTGAGTTATCATCCGGAAACCATTTTACTATTTCGGTCATCGTGACCTTGACCTTTGATCTAGTGACCTGAAAATTAATAGGGGTTATCTGCGAGTCATGATCAATGTATCCATGAATTTTCATGATCCTAGGCATAAGCGTTCTTGAGTTATCATCCGGAAACCATTTTACTGCTTTGGGTCACCGTGACCTTGACCTTTGACCTAGTGACCTGAAAATCAATAGGGGTCATCTGCGAGTCATGATCAATGTATCTATGAAGTTATATGATCCTAGGCATAAGCGTTCTTGAGATATCATCTGGAAACCATTTTACTATTTCGGGTCATCGTGACCTTGACCTTTGACCTAGTGACCTGAAAATCAATAGGGGTCATCTGCAAGTCATGATCAATGTACCTATGAAGTTTCATGATCCTTGGCATAAGCGCTCTTGAGTTATCATCCGGAAACCATCTGGTGGACGGACAGACCGACATGAGCAAAACAAGATACCCCCTTTTCTTCGAAAGGGAGGGGGGGGGGGCATGAGAAAACTGCCCCACTTCCAGCAGCCATGTTATTCAACCGGAACCATTTTTGAACACAACTCTCGTATCAAGGAAACAAATGTTCTGAGCAAATTTCATGAAAATTTGGCCAAAAATGTGACTTCTACAGGAATTGCACTTACCAGTTTGCATAATAAGAATTGCTTAACAAATATTCTTACAAATAAGTCTTACCTAACGCAAAACAAGAGATGTGTTTGTCAGAAACACAATGCACCCTATTGTGCCACTTTGAAATAAAATGTCCATATCATTTGGCAGTTTTAGAAATTATCTCTCTTTTAAAGCTTATTACATCCCTTGGATTGTATTTTTTGACTTGACCTTAAAGGATGACTATGACCTTTCACCACTCAAAATGTGCAGCTTCATGAGATACACATGCATGCCAAATATCAAGTTGCTATCTTCAATATTCAAAAAGATATGACCAAACTTTAAGGAAGGGTAAAGTTTTAGGAAAGAAAAATACAATGATATTTGACCTTGAAGGATGACCTTGACTTTTCACCACTCGAACTGTGCAGCTCCATGAGATACACAAGCATACCAAATATGAAGTTGCTATCTTTAATATTGCATAAGTTATCAAACTTTAACCAAGTTTAAAGTTTTGGGACAGAATGACAGACAGGCCAAAAACAATATACCCCCTCTTCTTCCAAGAAGGGGGCATAAAAACAAACTTAATTCCATTTAAATAATTTAACCAAATTTAAATAAAATAATAAATGTTTAAACAAATACATTGTGTTAATGGAAATATAAAACGTCTCATCACATATTAGGTCAATAACAAATTCATATACACCATTCTTCAAAATATTACAGAGAATTGTTTTATTTGGAAAGTGGTTATTTCTAAGTATTTTTCTCGGTCCCAGCATCTTTCAAATAACAAGGTTCTACTGCATGGCAATAGAAGTATTAATTTCATTTACACTGCAGTCTGTAACCTCGCTTTGTCCATAAATTGAACAAAATATATACATGTACATGACTTTTAAGTATCATTACACTTGCATTGAAGGTATGAAATAAACAGTTAAAAACCTGACTATTGTGGGATTTTATGCCATATAAGCACAACTATAGAACTATTTGCCCTCAAGCGGATACATCCTCAAGGCGCACCATAGCCGTGTATAAACCTATAAATAGCATATGAGCCTTGCTCAGGGGAAAACAGGATTCGATGCATGTGTTTAACTCTTTCAGTGCTGGAACCGAATTTTGAAGGTCTTTGCGAACAGTTTGGATCCAGATGAGACGCCACAGAACGTGGCGTCTCATCTGGATCCAAACTGTTTGCTATTCTGATAGTATTCTTTGAAAAAAATTGAAGAAAATGCTAATTTTCGAAATTCAGCAGACGACATTTTAGCAGACTACAAATTTCCCAGCATGCAAAGGAACTTCCTTTCAACAAAAAACGTCGTCCCTGATAAGCCTGTGCGGACTGCACAGGTTAATGTGGGAAGCCACTCTACGCACATGCATTTAGCCCCGTTTTCCAAGAACGTGGCTCATGCGTTGTATGGTACATGCAATACCTGTATGTCAAGGCCAGAAAATGCATTAGAGTGGTCCATATCTGGTGTGAGAGCCAGGCCATGTCTTGCAATGTCCACACCTCCCGAATGTTCCGCTGACTGTACCTTAAGCTGCAATATTTAAACAACACATTTTACCCCAACATTTGAAACTGCAATTGTATTGAATACTCACTTTCTTTTTAATAAATAATTCTAATAAATAATGCGTAAGTACCCATCCATCAAGCTTAGTATGTGTATGTGGGTATGGTTGCTATCTTTGAATATGACTATATTGCCTGGATTTATTCATGTCATCTCTATATAGTATACTAGTATATAATATCTTCAAGACAATGAAACAAACAAAATCTGTCTTTGTATGCAGACTTTCAATGTAAGCAAAACCTCAGTAAACAAATAGCCAAAAGTGAGCTAGCATGTTGAAAAAAAAAATGCAGTTTATGAAAAAAATGATATGAGGGCTAACAAGTGTATAAAAAGTTTTTATCTGCAAGGAAGAATATGCAACCATTTGGGAAAATCAATATTTCTACATAAAAATATGTATGCAAAAAAATACCAGGCATTTCTAAAGACAGCGCTTTACCCTGCAAAGATTTTTTGGATAAGTGTTGAATTTGATTTTGAGCCAATGTGATTGACTCATTACTTCTGGACATCTTCTGATTGGCAGTTATTTTGAATACATATCGGAGATTTGAAAGAGAGATTTATGAGAGAACATTAAGGGTAATCAAGTGACCTACAACTGTGACCTTGACCAATCAAGAAGAATGAATGACTACTGCCTTCTACACAATGTATCAATAACCTAAATATTCTGGCCAAGTTTCATGAAATCCTTCACAGAGTATATGAGATTTGAACCTTAAAATGTGACCTTGACCCTTGAGCCAAAATGAGACGGACTTCTGCACAATGACCTTGACAATTTTGCAAAGTTTTATGAAAATATTTCAGTGGGTACAGGAGGTATGAATGCAGAAACAACAATGTCACACTAGGCCCTCAATGTATTACCTGACTAAGACTTGCAGGCGGGAACATGTGAGGGTTGAGCCGTGCCAGAAGTTGAGCCGTCTCTGGTGTCAGGGTGGTACTGATCTGTGTGCTGCCGTCGCTCATGTGGGTTTCTATCCGAGAGATCACATGCTCACCATCTGGTGGAGAAAGGGTCGTGTAATTGTATGGCAAAGTTGTTATATACCGGTACATACAAATTACGATGAATCAAATAATAATAAGTGCAATGATGTTTAATGGCATTTTTTAAGCTCTTCAACTCGGCAAGCCTTTTTGGATGCAACCTTTTGCCTACATTTTGACAAATTACTGGGTTTTTTTTTTGCTACTTTGTAGAAAAATGACAAAGCAGAGCAGTGTTGAAAACAAACCCCCTGTACGCACCTTCCCCAGGCGCCTGTGTAAGAGTGACTGTCACAGTCTCCGGGATGGGGCCAGACGACATGGAGGTCATGTCAGACCACAGGTCCGTCATCAGGCTGTCATTAGAGCTGCCAGCAGCGTCTAGGTTCACCTACACGTGGACACAGGGAGGGTAAGTGAGATGCGAAATTCAGTGTCATGAAGTGATGGAATTCAGAGCTTTATTAAACAGGTAATGTATACTCCGAGGTTTAATAAATGAGTCAAATCATATTCTATGATTTTCTACAAAATAAATGCTTTATTATGAGACACTGTAAATAGCCACTGTCAAGTTAACCTGTACTGATTGTACGCTAAATTTGAGTTAAATCATAAATGAGTTGCATACTTATAAATAATTTACGCTATTACTTGAATTGAGTTGTTAACCTCAAAGCTTGAATTATTGTAACAAGTCACAGGATGTTTCCACTTTGTGTTTCAACATGGCTGTCACTATTAGGAAGCCCTTTAATACTATTTAATGTTATAATGAAGCACATTACCATAATTAAGTTTTTAATTAAGATTACACAAAATATTTTAAAAATACAGATGTCAGAAAATTTAGATAAAAAAATACAGGCATTTGAAAATGTGGAGACTTAAAAATAAAATATAGCATTTACAACTGGATACCGTTATGTAATGTATACAGGGTCAATTGTCTCAAAGAATAATAGCTTGTTCTTGAAAAATGCCATGCGGGTTAGTAACTTTCATGTATGTTTACTTTAAGCTAATGGGCGAAACCATTTCTATTACTAGTATTCATAGTTATACCATTTAACACCAGAATACATGTACATGGTAATTCACCCAATAACGCAAATGCAATTCTCCATTGCCCAGAAGGTATTTGTCTGCCAGTTGTTAAATTGTATGATCAAAGTGTCACCAGATAAGCGCAGCAAGGCAGAATTCTTGTAAAATAGGATTGTAAAAAATGTCAGAAAAATTGTTTGAGTGAAAAAGTCTGAAAACTTTTAATTATTACGGTAATATGATTTCAGCCAAAACAGCTACACCAACCAGAATTTAAATCCAAAACAAGGCTGTATTTCCAAACTGAGGCCAAACAACAATGAAGTACACACTATGTACATATGCCTCGTCCTGGGAAAACAGGGCTCAACGCATATGCCTAGTTTCATTTCAGATTAGCCAGTGAACTTCTCACAGGCTAATATGGACAACATTTTACGCCTAAACTGGATTTTTTTCGCTAAGAACAGACTTCCTTTAAACGAAAAATACCATCAAAGCATAAAGTGTTGTCGTTGATTTGCCTGTGCAAGGGGTGGTATTCCAGAACATCTTAAGTCATTTCTTAAATTATTTCACTTAAGTTCAAAATTAGAAAGTTTTGTATTTCTTAACCAAATAAGAAAACACATGTCTTTTTGGTATTTCTAAAAAAACATTGGCAAAATGATGTTATTTAAATGTATATCTTCATGCCAATCTATTGCAATATGAAATGACACACTTAAGAAAATTTCCCAATTTAAGGATAAGACAAAAATTTAACTTAAGATGCTTCTGGAATTCGACCCCAGACTGCAAAGGCTTATCTTGGAAGACACTACGCACATGCATTAAACACCATTTTCCAAGAGTGTGACTCGATTGCCTCTTAGTCTTGACAGAGAGACCCATACATGATTGAGTCCTGTGGCGGTGAGGGGGAGGGTGCCATTCTCGATGTCCTTCACAGCCTGATGGATGTGGTTCTTCAGGTCTGTGATGGTGGGAAACAGGCTGAGGTCGTGCCGGGAGATGTGGCTGTCTGGAGAGGCACTCAGCAGGTCTCGACACACATACATCCTGCATATAAGTTGTGTTCTGAGAAAACTGGGCATATTGCATGTGCGTAAATCGTCATCCCAGATTAGCCTGTGCATTCCGCACAGGCTAATCAGGGGCGACACTTTCAGCCTAGATTGGATTTTTGCTAAGAAGAGACTAAATTTAAATGAAAAATGTCATAAAAGCGGAAAGTTATGTCCCTGATTGCACAGGCTAATCTGGGACGACACTTTACGCACATGCATTATGCCCAGTTTTCTCAGAACACGACTAATATACAAAGGGGGTTGAGTGTAATTCAGTCTCATTCTGGGAAAACAGGGCTTAATGCATCATACTTTCTGCTTGTATGAATTTTTTTGTTTATAGGTATTCTCTTCAAAACGAAAACCCAGGGTATGTGGAATGTGTCTTCCCTGATAAGCTTGTGCGTACGGCACAGGCTAATCTGGGAAACACTTTACGCACATGCATTTCCTCAGAACAAGTCTCATTTATACTGGGTCCACAGTCAGATAGCTAGACATAAAGCTGTTTGACACTAATTTTGGAGATAGACCTTGCCTGCGTAAGAACTATGTATGAGGTGTTTCAGTGTTGTTTTTTACAATCTCTAACAGTATATTATATACGTTTTTCCCAAATGACTACAAACATTCCAAATTGAAAGTTTCTAAATAAATTAAACATTTAACAATATCAATAAAGATGTTCAGTTCTTTTTCTTATCTGACTCTTGACAGTTGAACATAAGCCTTAACAATGTTGAAAACACTTTTGTCCTCAATTTTAGAGTATTTGTAAGAAAAACAAACCAATCAAAATTTTCCAATTTAAGTCTTAACAATGTGATTTTTCCCTATGCAACGGGTTTGGGCTCTCTTCCAAAAATGGTGAAAAAAAACACTGTCTTAAGAAAGCATAAGCAGGGTAAGTGTGTTAAGTGTCATTCCCAATAAGCCTTGCAGCACACTGGCTTAATCCTTGATGGCACTTTATGTCTACAGTGGACTCATTGTTAGAGCAGACATTAAACAGTAAGTACATCAAATCAGGCAATCACGACACTTCATGCATGAGAATCAAGGCTGGGTTTCCCAACTGTGATCCAAAATTAAATCTTAGCATAGAATGATTTTAAGGAAGTCGTAAAATTTATTTTCTGTTTTACATACTTAGCTCAACAATTGGAAATCATGATAAATTGGGCAGAATAGATATTGTGCATAACATTAACAGAAGATAAAAAACAGTATAGTTCTGCTTTTTTTGAGAGCTGAACAATTCATGAAAATCATATATCTCAAGTAACTCTAAATCAGCATACAATTTTGCTTATTTAAATGCTGATAACATGGAAACAGCAGATTGATTTGCCAAGAGAAAGTAGACTTATAAAATTCCTACCGTAATTGTCTGCGAACATGGTACACTTGTGCTTCCCCATTGGAAACAATGTCCCGAATCTTCTGAGCAACCAAAGGATGTAATCTGAAGGCAGACAGAGAACTGGACGCATACATGTGTCATGTAAGTAGCGATTGTACAGAAGTTAATACATGACATAAATTGCGTTTGAGGTATAGAAAAACTGCATTTATCAATGGGTCTGAAATTAACATCATAATTATAATTATCATTATTCTCAAAGTACTTCACATTTACAGCAGTTTATTTTAAGATAGTTTTGACATGATTTCAAAGTACCCAAGATTAATTGATATTCCAATTTATAAGTATCTTTCTTAATTATTATAAGCATAATTTATGTTGAATTTATATCAGGCATAAATCGCATTAAGATTTTTAATGCCGCCTTTAGTATGATTTGATATAATACTATAAACAACAATTAAACAAAGCCAGATGTATGAAAAGATAGATAGGTCAATCAGCTTAAAGGAGAAAGAAACGCATTTCTGAGTAAAACATTTCTTTTCAACTGCAACAGCTGAGTGTGTGAGGCAATAATGTACACACCTTTGTTTCTTTCTGTTTTCCAACTCCTGGGTTTCCGACACAATATCGGGCGGTGTCTGACTCTCCTTACTCTGGGACCTCTGAGACATTCCGATGTGCATGCCAGAGCGGTTTGCTATCTCCTCGTGGAACTCATGGGCCGCCACTGTTGGCAACTGTGCATAGAACCTGTAAGGTATTTCAAAAATATATTATATTTATATTTCACTTGTTTATTTTTAGTTTAAAGATATTTTTTTCAAACAAAATATTATTTAAACATAGAATATCACGTTACATAAATAAAATGTTCATGTTCAAATGGTATTTGAAAGAAAGACAAAGTCTTATATAGTTGTTCTCCATTGGTAATGATTTTTTTAAAAGTCCTTCACAATATTTAATTCACATATAAATTGATTTTTTATTCAAATGCTTATATACAATACAGTTTGAGTGATTGGAATTGTGGTGCTCTTGAAACAGAAATATGAAACCAACAGGAAGGCAAAAATTGTGAATATCGGTACTGTGATCGCACCTGTGACTCTATTATCTCCATACCCGTTATATGTGACACCATTGTCTCAATACCTCTACTGTCCAATCTTGACTCTGTTATCTCAATACCAGTCCTGTCCTATGTGACTCCATTATCTCAATACCTGTCCTTTCCATTCTTGACTCCATTACCTCAATACATGTTCTATGTGACACCATTATCTCTAGACCTGTCCTGTCCAATTTTGACTCCATTATCTCAATACCTGTCCTATGTGACTCCATTATCTCAATACCTGTCCTATGTGACTCCATTATCTCAATACCTGTCCTATGTGACTCCATTATCTCAATACCTGTCCTATGTGACTCCATTATCACAATACCTGTCCTATGTGGCACTATTATCTCGATACCTGTCCGGTCCAATTTTGTCTCCATTATCTCAATACCTGTTGTATGTCACTAGTATGTAACTACATTATCTCAATACCAGTCCCGTCCAATATGACTCCATTATCTCAATACCTGTCCTGTCCAATCTTTACTCCATTATCTCAATACCTGTCCTGTCCAATCTTGACTCTATTATCTCAATACCTGTCCTATCTCGACTCCATTATCCCAATACCAGTCCTGTCCAATATGACTACATTATCTCAATACCTGTCCTATGTTACACCATTATCTCAATACCTGTCCTGTCCAATCTTGTCTATGTTCTGCTGTTTCAGTGCATGGAATGCTTTGTCCATGGCAATCTTTGCTGCCCTCTTGTCCAAATTTGGGTCTATTCTGAATTCTGGAAACTTCCTTACTTTTTTAATGTATATCCTGGAAAAACAAGGTTTTTAATTGATATCAATTTAAGACTAACTTCTCCTTATCCCAAGAATTCATCACAGCTTAATATTAGTAAAGAAATAAAATACTTGTATGGAAAGGGACCACATTTTAGAACTTATTAAGTATTTCAAATATAATTTTAATACTTCTGCTTACACCTACACATCTGAAAAGCCATATAAAGCTTACCGTGCAGGGCAGGTTTGCCTATATTCATTGTTCTCCATTTCCAAGGCTTTCTTAGCCAGCCCTCCTTTCCTGCGAGGTCCAAACTGGCACTCCATCACCACAGCTCGACTGCCTGCCATACAAGAAAATGGAAAAAATACAATGAAAGGGGCAAGTGTTGTACCTGTTTAGCCTGTGCAGGCCCACAGTCTTAGCTGGAATGACACTTTACACAAATGCATTAAGGCCCGTTTTCTCAGAGCTTGGCTAATATATGAAGAATGTAGGGGAAAAAACACAGTAAAAAATGTTTGTAAAGAAATATCCTGAATCAGCTGGTCTTGGATTGCTCTCTCCACCAATTTATATTTTAAAGGACTTTTTGTAACAGACAGTACAATGAGAAACAGTTTGACAGATAAGGCATAATGGGATACATAATGGGATATCTGGTAATATAACATTCAGTCAAATACTAAAGACTGACAATATTAGATTCTATTGCATGGTTATAATACAAAATACAATATAGTTTCTCTGTATAAGATAGCACAATCTTCTAAGTTCTATGAAACTGACAAAAGTTGAAAATAAGAAAACAAGAACAACATTATCGCCGCTAAGTATGCACCCAAGCCGGCCTTAAAAAAGAGGAGGGTTGGGCGTAGGGCTTGTTCACCAATACTGTAAAAATCCTGCTAGCTACAGTAAAGTCAAACAAAATAAAGTGCAGCTGGACAGACTCGTGCAGAACTGAGACGACTTCAGGGAAGCAGGTCAGTGGCCAACACTACACCACGGGCGAAGATAAGAAAATCCATTTCAAAAACCCTACCTGCGTTCACAAACGGCACCCCATCAAAGGGGACGTACTGTGACTTCCACATGAAGCGTGTGGACTGCTTTGCAGGGCTGGGTGACTGGCGGGTGCCCCAGAAGCTCTGCGTGGCCTGCTTGTGGTACGTCAGCAGGATGTCCATCTCTACCTCTGTATCAACGTAGCCCCGGTAGTAGTCACCGATTTTCTGGAACATGCATGTGTGTTAAGTCTGCATAGGCTTATTAGTAACGACACTTTCTGCTTTTATGGAAATTTTTAGGTAAATGATGTCTTTTTTAAACAAAAATCCAGTGTAGGCGGAAAGAGTTGTCCCTGATTAGCCTGTGAAGACTGTACAGGCCAATCTGGGACGACACATAACGCCCATGCATTATGCCAGTTGTCCCAAAACAAGGCTCATTCGATAATGTTTGAAGTAAGAACTGTTTCAGGCTTACTTGGCTAAAAATTCTCCTTAATTTGTCAAAAAATAAATTACTCTCTTTTTCTGCAGTTTTATGAGGTCTTATAAAAAGTTGTTATCAAGAACAATTGTATTTAGCAGGGTTTACCCAGGATGGAAGTTTTCTTTAGCAAAATGTATTGTAGAACATAGATACAACTTTCATTCAAGCTGTTTTATTTCTTTTGATTAAGAAATAGTTGTAGCCAAATACAATTTTCTTTATTCAAATTTGCTACTTTATAGATATTCATTTTCAAAATTAAATCTTTTTATGCAGGAGTTAATATTTTATATTCCTTAGTAAGTGTTACAATTTATATCAGCCATGAAACTACACACAAGGAACAAAAATTATTGTTTAACTGGATTTCTATCACACATTTTCAGTAGAAACCCTGGTGACCTGCAAATTATTTTATTGACTGACTAGCTTGCAAGTCAGTAATTGCATGACAATTAAGGCCTGCTTCACCACAAACTTCTAATGTTGGAAATGATCCAGTCTCCCACTGGCTCATTTTTTTCTTAAAGGGACTGTCAACCGCAATTGACAAAACAAGAAAGTTTTAAAATACCGTATTTTTTTTTACAATCATTAGTTTATATTGATTAAATATCACGACTGGTATATTACATTACTTGAAAAAAAATCATATTTTCAGTATAATCGGTAATAAAATTTTGTGATGTGAAATCGAAAGTACATTGCTAAAATAGGTGACATAACGATTTACACACTATAAATAACGCAAGTAGATTGATCATTTTATATATAAAATATATACAATTCACTACGCATGCACAATGTGCATTCCTGGGTTTACCACGTTACGATGATGATCAATCTACTTGCGTTATTTATAGTTAACTGGTAGTTACCTAGTAGACATACCCAGTAAAATTTATTACCGAATATACTGGAAATATGAAAACTTAACAACTTTTTTCAAGTAATATACCAGTCGTTATATTTTAATCAATATAAACTAATAATTGTAAAAAAATACGGTATTTTAAAACTTTTCTTTTTTCATCAATCGCGGTTGACAGTCCCTTGATGCCAAATGTGTCATAAAACACTGGAATTCTTCTTGTTTTGGCAGTGTTTTGATGTTTTGGGAAGAAATTGTTGCGGCCAAGTTGATATGTCTTAAGCTTAATTTCTATTTAAAATGACAGGGGCTATTTGGCAAATGACCAAGTAAGAACTGAAATCAGTGGGCAATATGCAACCCTCCATTTCTTCACACCGAGCATTTCAAGAATGCTTTACCAAACTCCTATTTTTGAAAAAAAAAAAAACAGTCAAGAGCAATGCTCCCGGCTCCAATATTATTCTCACCTCGCAATTTTTCAGTCTGGCGGCCCATGAAGGACATCCGACAGGGAGGGGCTGGGTGGGCGGAGGCATCAACATCTCTGGGAGGTCATCAGGGGTCGTGTCCATGAGATCCATGTGGCCCGTCGTGCTGCTCACCTCACCTGGCTCCGTCTCACCCTGGTCTAAACACATGCCACACTTCAGCTATATCAAAGTGGTCAGTCAACTTACATATACTTTCCTCTGTTAGCTAGTTCACCAGTACAAAGTGTGCATATAAGAAATAGTTTATTCCCTAGTTTAGTTTGAACTTATTATTCCAGCTCAAAATTTTTCGTAATCATCAGATAAGTGAAAAAAGGAATATATCTATAATTAAGACATATAACAAGTACAGTCTATGTGCTTGATAGACTATGGGAATGAAAAGCTAAATGTACAAGCTTTTTGAGACTGTTCATCTGAAGAACCCAGTACTTGGTGTATTTGGAGGAGTCTTGATAACCCTTCCAGAGAGCATCATTCATTGATCTGTGTTGGCAAGAAATAATTTAAGTTCTGATAATTAGGACTATAAGTACATGACGTTAAAGGCTTGATAGGCAAAGCATTAAGATATTTTTTGGCTATAGAAAGTGAGAATTAATTTAATATTCTCATTCTAATATGATGTGACAAATATTTGTAACCCCATTTTTTTCCAGCCATCATTTGCAAAATTCAGTTCTAAAAAATAGTGCTAGCATATTTGTTTAATCCTTTGTCCACATCGAAACCGCACAAAAATTATAGTGCATGTACATCATGTATATCATGGGCTCTGCCTGGAAAAACGTGTGGGTATTGGTTGTTAAATACAAACTTCTTAGTGCAGAGAACATTGAGATCTTTTTTTTTTGGTTAAAAGTTCTGTAGCCCACCTAAACAAAGTTACATCACACCTTATTTGGATTTGACATTTGCTCTAAATAAAAAACAGAACTATAATTGTTCAGTTGGGTAGTATGGCCCGTGACTTGCATTTATTCTATGCCCTACTACATGGAGAAAGAAATTCTGTTGCAGGTGTCAATAAAAATTGTGTTGACATACGTTTATTTTAACTTTAAAGCAGTGTGAAGAAGTCAAAGGATGGCACCCAAAATGCAAGCTGTTTATGTGAGTTATTCTGTTGTTCACTTGTTGAGCGAAAATCTGGACGAAACTGAATCCCATTGTGAAAATCGTATAATACATAGAAACTTTAAAAGGGTGAACAATCAGGATCCACTGCGAATTTGCAGCATATTTTACATTCATGATTTGTAAAATAACTGACCACTACAGCGGATCTGAAAGGTAGTTGTATTAATTTTATATATGTAACCCAAGAAACTGAGATATACAAATCTACAAATTGTTGGTAAATTTAATTCTTGTTTAAAAAAATTAAAGTCAAAACTTTACCTTCTATTCCATATTTTTAGGCATGTTATCGGAAACTAAACTTTTTTTCAGCTTTGTTTAGAATAAAGCAATAAATCTAGAGTGTTCTACCTACCCACCCATTATACCCACCTGTGATACTATCCCCTGCCACAGTTATAATCCCGTCATCCGGGTTTATGACGTGCCATATCCTGGGTAGCATGCTGTCCGTCCCATGTGCAGGGAACATGCCTGTGTGGCCCGGCAGGATGATGTGGATGCCGTCCAGCAAGCCCAGGTGCCCATGGGACTGGAGCAGGGAGGGTGAGGCTAGAAGGCTCTGTAGGGTCTCATTGGACATTGTGGGCGAGACTGCAACAGAACCAGAAGGACTAGATAAGGAATGAACAAGCACATATTTGAGCCAGGCTGTGGGAAAACTGGGTTTAATGCATGTGGGTAAATTGTCATCACATATTAGCCTGTGTAGTCTGCAACCGGCTGATAAGGGGCAACACTTTAAACGTTTAAAGAATAATTGGTTAAGTCTCTTCTAAACGAAAATCCAGTCTAGGCAGAAAGTGTCCTCCCAGTTTAGCCTATGTGGACTACACAAATTAATCTGGGACAACACTTTACGCACATGCATAAAGCCTTGTTTCCTCAGAGCGTGGTCCATTTGGAAAATACACTGAGATCAAATACAATTATGTAGCATACAATTACAGATGCTGCAAAATGAAACATTTGGCATACTTGATGAATTCTTGTCTTGACTGGACGACATGGGATGTGACTTTTGACATGCCTGTTAAAATCTGTATTGGGATGAGCACATGGTTTACAGGGCACCATAATTATGTAATTCCTCCTTTATTAGAAGTTCTGGTGAATTACATACAATGTCATCATGTCCTTGTGTGAAGTGTGATATGTAAAAGTAGGATTGGTTTAATAAACAATGTGCATTTATAATGTATGCTGTTAATTAAATATTCCACTACTTTATTTTAATGTATTTATTGTTTAATAAAATAAATCGAGAATATTTGTTGGACTTGGTGGTATATCAATTTTAATTCACAAATGATCATAGAAAGACATATAAAGTGATATGGTCTAGTTCAACAACTGCCTGTATTTTTGGAATACTGAAGAACAGTCTGTTGTAACAGGTTCGTATTTTCAATTCTGCATCCCTTTTTTATTTAATTATTGAATTAATTATGATCATTATCATATTTATGTATTGTCACTGGGAAATGTAAATGGATGAGTAAATGTAATGCAATTATAAAGAAAAATAACACCATTTGAATTATTATGGCTGTATTTTATGGTTATTGTCATCTTAAAGTTATTTATACCTATTTTTGGTCATTAATGAATAGATTTTCCCCCATATTAAATGAGAACTTTTAAATTTAATCAGAAGATCCTTTGGAAAGAATGTGCATCATCGCATCGCCTGCCAAAAAAGGGAGCAAAAGGGAGACTACCTGTTGTATGCACTTGAATACCAGGTTTTACCCTGCACAAGCTGGCCAACATGAGGAGAACAGGAGTGGGAAAAACCGCGCCCTCTCCTTGACCAAGAAAAGCTGGATTTGTTTAGAGGTAAAACTATACAGGGTACTGGTTATTGCATTTTAAAGGTGTCACACTTCCGACCAGTCCACACAGCAAAATGAGACCACGCATCTTGGTACATTTTCGAACAGTATTTTCTATCAAACGTATTTATTTATGAAAAGCGTAAAGTCACATGTGATCAGGGGATTAAAATTGCAAAATAAACAACCAAACACAACAAGCAAACACACTAGTTTTGATTTAAATTTATAATTTTTATAACAACAAGATTACCATAACAGCAATATTCAACACTTACATTATAAAATATCTTTCAGGACCTGATCAAATGAGATCATGCACGAGACGCGTCGCGCAAAGGCCATGACAGTATAATAGTTGCAAAGAAGTTTGACCGGCTGGTGGCAGACTTGGAGAGAAAGATGAGAGCTGCACTCCTCCGCCTCAAAGAAATGCTGACAGGCCTTGATTGATATGCATCTTTCTTATGTATATAGCTGTTCGTGTGTATATACTGTACATGTTATTATAGTATGCTATTATTTTTTGTTTATTTATAATCAAATTATGTTTATATTTATTTCATCAAATTGCCATTGATATTTAATTAATCATGTATGTTAAAAAATGTTGGTGTACATTAAAGTATAAAATTGAATTATCTTGTAATTATTAAAATACACAAATATATATGTTTATATAATTATTGGTTTTTATTGCATATCTAATTAAAAAAAACTTTTAACAGCATATAATTGAATCAACTGTTAAGGCACAAGATGCACCTTTAACGCACATGTGTGCTTTTTGTGAGTGCGTTTTTTGCTGCCATTCATGTTCGTAAATTGTGCGTTTTGTGTGGGTTATAACTGTGCTTAACGTGCGTTAAATGTGCGCTTTTTGTGAGTTAAATGTGCGCTTTTTTATTTAAAAAGCGCACATTTAACACACATAAAAGCGCACATTTAACACACATGTGCGCTTTTATGTGGGTTATAACTGCGCTTTTCGTGAGTTAAATGTGCGCTTTTTAAATAAAAAAGCGCACATTTAACTCACAAAAAGCGCACATTTAACGCAATTAAAAGCGCACATTTTACACACATAAATGGCAGTCAAAAACGCACTTATAAAAAGCGCACGTTTAACGCACATTTAACGCACATAAAAGCGCACATTTAACACACATGTGCGCTTTTATGTGGGTTATAACTGCGCTTTTTGTGAGTTAAATGTGCGCTTTTTAAACAAAAAAGCGCACATTTAACTCACAAAAAGCGCACATTTAACGCACTTAAAAGCGCACATTTTACACACATAAATGGTAGTCAAAAACGCACTTATATAAAAAGCGCACGTTTAACGCACATTTAACGCACATAAAAGCGCACATTGAACACACTTATAAAAAGCGCACGTTTAACGCACATAAAGCGCACATTTATCCACAAAAAGCGCACATTTTCTTGTTTGTTCAATTTCTTTTCTATGATTAGGAGTGAATTAAAAACTGATATTCCACCAAATCCAACATACTTTCTTTTTATTTTAAGCTTACAAATCATTATTTTTGTATATTTGCTGAAAATAATAACGCCCTAATGTCATGAAAACAACTTCATTTCACAGTATAACAATATCAATAATGTTAACTGTTGATTTTTTAATTATGACTTAATTCAATGATATAATTATAAACCACAGAAAAGCGTAAAATAAACAAGATTTAACCCTGTTCGTTTTGTTTTTTTCATATTTGTACATCAAAGGTTAATTTTGTTACACACAACAAATCACTAGCTTGTTGGACAACCAACTAAAATATTTAGCTCGACCTGGTACAAGAATCACTTGTCAGCATAAGCAGATTATTAGGTCCCACGGTTCAGAAATAAGCTTTTACATCATTACATACTATATGTATATAATACATAGTCATAGGGTGTTACACTGCCTAAATATATTGGATGACACATATCTGAACAAAAGAATAAATTATTACTGCAAGTTTTCTCACCTAAAACAGCCTGATTGGCAAGACCACCAGTGGAAGATACAACCTCATTGTCGTCATCAGCAAGACCTGCTAAGTAAATACCAGATTTACATTTGTGATTATAACCACATAGTTAATTTTTTAATGATACAAACTTAGATTTTTAGTTTTATACAGACATTCTTGAAATGTTTTCTTGTTTTTTAGGCATGTGGGATTAATTGGTTAATCTGCTTTATTTCAATGACCCTTTGCATGCTGGGAAATTTGTCGTCTGCTAAAATGTCGTCTGCTGAATTTATAAAATTAGCATTTTCTTTGATTTTTTTCAAAAAATACTATCAGAATAGCAAACAATTTGGATCCTGATGAGACGCCACGTTCTGTGGCGTATCATCTGGATCCAAACTGTTTGCAAAGGCCTTAAAAATTTGGTTCCCGCATGGTAAGGGATAAGCAAACAATTTTTTTGACAAACCTTGATTTTTAAGGGTTTTTTTTACTTTCAGAAAATGGTTTTATGGTAACATCACATTGAAACTAATCAACATGTAGGCATGTACTGAAAAAGACATTCATGGTAAGTATTCTTTAATGACTTATAATTTAAATGTTAAGGTCACTTTTTTTTATTACTATGGTTTTATTCAAATTATTGTCAAACATCTTAAACTTCTACATTAGATAAAACCAATTAAAATATTACATATTCAAGTACAATATACAGTATTTTTAGAGGGATTTCAATAGATTTTGAAAACCAATAAGGAGTCAAATGACTCCTTGCATAAACATTCCAGGGGTCAAATTAAACTTTTAGGGGTCAAAATATTGAAACACCAACCTATTTTGTTTGTTCATATTTGTTATGGGGTATATGCTCATCAAATGTTGCTTAATACAAATGGTTGTCATACACTATGTCATAAACTATTTGATTTAACACAATTTATATTATTTCAAATATATTATTGATTTATTTCTCTGTAAAATGTGCATCAAAATGATGTAAGGTAGATAATTTGTAGTAGTCAAAAGTGATTAAATTGTTTGATGCTTGCATCATAAAGCAGGTTTCTGCTTCAGTTGAAATTCTTGTTTTTTTTTCATGTTTTTTTTTTTTACTGAAATCTTTTCTTTAACTCTTATTTTCACCCTTTGACTTGAGGATTTTTAGAAAGAAGATATTTTTACTTAAATTTTATTATGTAAGAGTATAATTTAAATAAGACGAAGTCTACACAAATTTCTAATGTGAGTCTAGAGGCAAGTTTTGACGTTTTGAATCTAAGGAAAGCCCTGATGACCATTATAGACATGCTAAATACCTCCTGGTGACAGGGACAGGACGTTTGATGGTGATATTTCGATGACACTGGTGAGGCCATCCTGACCGCCGCATGTGATTTGGTCGTCTGTGGAAATCATGTCTCACCTATTGAACATAAAAAATTGTTCAGCTCTTATTGCAAGTGCTTTCCACAGGAATTCCAAACTCATGCCTCACCTATTGAACATAAAAAATTGTTCAGCTCTTTTTGCAAGTGCTTTCCACAGGAACTCCAAACTCATGCCTCACCTATTGAACATAAAAAATTGTTAGCTCTTATTGCAAGTGCTTTTCACAGAAACTCCAAACTCATGCCTCACCTATTGAACATAAAAAATTGTTCAGCTCTTATTGCAAGTGCTTTCCGCAGGAACTCCAAACTCATTTATTTGTGTTACAGTGTTCGAGTAAATTGACGTCATTTGGAGCGCTTTGACTCTTAAACAAAACAGCTATAAAGTCATTGTTAAAAAGATATATTTTTACATGGCTTTTAATTTGTTTTAGACCTTTCCTGCATAGATAGTATAATTCATATAATTTCATATAAACAAACATTGCTAGTGTACTAAAGTATCACATGAATTTCGGCATAAGTGACTATTTAAAGATTTGAGGAAATATTCCAATGAAACGTGAGTAAATCACCTGACCTGATACAACAATCAATATACCCACGCTTTCCATGCAAATGACCAACCTTGTACATGCTGCATAATTTTCTTGCCCTTTTGAGCACAAAATAAATTAGCACTGTTAATCGGAAGCTCGAGTTTGTTAAACATGAATATTCAGAAGTATATTTTGGATTACAAACCCATCAACATTAACATTCGGGAGTGGGTTCCGGATTACAAATTTAATTATGCTTATTTGAGATTTCCAAAAACAGTTAACAGTTAGGTTATGAATTCAAAGATAATTTGTTAAAACGCTTTACAGGTCGAATAAATAATGCATGAAATGCGCAATTTCCGTGAGGATTACACGATCAGTCCTATAATTAACTGGCAAAGATTTCTGTGGAAAATTACATGCATGTCACAAGCATGATCTGCATGATTTACACACAATGTAACTGCAAACATTGCCTGCCTACAAGTGCTGGCACTTGTACACGTTCTCTCATTGGCCAATACCGATTTTCCAATACAACGCTCCGCTTTTAGGCAGGCTTTAGTTAGGTAAAGCAATACATGTAATTGACAGAGGATTGTAAATTGGCTTTAAATATTTCAGCAAAGTCAATATATTGCTTTGATCTTTTAAATGGCTAGTAGATTGATTAATTGATTTTTATTCAGGTTTAAAACACATTATATACAAGTTATCATCAAATTTACATAACATTTATTACTTAAAAGAATTTGTGAGATTGCTTCTGATCAAAGCCTATGGTCTAAAAACTGCCATAAAAATAATATGAAATAAAATTTGACAATAAAAAGGAACACAACAGTGCGACAAAATAAAAAAGTCTTAAGAAAGCGTATCACCTCAAATAAGATTTGAAGGGAACAGATCAGCAACTACCTCACACTTAAAATATGATTTAATGTTACTCTAATGGTATTTAATATATTACTTAAATATTATTACAGCTATACATGTATATCACATATATTTACTATCACATACTTTCAGCATAGACTGGTCATTAGATATACTATAGAAAAAAGTTCACAACTTTGGGAAACTTAGTATGTAAAATGAAATATCTTGGATAATATAGTGTAAAAACCTAGGATATCCCATGAAAGCGCGAAAGCTTATTTCCAATGCGGTCCAGTGAGGTTATACTTACTTTAATATAATCCTATGTGAAAGTTACACAAAATGAACAATAAGTCCCTGATAAGTTGTTACAATCATGTTTCTATTAATACAATATATAGTAGCAGTATTAAATATGAACTGCAAAAATAGATTGATTTGAAAATTTCAGGCGCCCTGCAGACTATGATTTCAAAACTCAAGCGCACTGGTGAGGGACTGTTAAATGGCCTGTGGAAAGCACTGCTTATCACATGTTTGTTGTTCAAGGTTATGATTTTTTAAGCATCTCAGATAGGTGCTTAACTAACTGGGCTATATAGACAAGCCAGGCGCACAAAAAACCTTAATTTTCCCAAACCCCAGTTGTGGTCAACAATAAAGTTAAGTTGCATACAATAAAAATGAGCTTAACATGGCAAAGGTTTACTAGCCATGAGCAAAATAAGTTACATCTTTAACAATATTTTCATAACTTTTTATAAGTGCAATATAGGACTAGGAGCCCACATAAACAGTATAAAAAGTACACCTACATTTGGCAGCGCTGCCGCTAGCTTTTAAAAGTTGAAAGTCCTGACTTTTAAGCCTTAAATTTTGGATGTCCCAGACATACATGTACATTTGAAGTCCCACTTTTATTTCAAATGTAAATAGACCCTACCAAATGTGTGGTCGATGGATACACACAAGCTCCAAAGATCTGTAAATAAACATGTTATACTGACAGATCTTTGTATGTTCCAACTCTATCCATTACCCGATAATCCAGTATTATTACGATTTCTATTTTCAAAACCAAAATATGGCCAACATTGAAGTTGAATGTGTTAAAGAATTTCATAAACACAAACGCCCACCATTTTACGCAATTGCATATACAAATTGAATTGTGGGATGGGGCAATTCCAATTGAACATGCGTGAATCACGTGACGCGATTTGAGAGCAGCGAGCACTGTTCATAATAAGTAATGACAAATCAACGACTGAATTTAAAATGTTCTATGTACCTCCTTTCAGAAATGGTTGTGAAAGTGAAAGTGAATTTCTGAGAATAAAAACGTTTCTTTCTTTAAATTTTACCGAGCACACTTCATTCCGTATCGCAATATAACTTGTCAGTTCATTCATGCATGTGGACCTATATGCATGCATAATTTGGCAATCTTAAAACACAGTATTTACCTACGAATTGCATTATGTGTTAAGAACATTGACATAACAAAATACATTATTCAATTTAAGAATTTTCCAATACGTATAATTAAATGTGTTATTTGAAATCATTTCTCAGATTTTGTTATTCAAAGAAAGTTAAGAAAATTCTAGCAACAAAGAAACATTTCTCATGTATTTCGTGTACATATGAAAATCATGCGAAAATTAGACTTGGTGTACAACATCACGTCATATTTCCTTGGGGAAAGCGTGGACTTTAAAATTTCATTGCTTAATACAAACTTTGTAGCGCCGAGGTTGCTAATATATTTACTTTTGGTAAAAAATCGTAGAGCTTTTTTTTTAATGTGAAAACTTTTCTCTCACTTATAAACTAGTTATTGAGGCTTTATCTACATGTGTACAGCGCTACATTTGTTGAGGTCAGTATTGATCTGTGAAATGTATAGTTATTGCAGGGCCCTCAATCTATTAAATCTGCCGCTGAAATTCGGCGGCAGTCCCCCACCTGAAAAGTATACTTTTTCCCCCTTTTTGGGGGAAAAATCCCCCCCCAAAAAAGCACAAAATATTTTTATTTTATTTTTTTTAATAGAAAGATGTGTCTCATGATTATTATATCTCAATTCTATTTCAATTTAATCTTTGCAAACATACTAAATTATGAAGAATGCAATGAATTTAGTGCAAACATGTACAAATGTAATAATGAGAGAGTAAGTAAAAAATCCCCCAAAAAGGGAAACATCGCGAAAATTCCCCCTCCTAAGGGCTGCGGACCCCTTCCCCCAAAGTAGTGTGAGGGCGCTGTATTGTATACAGCTTTACGTGGGATCCGTGTGCCTGAGCACTGATTTGCTGATGCGCTTACCAAGAAGAATTTGATTAACAGCTGGAAAAATCAATATAGGCCACTCACTGAGAAATTCATTGAAAACAGTTGCTCTTAGGTGGAGTAAACGGACTAAAAGACCCGCTTTACTGTTGACATCTGTATGTGTTGTGTATTAGAAAATTGTGGATTATCAGGCGTCCTAGGGACTTCCACCATTTGTATAATAGACATACAAATGCCGGATGTCCACTTACGGAAGCGCCGATTTGGAAAAATAAAATTATTAAAATTTATTATCTTGCTAAGCTAGCAGGCTGAGAGATTTAAGCTAGTGTCATATAAGCCTCTTTTCCTGTATATTCATACACTTAACACATAACAGATAATATATTATAAATGCACACTTTTCAAACAAGACTGACGCCTTTTTCTTGAAGTTTAATGTGTTTCCTTAAAAATTAAAGTCAGTAGATGCATAGATAATAATTTTTTGTAGTTACCGACAGATTTTAGAATGGTACCCTAGCAACCATGAGTTTGTCAGATCTTTCCTATCAATCTGTTCAGTCTGAATTTTCAAGCAATTTGGATAAACTTCATTAGAAGTTTCCCTTACCTGGCAAACACACAACCGTTAATTATTTGAAATTAAGATTGTGCAATATCATTGGTTTTACAAACTGTGTGTAGCAATTTACATAGAAATCCTTTTAAATTTTTCATGTTTTTACACAAAATGTATTTCCCCTTATTATTTCGACAACAAACTAAGATTTTTGTGACAGAACTGCCCCAATACAGATAATTGACGTAAATTTTTATAAGAAATCCTAATTTATTTCCAATATACTAGGGTGGATGAATATAAAGAAATGGATGAAACAATCGGAAAGAAGGATACTAATATGATAGTCAATATCTAAACCTAATAAGTTTTATTTGAGGGAAAATAAAGCCAATTTACTTTTATTCAACTTCTTTTTATTGGCATCATTGGAATTGGTAAGAACTTTTCAAAACAGCGAAGATTTGTTGGTAAACATATTTAATTAAATCATTTAAGTTTGAAAATATGTGAACATATTTGAATGTGAGGTCCATTTTCTTAAAATGAAAGTAGAACGAAAATGATAAAATCAATAAGTTATGCATTGACCAGCATTTTCATTGGCTCAGCAAAATGATTTGACTGCATTGCCAAAGGCAAACGATTGGGTCTCCCTCAATTGCATCTTATAGTAATCAAAGGAAACAATGTACGTTAATATTTATACAACAAGTGCTGTGTGATGCACATTAAGCTTTCTAGTATTGCTTGAAAACGAGTCACAAACCTCGAATTCATTCAACCTCGTATTGATACAGAGACGGAAGTTGGTAGCGTTTTGACGTATAGCGCGCGTGCGCATTCTACAAACTGTAGGTTATATACAACTATAAATAATTGCACCATGATGGATTTTTAATTCCATAAAAATCTTGTCTTAATTGACCAGTCGCCAAATTATCGATCGCTCCGCCCACATAGTCACGTGGTCTAGTGATTAGAAAACTCCGACAAGCAGATCGCAATTATAACGGATTACGTGAGGGAAATTCTATACTTGTAATGATGTATTATGCCCTTTTCTATAATATAAATTATTAAAGCCGCACACTAAACTAAACTGGTTTGTAAAACATTTATACAATCATAAATACTTTTGAGAGAAATGGCATAATCAAAATAAATGAGTTAACGGCAGACTGACTATCAGAAACGTTTCTTATATTATATAGGGAGTTGATGAAAAATCCGATGTAAAAATGAGCATTTATTTCACTAAACTAAACTGGTTTGTAAAACATTTATACAATCATAAATACGTTTGAGAGAAATGGCATAATCAAAATAAATGAGTTAACGGCAGACTGACTATCAGAAACGTTTCTTATATTATATAGGGAGTTGATGAAAAATCCGTTGTAAAAATGAGCATTTATTTCATATTGAATTTGAACTTGTATTCAACCGTCTGACAGTGAACCCGGTGGCTATTCATATATAATTTTGAAAATATGTTTATTAAATGCAAATGACATATCCATATCATGATGGGTTTTTTGTTTATTAAAAATGTTTAGATCTTTGTTTTATTGTGTTATTTTTAAAAAGACACCGATTTTTTTTATTTAGAGATAAATTAAATTTTGATTGTAACCATAATTTAATACAGGCCTAATCTCGTGGTTTCATTAACATATAGTCTAATATGAATTTTATTTCATTTATGTTTAATGCGAACCTGTTACATTTTACAATCAAAAAATGAAATGTTGGTATTACGGTGCTGTTCACGAACATTCGAATTGAAAACATTTAGCATATTATGCATTTGCTTATTTATAACAAGATGGCCCTTATATGTTAATTGCAATTTTCACATTTCTCCCCGTATCAATATATGTTGTATTAGAAATGTTGTTGTTGTATTATAAGCCGTACATTTTACACTTGAAGTCGCTCTAAGCTGGCTAAGCCGCGTTGAAATCACCTTTTTTCGTTTTTACTTAAGTTAAAACAATATTTAAGTTAACAATTTATAATGATTTCTCTTGTTTATGATCCACAGAAAATAAATATATAATTGGAAATCATTTAAGTAATTAAATAGTTGTCTTTTCTTGTGTACAGTACCTAACAATGCCTTAATGTTCCTTCATTCTGAGATCCACGCAACATACTGTTATTTATTTATCATCGACAATTACGCTGAGATTAATAAGCACGTGTGGCAATTATTATGTTGCCCAAACTTCTTAATAATATTGTGCATCAAACGGTATAACACGTTTTATAGAACACACACCTGGTGTGGTTAAACTATAGACCAATTCATTGTTATTGTTTTGATTCCGAATTTTCGCGCATGCGCGATGCGCTGGTAGGCAAAAGCTCTGGGTACAGTTACGATAAACATTATGTCGTATAGATAATGGCACGTGTTTAGTCAATATATCGAAAACATTAACAACAACATCATAACACCTAAATACTATTAAAGATATTGCATTTTTAATGTCAATATTGTTTAATTAATACATGTATTCTTATCTATAAAAAAATATATACTCGTTAGTCATTAGCATCAAGGTAAAGGTGGTCTGAAGACTAAACACCGATAATATCACAAAACAAAGCTATGCATTAGCCGTTTTATTTCTTGCAGAAGGATTTCAAAAATTACAAAAAATAATAATGCACCCCATTATATTATTATAATTATCAATTATATGAGTATGAAAGTGTGATAAAAAATATGAGTGAAAGAACAGGGGTGCATTAAAATCTGACACTGTACAACAAAACCCTATTAAAAGCGAAGTGCATGACAGTATTTAAATGTTCATTTTCTTTTAAATTGGATGATTTGTTTTTCGGGTGAATAATACTATAGATGAATCGTAACATACAACTGAAAAACACAACTTCACATGATGCAAATTAACCTGTGAATTCATGTATATTGAACTTTCTTAACTAGTGTATATGAGTGACAAATATCTTACATTTTATAATATATATCTATATTGCTTTTTATTTTTCGTAAATATTATTTACCCCGGTAGTCATACGTAATTTCTTGTTTTCATGATGTCGTTTGTGCATGGCCGTAACATTCAATCTTCAAACGGAATGACGTAGTTTTAATGAACCGGTACCCGCTAAATACGTTTAATGATTATATGTACATTTACCAATTATTAAATACGTTTTGTTATAAATTACCGGTAAACAGGCTAGTATCTTCACAGCGTACATTTTCTAATTATATATACTGGACAAATTACTTTATATTTTTTTACGATATGTAGCATATCTAATTGAACAGTTGAACTTTAGCGGTATATTACTCAACCCCAAATAACTGCTCAATACTACTAGAAATAGAAGACATGGTGGTATCATCAATTGTGATTAATGACCAAACTTTCATATACCACCTGTGGTCAGGGACCTATTGTTTGTATAGGTCCCTGCTGTAGTTTATGACACTTTGCTGTTAGTTAAGTAGGGACAATATCTGATCAAAACGAGATAATCGGCTTGTGCCGAACAAAGGGGGCAATTAAACACCGGAATACAAAGGCTAACACGATTTTAAGATTGATGCAAACAATCAAATCAAACCAATTAAATTAAATTAATTTATTTAATGTGTCAAAGTGTTAGTTTTCCTAGACAGACAGACAAGACTTTTTTTAGTAATTTCCTTTTTTATTTCTATCGTCAACATAATATATTTTGTATATAAAATATTATGTTTAAAAATTCACAAAAGTAGTATATATGTTGTCTTTTTTCCCGATATAAATTATGGTACATAGCATCTATAAAGACTATGGATGGTGTGAAAAATATGTTATAAACAGTTTCAATTTCGATATATATTTTATTATATTATATTTCATATATATACAAGGGAAAAAGTGTATACATGTTGCGTTAAGCTAGGTGAAACTATGTCACAAAGTATATTTACTTTTTTTTATGGTAGGTGTACCCATTGAGCATAAAAAGCGCACAACGAATATACAATATATGTAATTTTTTTTGTGTAGTCGCGATTTATTCTCTTGTTAAATTATATTATTAAAAGGACACAAGAAAATCAATTTATGGTGTTGTTTTTTTCCTGTTTGCATTTAAAAATAAAATATTTTGCCAATAATACTACCGAGTTTATAATGTGTGCATTGAAGTAATCAGCTATAGTCAGATTACAGAATGATATAATTGCAAAATTTAGTTCAATGTTTTGGAAGACTTTTTTTAGTTGACTTGCACAATGTACCTCGTCAACATCACAGTCATGTGGTTGATATTGATACGCGCCAGAAAACACATTTTAACAAACACGAGTATGAATAAATCAAATGTATATTGGGGTACATAAGATGAACAACTGGTAAATTACGTTATACGATTTAACAAATTTGATCTGATACTCAAAGATTCCTTAACACATAAACAAAGTGTTATTAGTTCAGACCCTGTTCTTTAGTTGCAGCAATTGTTCATACTTAATAACAGATGGATTATGGATTATCATAGTGGTAAGTTAATATATGCTGTGTGCATGGAATCGATCTATTTGTTGTTTGTTTTCATTCTTATTTGTTTTAGTACAGTACAACAACTTTTGGGATGTTTAAATCTAAACTCTAAAAATGATCGTATACATATCAAAATATATTAAATAATGTATTTAATATAGATATAGAGCGTGACAATAAATATCATGCTCGATATCTCCCCTTTGATCGTGTCTTTCTTTTGCCTACCAGAGTGGCGCGGATAAAAACACGCAGGTGCGCGTGACGTCACGCGTGAATTGGTCTATAGACGAGTTAACGCGTGACGTCACACGCACCTGCAAAGTTTAGACTCCGCCCACTGGTTGGCAAAAGAGGTGGAATTTATATAAGCGCATATAGAGAAGGTTGACGAAATCTTCGTTTTTAATGATAATCATGCACAATATCAAATATAATTTTACTAATTATGTCTGAATAAAACATTAGCATGCAAGGAAATGCATCTTTGGAACGATTACATTGTTGTTATTATTATTTGTTTTTACTGACAACGAACTCGGGAGTGGAACACAATCTAAGAGCTCGGTATGTGGTTAAATAAAAATCTCTCTTCTTGGCACTTCCTCGCGACCATTTTTAGTTAAAAAATGCTCAGAAATTGAAATTCTTTCAGAATAAATTAAATTTAATGGACGAAAACAAATAAGGATAAAAACAAACAACGAATAGGTCAATTGTATGTACGCGACATAGGGTAACTGATTTGAACCTTATATGTCTGGAAAAACTTACCTTCTTACACATTCAATAAATTCTATTGTTTAATATAATTGTTTTATTTAATTGTTCACACTAATTTTGGCACTCTTTGTAGCAGCATTTATATCCCGGTGTTTAATTGCACCTTTGTTATCACTAACCGATTATCTCGTTATGATCGGATACTGTCCAGACAATTACAAAGAAAACATGGTGTCATAAACCCAGGGACCTATACTTGGGCCCCTGCATAAACCACATGTTGCAGACGAGTGTCTGGTCAGTAAACATAAGTCACGATACCTCAATGTCATCTCTTGGCATATTGAGCAATCATTTAAGCCACTTTGTAAAGCTTAAAATACTGATATTATAACATTTTAACAAAAATGAAGTAATTTGTCGGAAATGTATTAACGGGAACGAGTGTATAAATTTATTAGCCAGTTAAACTTAATAATACATTGTTTAATAACTATACATTTTAAATATTGGCCAAATTTACTGCTATGCAATTAAGGTATTAAACGGGTACCGGCAAAAGTTAACTCCGCTATTACGTGTAAATATTGTACATTACTGCAGTGTCCGAAACACGATCATGAACATAAGCAGTCACAAAAGGGGCCGTTAGATAAATTAAATATATGCATTTATCATAAAATGCTATATTTTCATCACTCCTTATTACTAATAGAGATTTCAATAGACATGCAAAAACAGTTCAATTTGCGTAATTACTATGCAGGGTTTTTCCGTTTGCATGCTAAATTGAATTTATATTCATTCAATGTAAACGAAACGTAAATTCATTCAATGTAAAAGAAAATTACCACAATATTTAAAAATAGAACTGTATGCCGCTTTTTAGGGCTCTGTTTTTATAATTGATTAAATGCACCTCTGACTCTATCGATCGCTGATGAAATAAAACACTATCCACACCACTTATAATTATAATACAATTAATATATGTTTTATTAGTGTTGAAATATAATTTATTCAAGTCTTATTATCAGAAAGAATACGAATAATGTATTGTTTTGTTTTGTGGAATTGTCAGTATTTAATCTTCCGATCACGTTTACTATATGCTAATAACTACTTCGTATTTTTATGAAGAGGAAATTTTATTTGTGAATATACATTTATTTGGTACTAAATATGCTATATTTTCACTTTTTTAAAAAGGGTTTTAATGTTTATTTCGTTTTTATTATCAATTTATTGACTAAACAAAAGCCCTTTATACATGTTTTACGTTACTGTAACCAGTGTTTTTGCCAACCAGTCAGTGCGCATGCGCGGAAAATCCCGAATGTAAACAATAACAATTAACTCGTCTATTTATTGTGTTTGTTTTCTCATTTCTCGTTCATATGTTCAAAAAATAAAGATAAAATAATAACCTTTTATAAAGTATGTATAGCACCTACAATTTTGAATAATGATCGAACAGTAATGATCATGCATTTGATATAAAATCTGTGTAAACTCTTAAAAATTACGTCCATTCCATATGTACAACACGCTTTGTTTGTCGGACAAAATGGCGGCCAGATAAGCGATGCTGAGGGGTGTGTGAAAAATCAATATCTGATTGGCTAATCGACAAAATGTGGGCGGAGTTGGCGACTGGTCAATTGGATCGTAACCGTGATGAATAGGTTTTCTTTAGCGGTGATAGCTTAAATTTCTGTTGTGATGAAATACACGACTTAGTCAATTATATTTAACAGTTAATTTATTTGACTTTTTATTGTTTTACTATTTATTCTCAAATTAATTTACAGCTGTTGGTGATAAACAAAAACATTTTAGACATATATTTTGATAAGAAATAGCAACACCCAACGACATTAAGTCAAGTGTGATATTCAAAAGATTTTATATGAATGTACACACATGGTAAAACTAATTTATTATAATTCAATAACTTGTTTCGTTCAAAAGTGTTTATTTCAATAATTATTAAACTTACGTATTTGTGAACACTTTTTGATATACAATATTATAATGTAGACAAATACTGAAAATAAAATCATTAGCATAACGGTAAAATAAGTTTTGATTAATATTGTAATGGTGTTTATTTTGTTAAAATACCACTTTTGAGTATGACGTTGATAGTATGACACAGTATATCTGAAGATATATATACATATACACATATGTTGTTGTTGTTGTTGTTGTTTTAATATCTTTATAAGTTGCATACATTCAATGACGAGTAGCTATTAATTTGTCATAAAAACGTCATTATTATTGGATTTTGGAAATTAACCAAATCGATTCCCCAGTAACTGATATAACTTGTAAATATTTTGAGCGACAATTTGAAACTAAAACTAGTATCATTTAAGTGGGATTATTCGAATCGTATAAACTTGTATTAATCCCAATTAATGTGTTCGCAACGTTTATACTTATTTAAAGCGGTGAGTACGAAGCATCAAGGTATATTTTAATTACTTGACAGTTATCTTGAATGTATGTCATGATATAAAATGAGATCAATCTGAATTAACAGTACAAAGTAGCGGTATGAAAGCTTGAGTGGTTTGTAAGTCTGTCTGTCTGTTAAACTTTAACAAGGTAATTGTTGTCCGTTTGCCCTGCCACAATTTTATATTAAGAAGGTCCGAATGATAATGTTATAGTCGGCTCACGAATCACATGTCACAAAGTTTTACATACGTTATAAACATAATTTAAGTATTACAACTTATATCTTTATTTTGATTAACTACTATTTTGTGTGTTTTTTTTTGGGGTTGAGGAAGGAGCGGGGGGGGGGGGGGGGGGCTTGGATAGAAGGTTTAAACTAGTCCTTCCAATAACAAAAAATAAAGAAACTATTCTTGGTATATAGTAAACGTAAAATAGTAAAAACAGCTTTCCGTCATACTCTTCTATTATGGTGTTTTAACGCATATCATTATGCATGGTTGCTAAAGCACAGTGTATACTACCGATGTTTATTGTTGTTTGATGATTATAATGATGTTAATGTTGATGTTGTTGTTGTTGATGATGATGATGGTGGTGGTGGTGATGGTGGTGGTGGTGATGATGATGATGATGATGATTTGAATTAAATTAATGCGCAAAGATTTTTCTATATAGCGGGCAAGCGCAGATATCTGCGCTAGGTCGCTGCAAGGGTAATGCAATATTTACAATCTATATTTTAGCCAATAGCAGATAACAAGCACCATACGTATATGAGAAACAACAACAAAATAATACTTAAACATGAACCTCAAGTATTCCTTATTTTATGAAAGAACTATTTTATTTATCACGGTCTGTGTTCATAAAAGCACGGATCAAATAGACGATCTGCTATAGATGTGTACAGAATTTTCAGTAAAGACTGTTTAAAACTTCACTTGCATGAGAATGCTACTTAGATTAAGTACAAAACATGTCTTCGTTTGCGATTTTTAAATTTTAAGGCTTCTGTAAAAAAAGGTAGGAATTCGATTTAAAGCGAACGGTTCTGGTAGGAAATACTGTACATGTATGTCTATTCTACATCATGATTTAATAATACGAAAAGCGGCTTTACAGAAACGGACATAACTGGCGCAAATGTATAAAATGTTTTCATTTGTATCGATACGTGTTTGTTGTGTACTTTTTAAAGTGGTAGAAGCGGTCAAAGAGAAAAATACATATATCCTATATTTATAGATGAAGTATAAAATGTTTATATTAACAAGAGTACCTAAAAATATATAATTGGTACGTTTTCTTTACTGTTTAGACTCGAACATGCAAAATGTACGCTAATAGGGCGAGCATAATAACAGAAGAGTATTTGCACTCTAATATAAAGAAAGTTCAACATGTTTTATTTGCTAAACTGCCTATATATCATGATGTTCACAAGGTGATCAAAAGATCACCAAAGCCTCTGGAGGATGTGAATAACACCTTTTGTCACCGTAATTATACTCCTGTTTTGCTTAAATGTTATGTTTGCTAGTCGCGTCGTTTACTAAAAATGTCATCTCCTTGCAAGTGTGTAAGCCATTTATATCCGTGATCTTTCATGGCCGACATTATTTTGTCTCTGTGTTGATCCGTTTCTATGGTGAAGACATCAATGTCAATTTGATTCCAGTCTATGGCCTCCAGGATGTACAATTCCGCGCCTTCAACATCCAATGCGAGGTAATCCACCTTTTTAGTTCCAATCACGTTCAGAACATCCAAGAGGCTGTAACAATCAACGGTAACGGTGTTATTGTACGTTTTGTCATTTTTAAAGTTGATTCTTTCGCCGTTTATTCTATTCCTGTGATGTGCAGTTATGACAGCATCTGCACTGAAAAACACCCCGGCAAGCGTTAATGTCAATGACGTATTCGTATATCCTAGGCAACAGTCGATAGCATAACAATTTCTGTTTACAGAAGGTTTGAACGAAAACATGTGGGGATTGGCTTCAATTAAAAGTCCCGTCCAGTTGTTCTTCATTTCAAGTAGTAATGTGTTCGAAAGATACCGTCCGTCATACTCTCCGATTTCAACAAAAAAAACCCATTTCTTTTCGCCCCAAAAAGGTTGCTTATAATATTATATGTGACGAACAAAATGGTTTTATGAAGGGTAGAAGTACAATTGATCAAGTACAGTCCCGTACAAGTAAAATTGAAACACGAAAAATTAAGAAGTTACAAACATTTACTGCTTTTATATATTTTAGAAAAGCGTATGATCTCATAGACCGTCAATCTCTGTGGAATAAGTTGCATCCGCAGGGTTGGATAAGGGGCAGAATGTTTCAGGGAATAAAATCATTATATAATGATAATAGGTGCCGTGTATACGCCTGAACGGGTTTAATTGATACATCGTGGTTTGATGTAAAATGTGGATCAAAACAAGTATTATCTCCTATGCTGTTCAACTTGTACATTAATGATCTAGTTGTGTATATGAATAATTTAGACAAAGGTGTATATGTACTGGAGAAAGAAAAATATGCATTTTGCTTTATGCTGACGATATAGTTCTGTTAGATGCTTTAGCTATTTGGTGTAGTCAAAATAAAATGACTGTCAATTGTGAAAAATCGAATATTGTTCACTTCAGAGCCAGCAGTTTCTCTAAAACTGAACATATATTTAAATGTAATTCTGACAAGATGGATATTGTTCATAGCTACAAGTATCTTGGTGTTGTATTGAATGAATACTTAGACTATAAGGAAATTGCTAAATCTGTTGCAATGTCTGCTTCAAGGGCACTCGGTCTTGTTATATCCAAAAGTAAGGCATTTGATGGTTTTCACTACTCTACATTAACAAAACTATACGATTCATTTGTATGGCCCATAATCAATTACAGTGCCCCAATATGGGGGTGATAGATCATATTAATGCATAAATGCAGTGCATCACAGAGCTATGCGATATTTCTTGGGTGTTGGAAAGTATACTCCGAATGTTGCTGTAAGTCAGTGGAAGAAACTTCCCGTTCGGGAAACTAGGGGAATCCCCATATTGGTTTCCTGATCGGGAAATTCATGGACAAAATTTCCATTTTTATTTCCGATCGGGAAAAGAAATAGCAATTTTATGGTGGGTCCAGAAAATGGACTAGGGAAAAACTTTAATATACAAACAAATCTGTTTTCAACACTACCTTTCTGAAGAGGAAATACATATCTAAATTTTTACCGTGCACATTTTTTAAGGTCCTGATTTTCTTTCTATATAGTTGCAAAATTTGTATAATCTACGTACAAATGGTATAATCAGTGGTTTCCCGAATTAGAATCCATATTTCCTAAACGGGAAACTATCCGAAATGACAGTTTCAGAGGTTTCCTGATTGTGAAACAAAGTTTCCTAATCAGTAAAAAGTACATATTTATCCAGTTAGTGTATACATGTATTATTTCTAGACATAAACACAAACATGGCATCAAAATTTGAAGGTGGACGTTTTCCCAAACAATGTGGCACTAGTTCTATGCATTCATACTGGAAAATTAAGCCTTATCAGAAAATTGTCCAAAGAACTAAGATCAGAAAAGTACGAAAGCCCATTAGTTCTACCACTGAAAATATAAAAAATAATAGTTTAAAGTCGTATTAACGCAAATAAAGGCTTAACTACGATAACAAACACGTAATAACGCATTATAACGCTAATAAACGCGTAATAACGCTAAAAGAGGCGTAATAACGCCAAATTGAAGGGCGTACAAATGCTTACAAGGCGTACTAACGCTAGAAAGTGCATAATTACGATAAAAAACGGGTAATATTTACCGCCAAACTAAACGGCGTACAAACGCTAAAAAAGGTGCTATAACGCCAAACCAAAAGGCGTACAAACGCTAAAACAGGTGTGGATGAACCATCCACATAGAAAGGCGACAGCACGTCAAATGAAGTCAAATAATCACTTGTACACGTTTAAAATATTTTTTTACTAATGACCGAGATATTCAAGTTTGAAAAGTGTTGCATTAGAAAAGTTTCGAAGTGTACGTTTACGACAGCTAATTCGATTACGATTTAATCGTCTATAACGATATGTGAGAAAAAATATTGTGACGAGAAAAAATACACTTTATTTTCTGTGACGTATCTTTCTCTTTTGCCCACTGTTAATCAATTCAAATGTTTGTAATAATATCATACCTTTGCAATGTATAAATATATGTCATATAATAGCTAGGTTCCTGGATGAGTGATTTAGAAATATAAATAGTGTTCCTTTAATTGGGCGTAGCTCTTTTACATCGCGTTCGACGTAGATGACTTGCGATAATTTATGCAGCAGGAGCATTGAACACTTATCGAATTAGGAAAACACGTTGGGATTAATATTAATATAAGACATATATTATCGAGCTAACAGTTACACAGTTAGTGTTTTATACGCGACAAAAGGCTTTAATGCTTTTTGGTTGTTGTTGTTGTTTTGCCAAAAGGGTCCTTAAATATGGGTATATTAAATGCATCGAGATACTAAAGTGCATACATTTACATGATGAAAATGTTTTTGTTAAGTATCATCCCTGTAGAAAAACTACTATAGAGTTACGTGTTACACAGTTTTACAGTCCTTTTTTTGCTAAATATGTGCCATAACTGTGCATACGTAAACATGATCCAAAATATCCAGACGCGCAAGTGTACATGCTGATTAATTTATGTTTATACAGTTTCATTGCTCTAGCAGCATTACGTATCGTATTACGAACGACATACGTTCCAATTGTTTTTTAACTGAAAATGTGTCATCTCTGGTGGTGTTGAACAAGAAATACATTTGATAAATGATATTTTGCGTATATCTTGATTTCACAACTTTAAGTTTAAACTGTACGTTTCTAAATAATTAAATTGATGACTAAGATTTAATTGTCGTTTTTTGAGTTGTTAGTTGCATTCATCACATTCAAATAAACTTGTATATTTCATTACGGTTTATAAATGAAAAAATCTAGCCACGATACTTAAGATTGAAAATTGAAATCAAGCTGTCTTACTAACTGCAAACGGGCAAATGTACGCAATCCTGAAATGGGTATTGCCTAAGAACGGGTTGATCTTAAACGCAGTACTCGATATTACTACGATGCAAACGCGCAATCACGATGATAGTATCTCCATAACGAAAACACGAAATTGCCACATTTTCACCATCAAAATGTCGTTATATATTGCGTTTTCATTATCATACTGTCGCGTTATCGTTATCGCATTGCCGTGATATCGATGTTTTCATAATCGAATTGTCGCGTTATCATCATCATTATGACGTGTTATAGTCATCGTACTGTCGCCTTCCGGTGTGGATGGTTACAATAACAGCATCGTCGCACTATCGAGTATTCCGTATAAAACCAATCAATTCATAGGGGATGACATAATGTTATGTATAATAAGCCATTTCAATATAAATCGGCTTTTACAAAGTTTAGGTGTGGTGTTGCGCCACTAAGAATAGAAACAGGTCGCTATGAAAATATTGATGTGTCAAGTAGAAAATGTTTTAATTGTCCTGATTATGTGGAAAATGAAAAGCATGTGTTGTTTGATTGTCCGTTATATAGTGATGTAAGAAAAGCCCTAGTCTCTGCACTCAATAATATGTTTACAAATAATGATTTTTCAGATGACGACAAATTGGTTACAATGTTAAGTGACGTAAACCTTGTGTATTTATCTGCCAAAGCCTGCCATTATATTCTAGTAGAAAGAAAAAGAAAATTGTATCTTTTTAAGTGTTTAAATTTTAAAAATGTGTAAATAATGTTAACTAAATAAGAATTTTTATTTTATTTTATTTTTTAGATATTCATGATTATTCTAGTCACATACAAGAAGCAGTCACTAAAAGATGGACATGTCTTTTAAATTTTGTACGATAGTACACTGAATGTTTAGGAGAAAAGTTAGCATCTCCTATTAATACTGAATGGATTCCCCTTCTCTTGCATGAATTTGAGTGTTTGACCTGGATATATAGTTATAAGTATCTAGTAGCTGCTTCTGGTATAATAATATGATACACTGTATTATAACAGCTGTATCATAAGTGTTAAAGGGATCTTTTCACGCTTTGGTAAATTGACAAAATTGAAAAAAGTTGTTTCAGATTCGCAAATTTTCGTTTTAGTTATGATATTTGTGAGGAAACAGTAATACTGAACATTTACCATGGTCTAATATAGCCATTATATGCATCTTTTGACGATTTTAAAATCTAAAAATTATAAAGCGTTGCAACGCGAAACGATTGAATAATTTGGAGAGTTCTGTTTTTGTCGTTAAATTTTGTGAAACTACGAAGATTGCTTATATAAGGTATAAAATACTTCAAGTATATGTATTCGGCGGAATAGCTCAGTTGGCTAAAGCGTTTTTACTTCAGGACTCTGGCAGGACGCCAGGGATCACTGGTTCGAAACCTGTTCCGGGCAATGTTCTTTTCCTTTTTTTAATTTTATTCTTGATTTTTTACTGGAGCTTTTACGATCCAATGTTTACATTTATCGATATAAAGCATTTAATGAATAAGTTAAAAAATGCCAAAATCTGTGAAAAGGCCCCTTTAAATATCAAGTTTTCAAAGCTCATAAGACGGTATATTTTCAACGCTAGTACAACAGGAATTTTATGGGGTGGAATAGATTCCTTTCTTGTTGCATAATACTTCCATACTCACTGAACCATCACTTAATCATCTTAATTTTGTTTGTAGACATTACACTTTTTCACAATTTGTATTTGGGAAACTTTAATTCTATTCATTTTTCTGCTGCAATTAGAAGTTATATTGGCACTAGATTTGCAAAATGACATCTTTATAACACCCATAGCAATTAGATCTAAGATCTATTTTACTCTTATATATTTTTTATTAATTAAAACCGCTATTTAAAGTTGAAAACTTGAACAACATTCTCATTTGTATAGTGAAATATGTTCATAAAGTTTTAGCTAATGCCGTTGAATTGTATTTTTAGAATATGTATAGTCTCTTATAACTCAATTGTGAGTGGCATTTATGTACTATGTTTTAAAGCTATTTTATGTATGTCTTATATACTAGGTACATGATGATGAGACTTTAATAAACTATCTTTTCTCCGATTGCGTGTACATCAGTCGACAAGTATAACTCACTTACAATGTAATAGCACAGGAGGGAAGCCCCTAGTATTCGGGACGACACGTGATATTAAGATTCATAATTGAAACTCCCATTTCCGGCCAAGGACTGTCGGAAATGAAAACTGGATTATTGGCAAACACTCCTTGATAATTAACTTTTTAAAAGTCATGACTTTAAATTACGACAAAATGTCCGGCAGCCGTCAAACACCGCTTGTTCTTCCTTATTTAATGTTAGACATGTTAACTCCTAATTTTCGCCGCAAGATGCCGTGGAGATTCCCTTGTTTATTCGCCTTAAGACCGTCTTTTAAAACGCGCATTAAAATGCGACATAGACGTTGATAGTTCCTGGGGCGAAACGCTGACCGACGTTTTACCTGTCGATGGCCATTCATGTTGAAATATGTATATGCGTATTTAATACAGCAACCGCCTCACTGTTTCGATTGGGAAAAAACAACTTCCTGCAAGAATTTAACGTGACCATAATCAAACTGCAACCGCACGATATTAAAACGTGTACATACAAACCATTTTTAGCCTTTGTAATATAAAATTTAAACGTTTATGTTGATCTTTTCTATTTTACACGTGTTTCATTTACGTTTACGGGGAAAATAGGGCAACATAATGTTAGGTTTGTTATTAAATACTATTCATAAAATCTAAAATCATTGTATTCATAAAAAGTGTATGCCTCACCGTAGTTTGAGTTACTTTCATTGCATCTTTATTTGAATTTGTGTTTGTTGGTGATTGCAGATAAACTTAAAAAGAGTATGTGTCTTAGGGACGACACTTTCCGTCTAGACTAGCTTGTCGTTTAGAAGGGACTTCACTTAAACAAAACTTTATATGAAGCGGAAAGTGCATTTCCTGATAATCCTGAGCGGACTGCACTGGCTAATCTGGGAGACACTTTACGCACTTGCACTAAACCCGGTTTTCTCAGAGCGAGGCTCAAATTCGCGTTTTCCTGGCTACTAACAGAACATAACATATATGGGTCGTGCTCTATGAAAAGGGAGTTTAATGCATGTGCGTAAAGTGTCGTCCCAGATTAGCATGTGCAGTCTACATACACTGTTTGCTTAATAGCTTTCTATAAAGTTTCCAAACCCTTTCGTGACAGTCTTTCTTTGTATATCGCCTTACAGACAATCTTTCGCATTTGTAAAATAGAAACTATCCAAAAAGGGTTTGTGATCAATTCATATAATAATGTACTAGTATTTTCAACAACAAACTGTGCGCTTAAACCTATCTCTAAGAACTCAATCTAATGATGATTTTATAATAAATTGTTGTAGTAATTTGTCTAAGAAGAATATACATTGAAATATAAATGATACGATAAAATAATAGAACCCATGTGTTTTTCGCCCACTTAAATCATTATGAGACCTTGTTGGGATTCTTTATCCTCATTATGTCGTTAGGCCATGTCGTCCGGTTTTCAGCTTGCAATCGAACCAGCCTCTGTAACGGCATAACCGGAATATATTCTCTCTCCATCATGAACTGTATAATTTTGCCCCCTACATCCGTCCCAGCATGTTGTTCCCACTCCATTAAGAGAAAGCGTACATCAACCTCTTCAAAAAACTTCTTACCACCTCACAAGGCTTTCAGTTCAAATGTTTCTATGTCCATTTTGATAACCAGTGATTGTTGTCTGAATAGTGGTACCAAATTGTCAAGAACGATTGCTTTGGAGCTTTTATCTCCCCTGCTATCATTTATGGGACCTTTTCCACTGATCATTTGTAAAGCACCGATATTCCCTTTCCGATGGTTAAATCGAACGGTTTCTTCTTGGTCCGAGATCGCATTCCATGTAAGCCTCACATTTCCCGTCAGGTTTCCTTTCACCAACGAGGTCGCAACCATCTCTAGATTCTTTCGGTTAGCATCCAGTGCGGTAACCCTCCGCCCGAACTTGGCAACTGCCAGGGTGTAGACACCCACGTTACATCCTATACCCAAGAATGATAGACTGGGATTGTCCTGGAGTAATTTCACCACATTTAGAATAAGATCAGCTTCCCAGCTGCCCAGGCGTATGATATTAGATGAAACAACGTTATCAACTGATGGATCGTAAACGCAAATTGGAGTGCTGGCCAGCTTTTCTGTTTTCAGATTAACGCATTTGTAAATCTGTTCCGCATTGGAATAGTCCACGGATGTGTCAAACACTCGAACCTTTGACGATTCGGAAATTTGCTGTGTGTCTAGGCTTCCCACAATATTAGATTTAGAGTACATTACAATGTTTACAGCTTCAATGATATCTTCAGCACCAAACCATACACATAGTATTAGTAATGAAAGTATAAGTCCTCTTATACATTTGTTTCGTGTTGTATTTACTCTCGATTGCATGATTTTCTTTTGCACCGACAAACTATCGAATAACAGTTATAGCGTCACAGCAACGATTGAAAACTGACCCAAGGGCATTTGTCGTCAATAGTATATATATGTACACGATCAATCGACACGCATGCGTATGTTATATTAAGTTTCGATATGGCAGTTATCACCCCCTGTACGTCGATAATCCAAACTGAGTAGGATAATTCAAACTGAAGAAACAAATGGCGACAGAAATAAAGACTTCAGTCATTTATTTCTAAGAACACGTTTATTTATGTTTAGTTGTGACATGATAAACGTTTCTTTTTTATAAAATGTTATTTGCCAGATACAATGCGCTAATAAACCCATAAAAATTAGAAACACTTACGTCAAAAAAAGGAATATATTTGAAAATCTTGAAAAAATGAAATTGTCGAAAGGTTAAGGCCAAAAACAATTGTAATCGAAGGTTTTTAATGTTTTAATGCTTGGACTTAAATGTATTGACCTTTCATGTATGTGTGTAAAGAAAAGTATTGGCGTAAATTACGCCATTGTATTTACTAAATTAGCAGAAATGATAAAATAGTCATCTACCTTTCAGTTTCAGTTTTAGTTTCGGCCAATATTTTTTTCTTCAGTTTGAATTATCCTACTGAGTTTGGATTATCGACGTACAGGGGGTGGTTATAACAGTTGTAACAGTTTACAATCTCAAGTAGCATGAACCAACAAGGAAGGCAACTCGTGAAGTCACAAATGGGCGGTAAACAAAAAGACACATTTTAGTATCTCCCTTTACATTGGTCTAAATAACGTTTAAAAACTTTTCTGGTTGGATTAAACAATCCTCAATCATCCAATAAAAAAACGAGACACGAGTTTGACAGAACATTCAATGCCATGTTGCAATTGTGATACATCGACTATCTGCGGAATCCTCCGCAGATTTAAGCAATAAATTATGGCGCACCAAAGGGGTTGAAACTTTAACTTCTGCTGCAGCAGAAAAAAAATGCTGCTCGAGCAGCATTTAAATGCTGCTCGACCAGCAAATTACTGCTCGAGCAGCATATTTGCTGCTCGAGCAGTATGAAGATGCTGCTCGACCAGCAAAATTCCTGCCCGAACAGCATTTTTTTTTCTGCTGCAGCAGAAAAATCCTGCTCGACCAGCAGTTATTTTTAGAATAAGCCATTGAACCCATCAGCCAATCAAATTTGAGCTTACAAACGGACGACATAAGCTACCTCTACGGAAACGAAATAGACCTGACAGTAACTTTAGAAAAACTGCAACAAACTCATAATCTGTGTTTTAATCAATTATTATTAAATTCTCATCCTTTTTTCGTAGTTGTTCATACAATAATAATTAAGCTTTAATTTTTTTTCTGCTGCAGCAGAAGTTAAAGTTGCGATCCCTTTGGTGCGCCATATGTTATCGTCTGCTGATCAAGAGTGTGTCATGCTGCATGCAAGCTATTTAGAAAACAAAAATCGTAAACCAAAAAGTGTTAATTCTTTGCGGTTATAGGCAGTGTTCCTGGCTGCACTAAATGAAATATTACTTTTAAATGATTTATATATTGATATTTAACAAGAAAGTGGTAGAATATTTGTGGAAAAGAATTTTGATAAAATAGTATAGCACTATATATATATATATATATATATATATATATATATATATATACGATAAAATTCCATCGGTAAATAGCAAGTATTTGACGATCTGTACATATTTTAACAAATTGCTTATAATTTGAAATAAAAGATCAATATGTCAGTTAATGATACCACATGTTCCATTTTGGTTTACTCACTTATATGAGGAAATTAAAATGTTTAAAGAGTTGTCTGCCCTTTCCATGGACATTTCTTTTACCCATCATCTAAATGACAATATTTTTTATATCCTAGATTACTTTTTACGGTACCGGATATAGCACACTCTTTTTAGTGAATCAAAAATGCAGAATTCGCTGTATTCCTCTGTTCTAAATGTAGGTGCTGTACAATAAAAGCACCTTTACGTCGACAGAGTAGTCTTATTCACGAGTTCAGATCCTGTGAAAAGACAAAACAAAGAATACATTTGAAAGAAGAAGTAATCTGTTCCCATAATATGACATGTCAACATTTTATGTACGCATTCCTTTTTCTGAGCAGTGTTTTTTTCAGGTTGAGGGGAAAGGTGGCGCGGCCTTTCAGTAGGGGAATTTCGCGTCGTTTTGCTTGAAAAAGGAAATTTTTAGCTTGTTGTATAACTGTGTGTTTTAAAGTGTTTTACTCACATTCAATTGCGTACACAGTGTTTTATAAAGTTATAGAAGCATCTTTCCAGCTCAATAGCTATTCTCTTAGAGGATACATTTTAAGACAATACAAACCGTCATGTAAAACATCATATTCTTCATAGCAAAAGACTTCAATGTAGATGGAAGAAGTCATGTAATACATTGGGCAAAAATGATAAATATGAGTAGGAAAACCAAATGTGATTTACTTGAAAAACACAAGTAAATCTGCTTAATTTCAGTTCTTAAACCAGGTCAGATTTTCAGGTAAATCTATTGATTATCACTTATAAAATCACTGAACTTGACAAATGTAACCACTAATTACTAAGCAATGTGGCAATTACTGTTTTGAATTACCTCCCTTTTATATTGTACATTGTACCTGACTAGCCCCCATTTGTTAAAAAACAACATGAGAATGACAATTATTTTGTCTAAGATGTTTTGTTTTAGATAGAGCTAGCTTCATTAGTTGAAAAGATGCCTGTTTCCACCCTTTTTTATCATTATTTCTTCGAAAAATCAACAAAAAACGGGGTCGCGAAAACCGATGACAAATAGAAAATCGCCGATTTTCGGCTTCAGTTTTCTCATACTAGAGGTCAAATAATTGTTTGAAATGATTTTAAATTTTGTTTTGATACATGTTTTCTTACATGCTTCTCATAATTTGAAATGAATTTATGGAGTAAAACTATTTTTCTACATATATCATAGACATCCTGAGGTTAATTTTCTTCAGAAAAAGGGAAAATTTATATATGTTTTAAGGAGGGGAATGGGCCGAATTTCGGCCCCATAATGGCCCCCAAAAACACTGCTAAGCATCAGGTTTTTATATTTATTTCATATGTCTTACTCGTGTTTCTTTTTATCAAACAAATAATGTGATTAAGGGTCAGGTGAATCGCACTTCGAGCAAATTTATCGTTGCGTAAAGGGAATTAATCCTATGAGCAAAGATCTAATTAAAGGAATTTTTCCATTTGCTTACTATTTCTAATTTTGTGTTTCTTCTCTACTGTTATATACAGCCCTGCTTGAAGTAAAATTAAACACGATCGTGTTGATTTCACATGATCAGTGGTATTTTCATCTCACTAAATCTCAAGTTACCACTGAACAAATAAATACTTTATGTAGACTATTATTTCCGGTCGTCATTTGAAATATATTTCTTCACATATAGGCATTTAGATCTTATATCAAAATGAAATTATAATATTAATTGTATATATTTATAGTAATGTGATTTTTGAAAACGAACATCGCCCTTGGTTATATTTCACATGTGTTTGTAATAAAGTTATGCATAGATTTCCAATATGTCGCGCTTGACTATACACATTGATTTCTTTAAAATGTTTGGTAAGAATAGCCTTCATATACATAAATGCATTTCAGGTAAGATGAAACTTGGATATCAGAGTGCCCGATGTGTTGAAAGTCTACATTATCCGTAATGTCTTTTATCGGGAATCAAAGTATCTACAACATTATGAATATCACATAGTAAAACATGCTCTATCTTCGTTAATATTACATTGAATACTTTCAAAATATCAGTATTTGACGCACAGTGATTACATGCTGTAATAGCAAACACTCTCCTGCAACATGTCAAAGTATTTTTATTTTGTAGAAATGTTTACTGATTATTCAATTCCGATGGGCTTTAAAAAAATAAATCTACTATTCTTCATTGAAATATTTCTTCACAGCACAAAATGATGTACAATTTATCAACTCCATCTACCGTGTCTCAAACACTAATATTAAGAATATATTTTTTTTAAACGAGGAACTTATCTTTTGCACGTGAATTTTGATTTTCCCTGTTATCGAAGTGCCATCCGTTATCGAAGTATCGTCAGAACCAGTGCGTTACTGTCGGCTCTGTGATACGTGTAACGACGGGTTTTCTCCAGCCCGGGAAGCCACCTGATATACTCGTGTAACGAAAAGGGCGATTGGGCTGGGAATGCGACTTGTTTACGACGAAAGAATTATTGCCTGTTCTTTGCCATTTTAAGATGTTTTAGTAGATGCCCATCTTTTAATACAAAAAAGGATTCAGTGTATTTGGAGAAATTGAAGTGAACGTGGCTTGTTTACGACGTGAACATAATAGCCAAATCTAAGATGTTTAGTACATGCCTATTTCTTTATACAACAAGCAGTTTGTATATACTTTTTAATAAAAATGGTTTTCAGGTTTTCAATTGAGCAGGTGTTAGTAAAAGACGTTCATCAGGGGACTCGTAGATATGCCCCTCATCTAGTTGCTTGTTTTATATTGTTTGTCCACATGCCTTCAATTCTCAAAGACCCCTCATTTTTCTTGAAGAAAAAAAGTTATTTTGTTTTTCTTGATACAAAAGATGTATTAACACATGTTGTTGATTTTTTAAAGCATGTCCGGCATTCCTCTTTCCCGATGTTGTCAGCGCTAAAACAGGAAAGTAGCCTGCCCGTTTAATGTCGGCTCTGTGGTGACTTACACCTGCAATGACGGTCTTTTCCCTGCCTTTGGAAACAATATGATTTATACGTGTAACAAAATGGGAAAATGGCTTGTTTACGATGTAAAAACGTTCCTTGCATTTTCACATATCTTATGTCTTCGTATATACCGAGAGTTTTCTACAAAAAATACACAACTCATATAACAATTACGTAAGAGACTCTGAATTTTCATTCAGTGAATTCCTTAATTAATTTTAGACCACTATCGCATCTTTGTTTTAAATCTTCCACGTTTATTTGCATCAAATTCGGATTAGGTAATATTTAACTCCAATTATCCGATTATATCACGAGGTGACTTTAAAAGGGCTTTGTCCAGATATTCTTTACACCATATACCAATTGCCTTGATAATATGTTATTCAATGATGCATATTTAACTGCATATCATGTATTCCAAGAGTTTAAACGAATAATTATTTTTCGATCTCGTTAGATTTGTCTCGCATATTGAATTTGTTTTTACTTTCTGGTGATTATAAAATTTTAAGATTAAAGAAAATTGCTCAATCCTGTAGAAGCATTTTTTGTGAAAAAAAGACAATAAATAACAACCTTTTATTCTATAGCCGGTGGTACTTGAAATATCATCGTTTGTGACGCCTTACAATCTACCGGTAATTTTTGTGCACAGACTCGTTGGAAATCGAAGTTACGTCGGCACGTCTAAGGTCAGTTCCTACAACAAGCCAAATCTGCTCGATTCAAACTGTGTTGTTCCCCAATTGTGTTGCATTAGTCGATGCCGTAGTCATACCGTTGTGCAATGCAAATCGTGGCATGGATTTAAAGTGAAATCGACGAATAAATGTTTACCCTTTCGTCCGAACCATGTCCGGTTGCACAGACGTACCTTAAAATACACTTTATATGTATACAAGAGCTTTGTCACAACAGACGTGACGTATACCTCCCACGTGCTGCATTGACACAGACTATTTTGCATGCTGTCTTCACAACAGAAGAGAATCTAAATTATGGCGATTTTTAAGGATTATTATGCCATTATCATTTATGGCCATTTTTACCTTTGAACCTTTGAATTCTTGCGCATGACACGACGTCCAATGGCTGTGAACAAAATTAATGTACAGAGTCATTCTAAAATCTCACAATGAATGACATAGTTATGGACCGGACAAGCTCATTAATGGCCATTTTTTACTTTTGAACCCCAAGTGTGACCTTGACGATGGGGATATCGACGTAATTCTTTCGCATGACACACCGTCAAATGACTGTGAACAAATGTACCGAGTAATTTTAAAATATCACAATGAATGACATAGTTATAGCCCGGACAAGATCATTTATGGCCATTTTTGACCTTTGAACTCAAAGTGTGACCTTGACCTTGGAGATATCGACGTAATTCTTTTCGCATAACACGTCCGTCCAATGACTGTGAACTAATGTACCGAGTAATTTTAAAATCTCACAATGTATGACATAGTTATGGCCCGGACAAGCTCATTTATGGCCATTTTTTAGCTTTGAACTCAAAGTGTGACCATGGCCTTCGAGATATCGACGTAATTCTTTCGCGCGACACACTGTCCAATGATTTTGAACAAATGTGCCAAATGATTTTAAAATCTCACAATGAACGACATAGTTATGGCCCGGACAAGGTCATTTATGGCCATTTTTGACCTTTGAACTCAAAGTGTGACCTTTACCTTTGACGATATTCTTTCGCGCGACACACCGTCCAATGATGGTGAACAAATGTGCCAAATGATTTTAAAATCTCACAATGAACGACATAGAAATGGACCGGACAAGGTCATTTATGACCGTTGAACTCAAAGTGTGACCTTGACCTTTGAGATATCGACGTAATTCTTTTGCGCGACACACCGTCCAGTCATGGTGAACAAATGTTCCAAATAATTTTAAAATCTCACCATGAACGATATAGTTATGGCTCGGACAAGCTCATTTATGGCCATTTTTGACCTTTGAACTCAAAGTGTGACCCTGACCTTGGGTATATTGACGTAATTCTTTCGCGCGACACACCGTCAATTGATGGTGAACACATGTGCCAAATGATTTTAAAATCTCACAATTATTTACGTAGCTATGGCCCGGACAAGCATTTGACCTTTGAACTCCAAGTGTGACCTTGGAGATATCGACGTACTTCTTTCGCACGACTCACCGTCCCATGATGGTGAACAAATGTACCAAGTCATTTTAAAATGAATAAAATCTAACGAAAAATGACATAGTTATGGTCCGGACAAACTTTTGGTTTAAAACGCACTAAGCGACCCCGTGACCTAGATTTTGACCCAGCATGATCCATATTCAAACTTGACCTAGACATCATCTAGATACAACTTCTGACCAAGTTTGGTGAAGATCAGATGAACATTTCGGGACAATCCAACTGACCGACAGACCGACAAAGTGACTCCTATATAGCCCCCATTACCAATGGTTATTTGGGTATAATAAAGCGAACAGATCGTTGTCATGTAAAAGATATAGCAAAATGGTACTTGCACTTTGTCATCTGTTATATATATAGCAATTACAAGGGATATACAGAATATGTGAGTGCATTACATTTAAAAACAAGTAAATTCGTTGAATTGATATCCCCCGCCAATATGCTCCTGGACAAAAAAATGTTATATTTGAGACTCAAAATAGCATTTTTCAAGATACAAAGGGCCATAACTTCGTTATTAACAGATGGTTTACAATGCCATTTGGTGTGCATCATCCTCTTATCCATATTTATACTCATACCAAGTTTCAATGAAATCCGCTACAGCACTTCCAAGATATGGCTCCGGCGGACGGAAAGACGGACGGACGGACAACGCCAACACAATATCCATCCGCCTTTGGCGGGGGATAATAATTTTTAACAAGAGCACCGCATAACGGGTGCCAACGCTCGGCTGCGGGTGCAGTTTTGAATAAATGAAAGCTTGTCCGATTTTTTTAGAGACCATTATGACCTTGACCTTTGACCTAGTGACCCAAAAATGGATGTGGCGAGTAGAACTCATCAAGGTGCATCTACATATGAAGTTTCAAAGTTGTAGGTGGAAGCACTTTGATTTAGAGCAAACTGTAAAGGTTTTAGCACGGCGGACGCCGGACGACGAGCTGGCTATGACAATACCTCGGGTTTTCTCCAAAAAACAGCCGTGCTAAAATTGAAGTGTAATCGACATAGATTCGATTTTTCGAATTAACAATTTAATCATCATATGACCTATTTGATTTGTTAAAACCAATCAAATTCTTTCTTACTGCTTACACGCGAATTTGCATGAGAATTTAATTGCAAATATTAAATAAATACACTCTTTACGTTAGCAATTTATCGAAATAAATGTAGCGGAACACTTAGACAAAACATGTTGTCTTTTTTAAGACCATAGGGTGTCTTTCCATTGACTCTAGTAATACATTCAAAAGCAAACATACTTTCTTTACCCGTGTGCAGGTTGCATACCATATTAGCTGTTCCAAGGGACTGTGTACAGTACATTATTAACAAGGTATGTTATATAAAACGCATTGATTGAGTCGTAATCGGAGCTACTCTTTGTCAAACATTTCAGTATGTTTTGCTGACATGTATGTACGACTTTGTTGACTTCTGACTCGTTTCAAAATCGAGGTTGAAAATTAGTGCCGTCCACATGCTATAACTCTGTTGGAAAGTAAGAAGTTTACGCATTAATTTAAAGTCCATTTAGTAGTATTTCTGTCTTCAAAAGTCAATTTCAGTTTTGATTCGTATTTAAGATTTTGCAACACCTTAAATGAAATGGAGAATTAGTGCAATAACGGATCAAGCGTGATACTATGCGTATTGATAATATATTATAATAAAATATACGCAAATCTTGTTGATTCTTACAATAAATGATCTCAATCTTAATGTTTTATTTATTTCCCATGTTCAATATCGATGATTAGATATGATTCAAACAATTTACATGGTTTATATGATGCCCAAATCTGTTCGATCTATTTAGGACTTTCAACAGATAATTCACACAAGAACACCATGCGTAAAGTGTAGATACAAGATCACATATAGAAAACAATTAATAACACAAAAAATGAATGTAATTTATAACTGGCAATATAACTTGGTCATTGTTAACAACACAGTTCATGTTTCGACAGTTCAATTAGCTCGTTAGATGCCCCTGAGTGGTATCGATCACGTGATCCGTTATGGCTACAACTGATCCGTTAATGCATGAATGTTGCGTCGAAAAAAAGGTATCACAAATACATTTTGCCTGCCTTTAAAAATAAGACTTTGTACTGAATCAGTAAGCAAAGGTAATATTTAATCAAACTGGTGTAAAAGAAGTCTAGAAACAGTTATTGTTTTTTTAACCAGAACAACTTTATTATATGCTACTGATCCGGTAATGGTAACTTTTTATCCCGTGCATGCGTAACAACATCCGCGCTTAAACTATAAACAAAGAAAAATATTACTTTTATCGTCAAATTTGGAATTTTACTAAAACTTTAACTACATAGTGTGACTTTTAAACTGTTTTGGACTATTTTAAACCACAAACTATGTAAAATCAACGCTGGAACAGTGGGTTTTGAACTTTTTACATTAAGTCAGTCTCAATAGACGCTTGTACGTGCACTTTTTCACCTACATGATCCGGAGCAGTCTTCATCAGATATGGCGGCTTCGGCTAGAATCTTACTTCCGGTTTGGAACATCTTGTTTTTTTTTCTCGGGAAATGCAACTTCACTAGTGGGAAATTGAATTCTATCCAAATTGACGATTGCTCAGAATATACGTCTTTCTCCAGTTATCATCAAAACTTTACCTTGCACTCTGTCTTCAACGGGAAAACTGACTATAAACAATATCATTTCGTTCTTGCATTTCCATCTTCGAAAATCAGTGTATGGAACATAATGTTTTATCACTTTAAGTATAGTCGTCGAAATAAGGACCATCGAATGAAACCAAGGAACCTCTTCAGACTATTTCTACTTATTTTATGTGGTGACATAGCCATGAATCCAGGGCCCACACAATTCCCATGTGGTGAATGTCGAAAACCAGTGGCAAGTAACCATCGTGCAATTTAATGCGATATCTGCAATTATTGGTGGCACATAAAATGTGCAAATATAAATCCAGAACTATACATACACATGGGCAACACATATGAACCTTGGATTTGCTCTTCTTGTACGCCCCTACAGTTTACAGTTGATGTATCCACTTCAGACTCTCTCTTCGATGTATCCACTTCAGATATAAATGATTTTTCCGTATATGATGATACTACCAGAAAAGATTGTTCAACCTTTCAGGAAATTCGATCAGCAAGGAACAAACACCCAAACAAATTTCTTACTTCTCATCTATATATTAACAGCTTAAGATACAAATTCACAGATATTCATGAACTTTTAACTGATAAAGTTGTCGATTTATTGTTTATCTCAGAAACAAAATTAGATGACACTTTTTTAGACTCTTTATTTCAAGTATATGGTTATAAACTACAACGAGAGGACAGAAACATTCACGGAGGAGGCATTGCTGCATTTATCAGGTCAGAAATACCAGCCCGTAGAAGAAAGGACTTTGAAAAAGATTCAATCGAGAACATTTGCTTTGAGGTAATTTTAAACAAAACAAAATGGATTATTTCTTGTGTGTATAGACCACCAAACTGTAAGGAAAACTTGTTCTTCGAAAATTTAATCTCATATGTAGACAACATTTTATCTAAATTTGATAATTTTATGTTAATTGGAGATTTATTTTTTGATCTGTTACAAGTTTCCAAAGCTAAACCTTTACAAGATTTTGATTAACTTTTTAATTTTAAAATTTGATTACATCTGCTACATGTTTTATGAAAAGCTGTTCTCTTTCTTTACTAGATGTTATTATCACTAATAACAAAAAGCTCTGTATGAGTACATTAAATTTTGCAACAGGTATAAGTGACTGTCAAAATATGATCTGTACGGTAATAAATAATTTTACCCCAAAAAATGAGGAACAAAAAATTCAGTACAAAAGTTTAAAAAAAATTGATATAGACTCTTTTAACAATGATCTATCAACTATTTTTATTCCAGATTCATCAACTTTACAAAATACAAATGCAGACATAAATACTGTTTACAGCATTTTTGAATCTAAAGTTACTGAAATAATAGATAAGCATGCTCCTACTAATCAAATGTATAAAAAAGCCAACCAATTACCTTACATGAATAGAGATCTTAGGAAAGCAATATATAAAAAGAAAATGTACTATAACATCTTCATTGTAGAAACTCTAAAAACTGGGAGAAGTATAGAAAATGTAGAAACCTTGTTAATAAATTGAAGAAAATTTCAGTTAATAATTACTTTCAAGAAAGATGTTTGGGTGGATGTAAGTCTTCAGATTTTTGCAGTACAATTAAGCCTTATATGTCTAACAAATGTCTGGCTGAAAACCCCAAAATTATACTAAATGAAAATTTTAAAATGATTTTAGATGATCAGGATGTTTCGGACAGTTTTAATGACTTTTTTTACAACTGTTGCAAATAATATTAGTAAAGATTATGTTTTTGACCCAAACAACCACCCAAGCTTAAATAAAATCAACGAAAGAAAATTTACCCCAGAAAATTTTAACTTCGAACATACAAACCAAACTAAAATAAGTAAAATCATATATTTAATATCAAAAAAGCTACAGCTTATTTCTGTTAAACTTCTAAAACTTGGTAAACCAGCATTAGTTGAGCCCATTACAAATTTAGTAAATTTTTCATACTTCATTTTTTCCAGATAAGCTAAAACTGGCTCAAGTCACTCCTCTATACAAGAAAATTGATGATTTACTAAAAGCTTATAATAGACCTGTAAGCATTTTACCTATTCCATCTAAGATTTTTGAAAAAGTCCTATCTGAACAACTAACTGATTATTTCGAAACTATTTTTTACAATTATTTATGTGCTTTTAGAAAAGGCTATTGGTGCCTAACCACTTTACTAAGATTGTTGGAGGACTGGAGGAAGGCTCTGGATAATAATGAATATATTGCCACTATTTTAATGGATTTATCGAAAGCGTTTGACTGCCTTCCGCATGATATTCTTATATCAAAAATTAATGAATATGGATTATCAGAGCCTGCCACTAGCCTCATACAATCTTACCTAACAAACAGAAAACAACAAATTAAGGTTGGAAATATTGTAAGTTCTTGGGCTGGCATAGGCAAAGGTGTACCACAAGGTTCCATTCTAGGGCCCCTTCTTTTCAATGTATTTATAAACGGCATTTTCTACTTTATTCAGAAAAGCTTACTATATAATTATGCTGATGACAATACCTTATCTTTTCATTCACCAGATTTAAATGAAGTTATTAAAGTTCTACAAAATGAAAGTAACATCCTTATCGACTGATTTAGGATTAATAAAATGCAAGCCAATCCAGATAAATTTCAGGCCAAAGCAGTAGGCAAAAAATCTTTTAGTAAAAACCCCATATTCAAAATTGTAGACAGCAGCATAACATAAGATGAAACAGTAAAACTTCTTGGTATTGATATTGATTATAAACTAAATTTCGAAGATCATATTGGGAATATTTGTAAAAAAGCGAGTAGGCAATTAAATAATCTTAAAATAATAGGTAAACATCTAAATAAGCTAAATAAAATGACAGTTTTTCATACTTTTATATTATCCAATTTCAATTTTTGCCCAATGGCCTGGCATTTCTGTTATGATAACAATACAAAGAAAATGGAAAGACTGCAAGAAAGGGCACTTAGATTTGTTTACAATGATTTTTCTTCATCTTACCATTATTTGCTTCAAAAAGTTAAAATTCCATCTCTTTATATTAGATGAATGCGTACTATGGCTATTGAAACCGACAAAATCCTTAACGGACTTGCGCCTGTAGTACTAACTTACTTAGTTGTAAAAAGAAATTCGTCAATAAACTTTAGATATTCAAATATTTTACAGATTCCTAGAGTAAAGACTTCAACCTATGGTAAGCAGTCTTTCAGGTATGCTGCCCCTGTGCTGTGGAATTCCCTCCCAGAAAAATTTAGAGCCAACATAAATTATAATCAATTCAAAAATCTTATTCAGTCTTGGAATGGAAATGTCTGTAAATGTTCTTCTTGTTCCTGGGACAGGGCCACACACAGGTACAGCATACTGCAAAATAAGTAGTTTCTAGTTTCTGTGCCCTTCTTTTTCATGCTTATTGTGCTTATTTTGTGCTTATTTTGTGCTTTTTGCGCTCTTTTTGTGCTTTTTGTAATGCATGTTCAACATTACCCTGTTGAGTTCTATTGTCTATAAATATTCTGTACTGCTTGTTGTTTGTGCTGAAATGCTTAGGCCTATTTGTGTACCCGTCTATGTGTATACATGTATGCATTAATGTTGTATGTTTAGAGCCAGTTGCATGACACCAGTGACAGTCAAATGAACATTATTCACTTTTCATTACTATTTTTTATTTGTTACGTAATCTGTTTACCTAAATTCTAATACGACCCAAAGCTTGCCTTGCTTTTCAGTCTTTATGTGCTTGATGCCAGTCCATGAACATTTTACCATGAACATTTTTCACTATTATTTTGTTTAGCATGAAATCTGCTTTTACCTTAAATCTATAACTACCTTCGGTCTGCTGTGATTGTTAGTTTTTATATGGGCTTATATGTACTTGCTGTGCTTGTCAGTTTTATATGTGCTTATATGTACTTGCTGTGCTTGTCAGTTTGTATATGCTTATGTGTACTTGTCAGTTTTTTTATGTGCTTATATGTTCATGCTGTGCTTGTCAGTTTTATATGGGCTTGTATGTACTTGCTGTGCTTGTCAGTTTTATATGTGCTTATATGTTCTTGCTGTGCTAGTCAGTTTGTATATGCTTATGTGTACTTGTCAGTTTTTTATGTGCTTATGTGTTCTTGCTGTGCTTGTCAGTTTTTATATTTGCTTATGTGTACTTGCAACCTTTTATTTGTGAGGAAGCTGCTGACCAGTTCAATTCGAATCTGTTTCGATTTGATACCTCGTCTTTACCCTCTTTTTGTGTTTGGTTTCTTCTTAGTCTTTAAACTCACAATTTTTTACGGCAGTTTTCTTTTTAGTTTCATATCTATTAACTAAATTTTGCTATATTTTATTTCCATATTGTAGCTGTTTTATACTTGTTGCATTTATACACATGTTTATATAGTCGGTTCAAAAGCCTTAATGTCTTATGTTGTCTATTTATGTCTTACCGACTCAAAATAAATCTTATCTTATCTTAACTTGACTGTATCATTGGAGTTGGTAAGAACTTTTCAAAACAGCGAAGACTTGTTAAAAACATATTTAATTAAATCATATAAAAGTTTGAAAATCTGTGAACATATTTGAATGTTACGTCAATTTAAAGAATTGTCTTAAAATGAAAGTAGAATGAAAATGATAAAATTAATAAGTTATGCATTGACCAGCATTTTGATTTTGATTGGCTCATCAAAATGGTTTGACTGCATTGCCAAAGGCAAACGATTTAGTCTCCCTCTATTGCATCTAACAATAACCAAAGGAAACAATATACGCTTATATTTAAACAACAAGCGCTGTGTGGTGCCCATACAGCTTTCTAGTATTGCTTGAAAACGAGCTACAAACCTCGAGTTCATTCAACCTCGTATTGATACAGAGACGGAAGTTGGTAGCGTTTTGACGTAAAGCGCGCATGCGCATTCTATAAACTGTAGGTCATATACAACTATGATAAATATTATTGCATCATGATGGATTTCACAATTGTTTTTATGTTCGTAAACATTTATCTATTCAAGTCAAACGTAGGCATTAATAACAATTAATATTATTCTAGAATCGGTCGATTTTGGTCCAAACAATATTGTACCCCCCCCCAATAATTTGGTGCACTTTAAGCGTCTGAGGTATCTGCTATTAAAAATATATTGTCCGATTACCGCATATGGTTATTAGCCCGTAAGTCGTGGGTTTAGTCCCGCAGCTGTGCACTTTTGTCATTTATTCACTTTAATTGTGCCATGAGTGTCGGCCTAAAAGTATAATGGGTGAACGGGCGTGTAGTACGTTAACACGAAAAGGCCGCTCGTTATAGGTTAAAGATCCGTTCTATTGTTCGAGTGGCGTCGGTTCAAATCAGTATTTAGCCCCGTTTACTCCAAGATTCAATTTCACGATCTCAAAAGAGCTTGGACACGACATTGAAAGTGACGAAAAGGAGTATTTTGGAGTGCACGTATAAAAAAACAAGCGCCATGTGAGCCCTATGTCTATATCCTCCAGTGACTAATAATTGATATATTAAAAAAACGAGTAACATACCTTCTGAATAAATGCAAACAAAGCAAAAATACAAGAATTACCTTCAAAGATTTATTTAATTCCCGTTAAATCCATGACAAATCTTCGTTTACACACAGCAATAGCATTCATTTTGTTGTATTTTTCTTAATTTGTTTTCACTCGAAGTATTGTAAGAAAAACAAAATACTCAGACCGCATGCAGGTGAAGTCATCACGAAAGTCTCTTTCTTAATGTAAACAAAAACGTAGATTATATGTCCCTATCGATAATAGGTCACCGGATATGCCAACCGCTGAAGTCCAGGCAGTGTGATAGTAATTCATTCGTAGGAGATTCATTTAAATACAATAATGCAGGCTCCGAAAATTATCAGATGTCATTTCCTATATGTGAACATGTCTGCACGACGACGTCAATGAGTTTTGTTATTTTCTATTAAAAAACGTATTGACAACGTTTTTGATTTCAATGGCAAGTTTAGAACTTTCTCGAAGAGAAATAAAGAACAATAAAGTTACTTCAATTATGCACGCATTACGGTTTTGTTGTTATTGTGTCATAAAATTCAACACAAAATTATAGAAATATATGTCGCATAAAAGATAATATCTTATCCTAATATCCTAAAAAATTGCCGTTTTATATTATATAATATACACATAATTTAGTAATGGTTAACGATATAAACGTTATGGTCCGTAGTCACTTGGCATATTTTCTAAAACTTATGGGAAAACACATCCCTTTTAGACTCCTTAGAGGCAACAAGACCAAGAAGCCTTGGATCAACAAGAAAGTAAGGTAAGTGCTGCGCAGGAAGACACGCCTATACACAAGAATGAGAAGAACAAAAAGTGAAAGTGACCTAAGAAAGTATAAAGAATAAAAAAGACAAGCCCAGAAAGTAGAATGACAATCATATTGGGAATATATAAATAACATTATTGAGATTGAAGATTCAGATACAAACCAGTCAAGTTAACAAAAAAGATTCTGGACATATATTAAATCACTAAGAAAAGATAGAACAGGAATAACGCCCTTGAAATACAATGGTCGGCTCTTCAACGAAGCCAAGGATAAGGCCGACATCCTAAACCGCCAATATTCTTCTGTCTTCAGTAGAGAAGACCAGACCCATGTACCAGAACCGACAGGACAATCATTTCCATCCATGAGTGATATTGTGGTGACAAAGGAAGGAGTTAAGAAACTTCTTGACAAAAGCAAGCCTAACAAAGTCACAGGGCCAGACCAAATACCAGCTCGGATACTAAAAGAATGCTCTGCAGAGCTTGCACCTATCCTGACGTTGGTTTTCAATGAGTCATTACAGCAAGGCGAGGTCCCAGAAGATTGGCGCCAAGCTTACGTCACAGCCATCTTCAAGAAAGGCTCAAGATATGATGCCAGCAACTACCGGCCCGTATCTTTGACCAGTCTCTGCTGTAAACTCATGGAACACGTCATTGTCAGCACCACCTTAAAGCACCTAGACCATCATAACATCCTCACCAACTGCCAACATGGCTTCAGAGCACGTCGAAGTTGTGAGACCCAGCTACTTACGCTAAGTCACGAGCTCGCGTACTCACTTGACGAAGGCATCGAGACCGACATGGTATTGCTTGACTTTAGCAAAGAGTTCGACCGGGTCCCACACCAGCGCCTTCTTAAAAATTGGGCCACTACGGCATGCGAGGAAGCACCCACAGATGGATCTTATCATTCCTGTCCAACCGTTCGCAGCAGGTCATTGTGGAGGGTGCAACCTCCGATCAGGTTCCGGTCATCAGCGGCGTGCCCCAGGGTACTGTCCTTGGGCCGCTGCTATTCCTCATCTTCATCAACGACCTACCAGATGGACTGAAGTCATCAACAAGGCTGTTCGCTGATGACTGCATTGTCTACCGCCAAATCAGTACCAAAGAGGACTGTGACATCCTGCAGAACGACTTACAAACCCTATCTGAATGGGAGCAAACATGGGGTATGGAGTTCCACCCACAGAAATGCAGTGTATTAAGAGTCACCCGGAAGCGCCGGCCAATAGAACACACATACCTATTGCAAGGTACAACCCTAACCGTGTACAAAACAACAAAATACCTCGGTGCGGACATTCACCCTACGCTGTCTTGGAACACCCATATTGACCGAATCACCAAGAAAGCTAACAACATGCTGGGCATCCTACGCAGAAATCTTCGGCACAGTCTTCAAGCCACAAAAGTCAATGCTTATAAGACACTAGTCCTACCCCACCTAGAATACTGTGCATCAATCTGTAACCCTCACACAAAAGAACAAGTAAAGAAAATTGAAATGGTCCAAAGAAGAGCAGCACGTTTCGCCACCATCCGTTATCGCAATACCAGCAGCGTTACGGATATGCTGCACTTACTTCAATGGGAGACTCTTGAGGACAGACGCACGAAACTCCAGCTAGTGATTCTGTACAAGATCATACATGAACTTGTCGACATACCAAGTCATGTCTACCTATCAGAAGCACCAGTGCGAACACGTCGGAACATGCATAGCTTGGCATACAATCATTACTAAACAACATCAGATGTCTTCAAGTTCAGTTTCTTCCCCAGAACCATTCCAGTGTGGAACAGACTACCAGCCACAGTAGTTGATGCCTCCTCTTTGGTATCCTTCAAGAGGGAGCTAGCGACGCTGCATTTTTAATAAGGGGCTTCACTCCCAGCTGGTTATATGACAAGCTGGGATTATCTCTCTTTTTCCTTCCTTTTACCATGTATCTATTCTTATTATTCCTAATTTAAATATGTAGCGATGTGTTCTTTATCTGTATTATCTCTTCTAACATTATATAATCTGAATATATACTATTATATTGTACTTAATTTGTATCACCTCATGTATTCTTTATATAATCTATCTCTTTATCCATGTTTTTACCTTTGTATTAAGCGCCACTACTCGTTGAGTAATTGTCAAGTTTGACTGGTCAACGTTCCGATGTAGATGTAGATGTAGATGAGTTTTAAGGGAGCTTTTTCCCTTAAATGGGTATTTGTTTTTAACACAAGATCTATAAAACAAGGTGCCTGAATCACGTGACTTTTTCGGCTATGTGTGGGACAATCGGATGTAAACAAAACGTCGCTTCAGGTACGTTTTTGATAATTTCTTCATTATTTCAAAACCATTTTCAAAAAAACAAAGACGAGTGCCCGGTCATTGTCAAAAGACACAACTTTGTTAAGTTTGCGCTAAATTAATTAAGTAATTTTTCCAAAAAGTGCAACCGCGTGCTTGAAAACACACGAAGTGAAATGCTATGTGTGGTATATTTTTTATTCGTTGATTACAATGTTGTCGAGGGTTTAAAAAATAGGGCGGACATTGTAATTCTTCATAGAGAAGCTACATACATTGTATGTTTGCGCAAATACATCTGATTCGGAGTGTGTGTATGAAAATGTAATGATGCTATGTGTGGGACAAAATTTTTAAATGCTATGTGTGGTATACAAACTAAACTAGAGAATCGAAAGATTGACATTAACGTCAATAATATTTAAAGTCTGTCTGAATAACAAAAGTTGGTCAATACACATTGTTGGTAGTGTTTTGAGCGCCTTAAATATGATAATCCTACGTTCATGTTACTCAAAATTATCATGATTGTCGATAACTTATATTCATAATTTGTTTACTTTTAGAATGCCATTTGTTTGCGAACAGTGTGGCAGAAGGGTCAAAACACGGTCGGGGATTTCCTAACACAAAGCCACCCACGCACGGACAGGAAAATAGTTCCGTTGGGCAAACTTTTTCTTGTTTGTTTCTATTAAATTTATTGTTACAAAATGTTGAATTTTCAGTGAATTGTTACTGCCAACTAATGCACTTGTTTAATACACAATATCGTAAGGATTGTTTGTGCAAGATGTCATGTGAATATTATTGCAACAAAACTACAAAAAGTGTTAGTTGTATGTTTTTAGCAGGAATGTGTAGGCATTTTGACTGTAACGATAGTTATTAAATAAGCATAAAGAGATCACAGGGGTTTTTCTGCCTAATTTGGGAAAAGGAGTCTGACAAAATTGGGAATTTTTTATCGACAAAATTGGCCATTTTGGAAATTGTTGCTTCGATGAAACGGCTCATTTGGGAAAAAAATTGAATTCATTTTGCTCAAATAATTCAGTGGTTTAACAAATAAATTTGTTTTTATTTGTTATTCAGACTTCTTTATATAAACAGATGCAATATTGGGCGTGTTCAACGTTTATTCAAGTATTGCAGTTTTGTTTTTCAGTTACAGTTACAATCTGAGATAAGAACTGTGAAGTCAAAACCTTATAGCAGATATTTTTTACCAAAACAAACACTGGTTAGTCACACAGGTTAAAAGACACTTCATTCTTAAAAAAAAAAAAAAAAATTGTGGGGGGGGGGGGAAATTGGAAAAAAAATCGGTTTGAGATCGGGTCCGTTTGCTTTGGGTGTGCCTCCGTTTTTCGGAGGCGCAGACAGTGCTGAAAAACCCCTGGATCATACAGCATTTTTAAACAAATAGACACTAGGATCAATAACATTGTTTCTGGAAAATCATGTATTTGTATCTAAATCCTATTGAGCTATCTGATATATCACGCATGCATTTTTTTAAGGTTTAACAGTTTAGTTCATTTGTATTTTGTTCTTTTCAGGGAGATTAAAGTATTTCTGGAAGCACCTTCAAGAAACGTACTGATATCTTGAGCAATGAAAAGTTGTCATATACAAACATGTATAGTAAATGTTTTTTCAAAAGTTTAAATGACTGTTTGTTTTATTACCAGATGGTGCAAGTATTGCAGGGAAAGAAAACAATCAAAGTAAACATTACATAAAAATTTGACATCTCAACAAATTGAACAACATTATATGATTTAATGTTAATTACTTGGTGCAGTGGTAACAAGATATTACAGCGCCCTTTCATGACCGGGGCGAATGAGTATTTTCATGAAACATCTAAAACTATTTTCAGTTATTCAGATTTTATTTGAATTTGAGTAAATGAAGTATTGATGCAATTCAATATGTTTGTTGGTATAATAACCCCCACAAGTCAAAACGTTTTGGCGATTATCATTTGTTTTGACTTAATTGGATTCATATGTTTAAATAGCAAGATTTGCAAATTCATAAATTGACTGATACAATTTCTTTGTGAATACTAATGTACTTCTTTATGTATTTGGTGCTTTAATTTCTATAGTTACATGTGCATGCTAGTTATAAAGTAATGTTATTATTAATGACGTGTTTATTTTGATATACTGAAGATATTCATATGGAGATAATATTGGAATAGACCACAAACAAGCATTAATGGATTCGAAGATGGTCATATGGAGATGATATTGGAATAGACCACAAACAAGCATCATTGGATTTAAATTGTTATTTGTTTTGAAACACCTGTTTATTAACACACATAATCAGATTTTATATTCATCTAATCAATTTTAGTAATAACATAGATACAAAACCCATAAATATACACACATATCAATACACACACTTTGTTTTGCTTATGCAAAAATACATGTTAAATGGTATGTTTGCATAGTTAGTTGAAATAGCTTTCCATAAACATCACAGAATGAAGCGGGGCCCCTGTCTCTGTCACTGTGGTTTTGATAATTAACTTGCCACATATCACCTTCCGTGTGGTTTGATGGTGTTCATGTAGTTCTTACACAGCTTCGAACCTTAAAAGCGTTATAGATCGTTCGACTAATCCTTTTGAAGTCTGAAAAACAATAGAAGTAAAACCCATTTTAAAGCATGTGCTCTTATTTTCTTTGTCATTCATTAAAAAATGGACCAAATTCAATAATCGGGCAGAAATATCAATCATTATATTTATTTAAAGACAATAAGTAAAACAAAGAAATATTATTTTTCAACATAACATGTATGCTTTTATAAGAATTATGTTCAGTTAAACATAAATTGTTTAATCATTACACGTTTACTTCAGTATTCAATAATGTAACATTTGGTTAATTTGATATATTTTCAGGACAGACTAAAGTTTATGATCTAGATTCTTACAAAACTGTGTTCAGATTAAATGCAGAACTGACGGGCAAATTCTTGTATACCACACATAGCATTTAAAAAATGTGTCCCACACATAGCAGTATAACATTTATATACACACACTCCGAATTAGATGTATTTGCGCAAACATACAATGTAAGTAGCTTATCTATGAAGAATAACAATGTCCGCCCTATTTTTTAAACCCTCGACAATATTAAAATCAATGTTTTTGTTGATTGAACAAAAAATATACCACACATAGCATTTCATTTCATGTGTTTTCAAACACGCGGTTGCACTTTTTGGAAAAAAATACTTAATTAATTTTGCGCAAACTTAACAAAGTTGTGTCTTTTTACAATGACCGGGCACTCGTCTTTGTTTTTTTGAAAATGATTTTGAAATTAGGAAGAAATTATCAAAAACGTTACCTGAAGCGACGTTTTGTTTACATCCGATTGTCCCACACAAAGCCGAAAAAGTCACGTGGTTCAGGCACCTTGTAAAACTAATGATCCGAATGTAACGAAACTTAATTCTTTAGCATTTCTTTTGGGTGGCATGCGAACATGGTCAATTCGTTCTGCGCCTATGATTTTGTCATGCAGTTGTAAATAAATATTACTATACTATAACATGGCCAATATACTACGAACCAGCATAATTCGCTGCATCAGTGATTGCATTTGCATGTACTATATATATTATTGGTTTGGCATGGGTATCTGATCAGGTTGTTCTTTTCCAATATTTTTCAGCGCGTTATTGCCTTTTGATTAACGTCATTTTGTAATGAATGTGCATTGCTTTGTAAGATCAATGGAACTAATGATCCAAACTTAATAAACTATAAACACTTTAGGTCTTTTAAACACCTTATTTTGGAGATCATCAAGGTCCGCCGACCAGACAAGATCTCCAACGAAGAATTTTGGAGAAGAACAAAGCAGCAGCCGAAGAAGACCCTTTGCAAGCTTGCATCAAATACAACAAGACAATCATTCACATGGAACCCCCAAATGACATGACATGAAAAGAGAGGGCAGCCTAGAAACACCTGGCGCCGCGACCTGGATGCAGATGATTGGCAGATGGGCGAAACGTGGGGCAGCAGGAGAAACTCACCCATAGCAGAGACGCCTGGAGGAAGCTGATTGGCGACCTATGTCCTTGACGGACATAGGGATGACCTTTGCATAAAGTCAGGTCGTTCCGCTTCATTGATTTTTCAGGAAAGAAATTACACCTCTTTAAATAATAATTCATTACGGGGTTGATCTCGGACCCTTGTGATTTGAATGTTAAGATACTACATTTGCAGCATCCCTATTGGAAGGACATTAGTTTAAACCTATTTAATTTAGCTCGATTGCATAGAAAGCGTAAGGCTTATTTGAAACGCTATCGAGTCCGTTTCCTGGTATTAGAACCAGTACTTGTTGTCTATGGGGGAAATCTAAAGAATGCTCCCACATTGGGGATCGAATCCGTGGCATACCGATCGCTAAGTGGACACCATATCCACTACACCACTCGACTTTTAAGGACATAAGCATACTTTTCAATTTGTTTAGCTAAAGTAATTTTCACGGAGTTATGTATATTTATTAATAATGTGAAACCGTCTTGTGAATGGATCGTTTCTTTCTCATATCACATCAACTAATGCTTCAAATTTGATACAATTTTATATAAAGTATTCATACAGAGTCGACAAGCGTATATTGCCATTTTGTTCCCTTCAGTAAGTTTTCACTTCCTATTTTCGCTTGAATGAGTGTTTATTTCAACACAAAATCTTGAACAAAACGATCCGAATTTGACGACACTTTATTATAAACGTTCACTTAGCGTTGAAATGCACACATTGTTATTTCGTTCTGCGCCGACTATTATTCATTGAGTTGTAAATAAATAATAATTTAATATTCCATTACCAAAAAATTACGAAACCACATAGTTCGCTGCAACAGGATTGCATTTGCATGTCAAATATGCAACATGAAATAACTCACGTATGGGTTTATCCGAAAATTTGCAATTTAAATTAAGAAATGTCATCCTAAGCAACTAAGTCCAATGTTCATCTTAATATGCAATTATTGCCTGTTATAAATATTGCCTATATCAAAAACAGCTATAGATCAAAACTGAGAAATCGACACGAACTTTTTCTGTTGATCTCCAAGTCTGGTTTTAACTTTTTTATGTTAATGCGTTTCATAATTTAAAAGAGTCTATTGTTCCCAGTTGACTGGTTTTGCTCTTGTATAAAATGAAATAACATTAAACCTTGTCAAACCTGTTTCAAATAATGTAGGTGTCTATGGGCGTTACTTTTTAAAAGGCTATACAGTTTGAGTTATTCGTCATAGTTCGACTTAACTCTCGCTGGTGAAAGTTTTAAGTTATTAATCAGTTTAAGATTACAACTATTGAGTCTGATAAAAACGAAAACACATTTATATGTTAGGGATTTGTTTGGTTCGCTTCGTACTATCGGATACCGCAAATAATTTGTAATGGAGATGAAAGGTGTGTGTGTAAATCAGGTTGTTTTAGAACAGCCAATGCAGCGATTGATGATGGTGGGGACGTTGCAAGGCCACAGAGACTGGGATACGGGACTTTTCGCATGCTGTTCGGACTGCAAAACACGTATGATATATAATATATGTGTATTCAGATGCCTTATTCCATTGCGTTAGTAGACGTAATTTATATACTGTTTTGTTTTAGAAAACGTAGTGTTTTAGGAGCAGCAATTACATTAGCACTGCAGTCTAGCATTGCGAACATATTTGCATGTAAAGTAACCTCATTGCGGAATATTTGCATGCAAAGAAGACTAATTGCGGACATATTTGCATGTAAAAAGAACCATTGCGGACATATTTGCATTTAGAGAAGACACATTCTGCCAGTTATGTGAAGGAGCAGAGCTATTTAGATTTGATTTTAAAACAAAAACAAGATGCTTGTATTTGAATGTCATGATACTATTTTTGAAATGAATGTTACGGGAAACGGATTTATACTATGTAATGAATTACGTTAATAATATACTATTACTCACATGAAATTTTATACTACATGATATTTAACCATTTATTTATTGCGACTATACAAATGTTAGAAATACCTGTATCTTGCGATCAGTTAAAGAAATGTAATAATTTAACACTGCACACTTTCTATAAGCAATGTATAATTATATATACTAGCAGCTATATGTTGCTAGAAGAATTAATGCGTACGTAAATTTTTTGACTACCTAGCAACTGAAATTTTTTGAATAATAAATAATATTATAGAGTTCATACATACAATCAGTTACCACGTAGTTTGTTAAAATAGACAAAATAGGCTTTGCGAATTATGTTTAATAATAATAGCTTGGCAAAAACTAATTCAGCCTCTCGACATAACATACAACACGAAATTGAACAAGGAGTCTTACTACAATTTTAGTTTGTCATTTTGTGTAGCATTAGATATTTTATGGCTTTAAATGAATATTGGATAAACATACTTGGAAATTGATAACCTGATGAAACCAAATCACCCATGAAAATAGGTCGATGGCAATTTTAGTTTGTTAAACATTTAAATATATCTTTAAATATACGGCGTATGCGTTCGATTTGATAGGTACACATTAAGTAGACGTATTAAACCGTTTGAAAGCCTGAACATCATAAGCATACATAACGGTTTATCTTTGAGCTCCGTCGCAATAGATTGTATCGTAATTCCCTTGCGAAAACTGTTGTATAAGCCAGCACTTTATTCACCTAAAATGGTGGTATTATTGGTGAAATTCTGTATTCGATGACCTGTCTGCGTGAACAAAGTAAATATCGCACCATGTTATGTAACTTAACGTTATCCACGTTTCAGTGCTGTGTACATGGTTTTGCCTGCCATGTGTCCTGTGTGACATTAGCAAGCGTATGGGAGAATGTGTGTGCATGCCTTTCTGCGTTCCGGATGGTCTGCTTGCACTTCGCGCACGCATGCGCACAGTTGGCGGCATTCAGGTCTGTTGCATGTTTAGATTCTTTAAGGAAGAATTTCCGCTTTGTTTCTTTTCGCAACATGAACTGCTTTTCTTGTTCATGTTTATTTAATTATGTTATTCTCAACTAAGAGTGAATATTTCTGCTAACGTTTGTTTCTACAAAATCATCGTTTAGATCCATGTACATATAATTATGCAAATAGTATACACACTGCGATCGGTATTATTTTAGCTTGATGTTCAATCAATGTTGCAACCAGAGGGCCAGATAAGATGCGTATTTGCGTAAAATACGCATGAAAAAAGAAAAGAAAATACGCATGACTTAAAATTGTGTTGAGTAAAAAAACTCCTGGCTAAATTCGAATTACGCATCGTGCATTCTATACATAGATGGTGACGTCACTACGTTATTGTCACCTCTATACTAAGACGCATCACATTCCCTGGGTTGGGGAATTATGCTTCCGCCAAAGTAGTTCTGCGTAGGAATGAAATCGTTTTTATTGTGTGTTTAAAACGGAATGTTGTTTAAAGAAATGTTATTTCATAATGTTTAAATGTGATTTTGAATCTTTATTAAGACTGATAGCAATTATCAGAAGCACGATGACAAGACCTACTTTCGCTTTCACTTTTTACTCGTAAAAGAAGTGCTACCCACAATTCCTTTCGCGTTAGTACACAGGTCAGAAAGACCGGTGTGTACAAAATGCGCATCGTGTGCAATTTCAATGCGTATAAGCCGTTTATACATGCCTATAAATTCATGGAAACATGACTGGTTCACGTCATCGTGTCTTCACCGGTAAAAACCTAGTGACATGACCATCTATGTATAGAATGTGGTTCCCGACCTAATTTACTCCTCAGTCAGAACGGTATCATTTCATTTTGTCCCACGATAAAGGCCGATGTTGACACAACGGGCTCCCCGCTGCATTGTTGAGAATCGATAAACGCTTATGGTGAAAACATTTGACATCAATTTTGATAAAACCCGAATCGCACAACTTCAAGCATTTAATTTTTGCTATCAGCTCATCTCTTGTGTGGCACTATGGAAAAACCTTTTTCCTTCAAGCACTTTTTTAAATGGCAGCAGAAATACACCTATAATAAATAAGTTGTGCGGACCAAGCTTAGAAGATTTTGATCGTGGCTGCAAAGTGTGTGCTAAACAGTGGCTTGCCAAATCAAGACGGAAAAATAGATTAATGGCTGCATATAAGCCTAGGGCAAAAACCAGAACAAATGTTAAATAAAACAAAAGAAAAGAAACAAGACTGCTTGTTATAGCGAGTTAACACTGCATGCACAATTTATTATTAATTCTGATCCTATGGACATAAATACTCATTAACATTATCGGATTTTGATTTTTACGCATCAATAAAAAAAATCTTGAATTAAATACCCCTTTGCTGAAAAAAATATATGGAGCTCTGGTTGCAACTCATTATGTTCTTATTTATATGTTAAGATATTTTTTCTTGTTGATTAATCACAAAAAAATAAAATTATGCTTGTAGATATAGATCACGTCGTGTATTTTGTCACCTTAACCTGTAAATCTCTGTATTGTCACATTAACCTGTAAATCTCTGTATTGTCACATTAACCTGTAAATCTCTGTATTGTCACATTAACCTGTAAATCTCTGTATTGTCACATTAACCTGTAAATCTCTGTATTGTCACATTAACCTGTAAATCTCTGTATTGTCACATTAACCTGTAAATCTCTGTATTGTCACATTAACCTGTAAATCTCTGAGACGATCAATCACCAACAATTACCTATGAGTTAGGATAATTCATTTTCATGAATTCTGTAATTTCTCCACTTTTGAAGATGATCTAGCTGATGTTTTTTTTCATAATTTAAACATAGCTGGATGATGTCAGCTGTGACCTGAAGGTTGCTATATGTAAATTAGTGATTATATTTCAGGGCTCTATTTGCAATGACTGTCTAGTCCTGAACTGTTGTGGCCCTTGTGTCGTGTGCCAGATGAGAAGAGAATTGGACGCTATGGGCTTATGAACCCATTTCCAATCACGTCCGTTTTCTGGGTGAATCGAACATATACACGAGTGTGCCAAACTAATTAATATTTCGTGCGATGTGGTGGCGGGAATAGTTCATGTTTCATATATAAATTTATAGAAACTAATGCAATTAAAGCACATCTTAGAATATTTAATTGCTAATTACAAAATGCAAACAATTGTCAAAAAAACACATTTACGTAAAAGTGTAGGTATTTACGCATTTAGTAATATCATTAGGACAAAAAAATGAAACTCATGACACACATGAAGATATTTGAATTCTCGTGAGCAATAGGCATTGGTTTTTAAGTATATACATGTATCTTTTCGAATTATGTAACAATTATAGTGATAAACGTATATATAGACTGTCAAATATAAAAATCTGTGTAATTATCGTCATAGGTCTAGGTACATCAATGTGCGTCTGCATAACAAATCATATTATTTTGCATTTGCATCTATATCATGAAAGAAATTAATTAATTGTTAAACATTTAACACGCTTTCCGTTGCACATTTCGATAACAATCTTTGAACACAGATCTATCGTTATAATATTGCTGCTTAAGTATGAATTCCGTTATCGCATCATATCCTATGAGCAATTGTTGTATTCATTCAACACCAGTTTTTGAGGATAGATTTAAACATGCGTTCAAGTTTGTATACATTCTTTTCAACAAATATGTTGTCCTTAAACTCAACTTTGCTAAACAGAATTCTATATTGTGTTTCGGGGTGAAAACTTTCTTCAGCTTCACGATTAAACTTTTGATAGTGCACTCGTATTTCCCCTGCATCAATGCACAAGAATGCGATCATAATAGCTAAAACCATTTACCTGTGAAACAGGTTTACAAGATGAAACTGAAGTTTTATTTAGCAATTTTTGCGTACACCTTAACTTGTGTTAAGCGAAACGTATACAACTTAATTGACACCGGGACTAAGGGCATTGTTATCTTACGAGATACCCAAGGTTTTAAGTTTCAATGATGGTTTCATTTATTTTAAAAGGTCATCTCCAAATAGTTATCACTATTTTTTCTTTTAGTTATGACTCTAATCAGATTCCCTTAATAACGTTTTAAGAAAACACTGGCTTGTTGTACTTTAAAATGTTTTCAAAAGAAGTTGTTTTTACTGTGTATTGCTTATATTATAACTTTGTTAGTTTTATGATTGATCATCTATGAGTATATACTGTACAGTATGTTTACTTGTTGGCGTTAAGTTTAATGTATTTCGAAATAAACGCTAACTACTATGACGTTTCAAATATATACATGTATACATCAAAATGCATCCTGCAACGCTTCGGTTAGCTCGAAAGAGCACAGTTTATATAATATTGTTTCAGTTTTGCCAACTCGTCTTTGAGGGTCTGTTGAAAGAAATTGAGTGTATGTAAAAGAAGTTTCTAAAATCATTAATGGAGACCATTTAATATTTAAATGTAAATTGCCGAACAATATAAGATTTCTTTGGCATCAACTTAAATGAGGCTGCATAAGATACTTCACACGGTTCTTTTAAAAAAGACATGGTCTCTTTGACAGCAAATGCATGGTACATGTAAAACGCTGAATTGAATTTATAACATATTATCATTGAGTCGAAATTATAACGAGTTATTGAGGAAAAGACTTTTTAAGAAGGCCGTTATGTCGTTGAAAGACGATAAGAAGTGTTGCTATAAATCAATACTATACTTTATAATAGTATTTATTTGGAAAAAAATGGCCATGAGGCTGATATCTGCTAACAACTCACTGTGATGAACTTTGAAGAGGACTATATTTTTGGGAAATTTGTCTGCTGGTTGCAACATTTTCATCCAGAACAGTGGAAGATAAACTCGATTGCCCTTGAATTGCATGGATACTTAGGGATTGTTCTCCGCCAAAGCGGTCTGAAAAAATGCATGCCATAAAAAAGCTAGAGAAACATCAGCAAACAGGGTTTATAGTATGCACTATCCTTGTTGAGTCGTGGTTTATTTCCGAAAAGTTGATACATCACAAATATTTTCTAAAAATATGACTATGAATCATTATAAACATAATCATTAACATTTGGTCTTTATATTCATTGCTTTTTTTCAAGTGTTTATCACGTGTAATTATAACAAATAATCGATTGATGTGATGGTGTCAAACCGCCATCTTGAGAGTAGGTTCTTGTTGAGCCAGTCATTCTGATTAAATTTCAAGATTGCATACTTGAAATAGCCTTACAACTTATTTTGCAGGGGATTTTAATTTATTATGCAACAATGTCAACAGACGATGTATTATGAAAAATACTGATAAATATAATATGGACACTTTATGGACACAACAAAAAAGTAATATCTGATTAATAACAATATATTGCCCTGTTTTTGTCACATCTTTGATCAGCAAAACAATGGTTACTGTGTCATTTTCCATAACAAACTGCATTATATGCTTACGTTCTATCAAGCGATTTTACGCGCTCTCCATACCCACGACTCTACAAGAACCTACCAGAAATGTTTTTGCAACTTTATCAATCAATACTTTTGAAGTTTGTGAAGGAAATCAAATTATATACCATTGCTTCGTTATAAATTGATAAATTGGCATACAGCAAGTAAAGCAAATGGAAATAGTGAAATGCATCAAACCCCAACTCATGCATAAGATGTACAAGTACATGTAAGCCACCATTTTTGTTTGAATATCTGACAAGTTTTATGAGATTACATTTTAATCAAAGCTATCCTTGTAATCTAAATTATGTATATATCACTGTTTTATGTTGCTTTTGGGTTATTCTCATAGTTTTATGTCGGCAATGTCAGAATACATAAAAAGCAACAGTTAAGGTCATAGCAGACAGAACAAGTTGACATTGTTTATTCATGATTTGGTGTACATTATAAAGTAATGCATTTTTTGTAGTTTTATGTTGAATGCGCTGAGTTTCTAGCACTAAATACATGTGAGTAAAATTTTAAACATCAATAGATGTTGACTTTTTTTGTTTAACAAACCAACGTATCCGAAAATTATAGCCCGCAACTCATTTCACTCAAGGTAACAATTATATTGAATTGGTTTCAAATATTATTTTGGTCTTTTTTATTTTTTCGCATGTACAATTTAATGCCTCTTTCATTCGTTCAAGAAAGCCCAGTCTTGTAACACTGACATCTGTATAAATGTGCGTGGTTGAAATGACAAAAGTGTTTTTTTTTATCGTTGACAGAGTTCTTTCCCCTTATAATTCATAATATACTTAAAGGAGCCGTTTAACAGATTTTGGCATGTTTTGAAGCTTGTCATTAAATGCTTTATATTGATCAATTTAAACATTTGACCAAAAAATCTTCAGTAAAAAAAACAAGAATACAATTAAAAAAAGTAAAAAAAAGTAACTCTCAACAGGGCTCGAAACACTTACCCTGGAGTCCTAGAGTAAAAAGTCTCCCGCCTAGACCACTCGACCATCCATGCTCATGCTTAGAGCGGATGTATTTTTTACCTATATAAGCAATCCTCGTAGTATCCCAAAATAAGGACAACAGCAGAACTTTCAAAAGTATTCAATCGTTTCGCGTCGCACAACGCTTTATAATTTTCAGGTTATCAAATCGTAAAAAGATGCATATAATGGATATTTAAGAGCATGGTAAATGGTCAGTATTACTATTTCATCAAAAAGATCATAACTAAAACAAAAATTTGCGAATCTAATTTTGTCAATTAACCAAAACGTTAAACGGGTTCCTTTAATAGTTTCCCTATATAATTCAATGTAACCATACATTTTCTTAAAGACCATTCTAAGAGGAATTGATCTGTGCAATAAAAAAGACATGTCATGTACGAACCAAGAAAGAACTAGACAAAAGTCAAAATTGACTGTTTATACATCATTTTCCGGCCGTTTTCTAGTGGAATGTAACCTTTTTCAGTGCCAAATTTTACTATAGTCTCTAAGTTTATCATATTTCAGGGATTCAGTAGTGAACACCTATTGATGCCTTACCACTATCTCCAAAAGATAAAACTTGAACAAACATCCCTTCGAGTCAACTATGATATTTTTTTAAAGAGTACATCCTATATGAAGCGATTATTTAGTATACTGTAACCCAATATAATTTCACGAACCACCGCGGTTACCTGTATACATGTGGCTTAATGGTCCACATGCACTGCATTTACATGTAAAGTCTTTCCACATTTGGAAGATTGTCGACATTTGAAAGATGTAAACTCAAACTTGTAAACATTTAAGCAAACAGCGCAGACCCAGATGAGACGCCGCATCATGCGTTTGCCAAGGACTTTTTTCTAGACGCTAGGCATAAATGGGTTAATGTATCCCGGGTCCGGAAAAAATACTAAAACGTGCCCGGAAATTCTAACGATAAATCGGTCGTTGTCGGCTACTTATTTTAATCAAGAACATGTATATTAATATTTATGTCAATATTTTGTAAAATAGCTTTTAAATGTTCGAAACTTATACTCAAAAAAGGATCACGCCGGGTATGCGAATACTTCGTTTACGGATGGCACTTCACTAACAGAGAACAACAAACGCCACGCGCTAGAGGTAAGTTCCTCTGTTTTATTTAAAGTTATATCCTAAAGATTAGTTTTTAAGACAAGACACATGGTCGAGTTGATAAATGGTGTATCCTTTTGTATTGGGAATACACAATTTCACGGAAGAATGGAACAGTTTTGCCCAAAAAATAGAAAATTTGATCAGGAAACAGCATAAACTGGATGAACAGTAAACATTTTAACAAAATAAAACTACTTAGAATTATTGCAAGAATTTTTTTGCTATTCCAGCATGTAGAGTAATTACTGTGCTTCAAATACTGAAATTTTGATAGCATTCAATGAAATATAAACAAAGATAGTACATTTTGTAATAGGTGGCATACATAAAGTTGCAGCCACTTTGTTTACCGATAAAGGGCACTTCAGATTACGGAGACTTTCAACAAAGCGGGCACTCTAATAACTGAGTTTTATCTTCTACCTCAAATGCATTTATTTATATTATGGCTATTCATACGAAACATTTTTAAAATATATTTTTCAAAAATCACATGACTATTAATTTATACTATGTTTATTATAATTGCAATTTTCAAATAAGATAATATTTATTATTAAATAAATGTGTACGGATAATGCGAATCAACACAATCGTGTTTAATTTTACTTATAGCAGTGCTCTAGATAACGGTAGTGAAGGGGTCTTTATGACGCAAATACACATTTGTTCTTCATAAAATCCTATGTCGGTTGTGCTTATTTGAATCGCATCATCAAGACGATACTTATGCGTAGCAACAAAATTAAACAGAGAATGGTAAAACTCCCTGTATTTTGAGCCCTGCTTATAGGGAGCACTTCCCTTTACGCAACGCTAACGTTTGCTCGAAGTGCGATTCACCTGACCTTAAATCACTGTATTGGTTGAGTTTTAAGAATCACGGTTAAAATTAAATCGTAAAATCAACTGATTCTGGAAAAAAAGGAATGCGTACATAAAATGTTTAAATGTCATATTATGGAGTCAGTACTTAGTATACCCACACAAACGAAGTTTAGGGTGCTATATTGGATAGAACTTCATATGCAGCATGTGTTGTGTTTATATTAAAAAAAAGACGGATATGCATAATTTTTACACCACTATCGTGTGATTAAATCAACCCCGCCCGTTCTTTTATTGCTATTTTCGTTTATTGGCATTGAGCCAAAAAGTTCCAATAGAATTTCGAACCTGCATCGCTGCTGATATTAATCTCTGAGAGGCAGTTTAAGCAGAGTGATGATTCATGACATGCTATCTAATATAAAAGAAAATAGCCTTAGTACCTTCATTTGGACATAAAGATAAATGCTTTAGATCAACCGCTTAGAACGTAATTTAAAATATATGGTCATATAGATTTTACTCATTAGACATATCCAATTTGTTTAACATTTATCTTTCACATTTATACCAAATAATAATCATTTTTCAAAGGGATAAGAACATGCTTCGGTTATTCGTTTTTTATTTGCGTACTAAGTACATACATTTTTATTTATTGCCTGCTTACTTTAACAGTATTCCACAGCGAATTCTGCATTTTTGATTCAAAAAATACGAGTGTGTTATATCTGGAAAAAAGTGTCTAGATGTCAGGAAACGAAGTGCCATTGTTTTTTAGATGATCGGTAAACGAAGTGCAGATGAAAAATGTGCATGCGACTCTTAAAACATTTGAATTTTCTCAAATACATTAGTAAACTAAAATGTAACATGTTGTAACATTACTGGATATATTGATCTTTTATTTCGAATAGTAAGCACGTTCTTGATTTATTTCCAAGTATGTTTATTTTGTTTAAATATGTACTGATCATTCAATTCATGCTGATTATCGATGAAATTTTATCGTTTTTTTTTAAATAATTCACCGTTTTTCCGCGAATTTCTTTCTTCGCAATACGAAGTGCTATTCCATTAATCACCCAAACAATATTCTGTGTCTAAAAACCAAATAAACAGAACATAAATACAAAAAAGCTGAAGAACTCACCTCTCGCGCGTGGCGTTTGTTGTTCTCTGTAAGTGAAGTGCCATCCGTAAACGAAGTATTCGCATACCCGGCGTGAGGATGTTGAGACAGGTTTTGTTCATAAAGAATTTTGTTTCGCCTTCCGTAGCGCGTTTTAGGACATCGGATTTTGGCGGGGAAAAACTCGAGCTTAGTCTTTATCTTAATCGTATCCGGGGTACATTTAAGTATACTTTAAAGTACTCGGTGTACATTTAAGTAGTAACCGAGCCGACAATGGCCAACCGACCGGCACTTATAGGTGCCGCTTTGCCCGTCCGTGAGAATTATAAGAAAGAGTAATCAAGTTTGTCGTTTTTCTGAAACGATTTGTATGCGGTAATCGATATTCGTGCGTCCTTTCGTCCTCCTGTCCGTTGATCTTTTTATTTCTGCGCTAAATCTCAAACATTAATGATCTGAACTTGACTATTCATGAATGCATCATCCCTATAGAGTCGACTCGCGTATAGTGTTCAAGTCGTTCCGGTCCAAAGATTTTTCAGGGTGTTATTGATATTCGATTATTTCTCAACACTGATTTTTTCGTTCCCGCGAGAGATATTATACACTTATAAAGTTTATTAAACTTGATATAGAGCATACAAGGAGGTACATGTACACGTACGCATATGTGACAGGTCGGTCGTTTCGGTCGAATGCGCGTTAAGGGACTATTTCCCTTTTATTACATTTTATCAAATTGTTTTAATAATCTTCCGGTTGAGATCCAAGTAAAAAGTTTTCCAATTATGATGATTTATGACATGCAGCATCTTTATTAGACGGACATGCGTATCGTCATCAGGTCGTTTCGGTCCAATAATAAAAAGGTGTTTTTTTGCCTTCGACAAATATTTTATCATTAAAATATATTTGTCCTTTATATGCGAGATATCAGGATTTGGTGATCCGAATTGAGAATGTATATGCATTTTACTTTTCATTGTAGTACATGCTAATTTTGCCACTCTGTTGATTAGTCAGCTAGATATGCAATTTGAACAATACATCCTTTCCGGCTTTGATCTCCGACATATGAATCTATTTAGATTGTTCTTCTTCAACAAAATTAACTAACATTACCATATTGTCTTATGAATATTTGGTGTCTGTGTAAGATCACTTGAAGCGATGATAAATTAAATGACACTTGAAATGCAGCGTCCTAACAAGATGGGCATCCGTTAACTATCATGTCGTTCCGTCAAAGTATTTAGCACTGTTGTATTGGTTGTTCGCTATTTGAGAAATATATCAAGAATTAATTATAAGAATTTGATGAAACTGTATGTGCATTTGTATTTTAGGACTGACATTTGCATTAATTAAGATCGTTCCGCTCAGATTATTTGTCAGGGAATTAGGGCCCTTTGGATACTCATTTCTTAACGATCTTGTACTCGTATGATCCAAATCTATGACACTTCATTCGCAGCAACCCTTTTGGGTTGACATGCATATATTTTCAGATTGTTAAGCTTCCATTATTTTCACATGGAGTAATAACCATTTGATTAATAATATGAGACTATCTAGTATCTTTGAAAGTTTCTGTTTCAGATCACAGCAAAATTGATGAAACTGTGACGAAATTGTGTACATGAATACAGATTTCATACAGGGTCGACCTGCGCATATTGTCATTTTGTTGCTCTCAAGTGGGTTTTTTAGGGAGGCTTTTTCCCTTGAATGAGTATTTGTTTTTAACACATGATCTCGAACACTAATGATCCGAATGTAACGAAACTTGATTCTTAAGCATTTCTTTTGGGCGGGCATGCGCACATCAATTCAATTCGTTCTGCGCATATCATTTTTTCATGGAGTTGTAAATAAATATTACTAAACTATTACATGACAAATATACTACTCATCAGCATAGTTCGCTGATCAGTGATTGCATTTGCATGTTCTTAATATACTTTTGGTTTCGCATTGGTAACTGATCAAGTTCTTCTTCTCCAATATTTTTCAGCGCGTTTATGCCTTTCGATTAATGTCATTTTGTAATGAAATGGGCATCGCTTTGTACGATCACTGGAAATAATGATCCAAATTTAATTCACATTATTAGTATCTTTAGGTCTTCTAAACACCTGATTTTGGAGATCATCTAGGTCCGCCGACCAGACAAAATATCCAACGATGAATTGTGGAGAAGAACAAAGCAGCAGCCGGTTGAAGAAGATATTCTTCAGAGACCCTTTGCAAGCCTGTATAAAATACGACAAACAATCATTAACCCTAAAAGGAACACGAAGAGAGGACGACCGTGATGCAGATGCTTGGCAGATGAGGGCAGCTGGGGAGACTCATCCAGAACCGAGACGCCTGGAGAAAGCTGATAGGCGGCCTATGCCCTAGACGGGTCCGCAGGAGAAGATGAGATCGGGCTGACCTTTTCATATAGTCTGGTCGTTCCGCTTCATTGGTTTTCAAAAAAGAAATTACAGCCCTTTAAATAATAATTCATTACGGGGTTGATCTCGGGCCCTTATGATCCGATTGTTGAGATACTTCATTTGCAGCATTCCTATTCGAAGGACATTTAATTTTTTTCAGGTTGTTTAGCTAAAATTATTTTCATGGAGTTATGTCTATTTATAGATAATGAAACCGTCGTGTGAACGTATCGTTTCTTTTTTTATATCACATCAACTAATGCTTCATATTTGATACAACTTTATATAAAGTCTTAAAAGTCGACAAGCGCATATTGCAATTTTGTTCCTCCCAGTAAGTTTTTGCTTGAATGAGTTTTTATTTAAATACAAAATCTTGATCAAAAAGATCCAAATTTGACGACACTTTATATTAAGCGTTCACATAGGGTTCACATGAACATTTTTTGGCTTGGGGCGTAGCCCCAAGGCCATAGTAATGATACAAATTTCTGAGCCTTTCCGAATTGGCTGGCTGCCAAAATCCAAATTCCCCAAAGTCCATTTACCACTTAATTCATGCGCAATAAAATAAGTTCTTCGCGGATCTCAATAACCCGCCTTGTAAATTCAGAACATCACTATATAACATAACAATGTTATAAAAAGTGTAAACAAATATTATTGAAGCAAAATTGCTAAGCATTGGCTACGAGTTTTTATTGTATGCATATTCATGCGAGAATAAGTTCCTCACTTGACGGTCTAGGCCGACAAGATACGAGTGTTTACGAAGACAGTAAGAAGAATTTCTTTCTGAGACATTTTTTGAAGACATTATATTTGGTTTTTATAAACATATTTTAAAATATTGTTATTTTATTTTGCGTTAACAAGACATTCCAAAAAAAGAAAATGACAAAAAAACACAAATATTCACGATCATTCTCGGAAATAGACGAAGTAACCGGATATGGTATTTCACTGCGCAGATCGAGTGCGCAAATCGAGCACGAAAAGTTCTACGTGAGACAAATTACACAATCTGTACAGCATTCTTTATAGGAGTAATTAGATTTTCTTTTGTATACACATGACAAAGGAAGTATTAGTGTTTTCCTGATCTGTTAATTTTGTAATAAAACGCTATTTTAGGCTATTGAAAGAGATTTATTTGACGCAAACAATAGCAGTTATCTTTGCGGCCATGATGTTGTTGCTGTTGTTGTATATCTTCACCGCCTATGTAGACGAAGCTCTACCAGATCGGTAGAGTTGAACAAAAGGTTATCGTTCCCCCCACCAGCATCGTGTAGTCCTCCACCGTCTTTGTACACTGTAGCATATACACACAAAAAACGCTAGGGTCAATCCGTATAAATTCGGAAAAATGGAGAAATTGGGACAATACTTCTTCCCAAGCACACTAAATCTAGTCCAAGGCTTTCAGTGCCTACAGCGCTTTGATTTCATTTCGTTCTGCGCCGACGATTATTCATTGAGTTGTATATAAATGTTAATTAACGATTATATTACCAAAAAAAAACACCACGAATCCACATAGTTCGCTGCTACAGGATTGCATTAGCATGTCATATATATTCAACATGAAATAACTCATTTATAGGTTTATCCGAAATTTGGCAAATGATTCAGCAATAATATCCATTCATTCGAATTTAAATTAAGGAATCCCATCCGAAGCAACGAAATCCAAGAACGAAGTCAAATTTTCATCTTAGTATGCAATTATTATCGGTTATTCATATTTATTCATATTGCACATCCCAAAATACAGATATTGATGAAAACTGAGAAATAAACGTTCAATTCGACAATATTTTTTAATTTTAATCTCTTAGAATGGTTTTAAATTATTGTTTATGTAAATGCGTTTCATAATTTAAAAGCGTCTATTTCGTCCATTCGACTAGTCTTACTCTTGTATAGATTTAAACCAGTTAAAACCTGCTCAAACCTGTTCGAAATAATAAAAATGGCAGATCAGCACATAAGGTGGTTGTGAAGACGCAGCGATGCACTGGTAAATAAACTCTGCCATTCACACACTCGAAATAATAAAGCTGTCGATGGACGTTTTTGACCAAAAGGCTATACAGTTTGAGTTATTCGACATAGTTCGACTTGACTCTCGGGGGTGAAAGTTTTAAGTTAGTTATCATTTCAAGGTTAAAACTATTGAGTCTGATAAAAAATTATATGTAAGGGATTTGTTTGGTTCGCTTCGGACTATCGGATACCGCAAATAATTTGTAATGGAGAGGAAAGGTGTAAGTGTACATCAGGTTGTTTTAGAACAGCCAATGCAGCGAGTGATGATGGTGGGGACATTGCAAGGCCACAGAGACTGGGATACGGGACTTTTCGCATGCTGTTCGGACTGCAAAACACGTATGATATATAATATATGTGTATTCAGATGCCTTATTCCATAGCGTTAGTAGACGTAATTTACATACTTTTTTTAGAAAACATAGTGTTTTAGGAGCAGCAATTACATTAGCACTGCAGTCTAGCATTACGAACATATTTGCATGCACAGTAACCCCATTGCGTACATATTTGCATGCAAAGAAGACTAATTGCGGACATATTTGCATGTAAAGAAGACCCTGTTGCGGACATTTTTGCATGTAAAAAGAGCCGTTGCGGACATATTTGCATTTAGAAAATACACATTCTGTCAATTATGTGAAGGAGCACAGCTATTTAGATTTGATTTTAAAACAAAAACAAGATATTGACTTGTATTTGAATGTCATGATATTATTTTATAAATGAATGTTACAGGAAACGGATTTATACTATGTAATAAATTACGTTAATAATATACTATTACTTACATTAAATTTTATACTACATGATATTAAACAATTTATTTTTTGAGATTATAAAAATGTTAGAAATACCTTTATCTTGCGATCAGTTAAAGAAATGTTATATTTTAACACTGCACACTTTCTATAAGCAATGTATAATTATATATACTATTAGCTATGTGTTTCTAGCAGAATTAATACATACGTAAAGTTTTTGACTACCTAGTAACGGAAATTTATTGAACAATAAATAATATTATAGAGTTCATACATACAATCAGTTACCACGTAATTTGTTAAAATAGACAAAATAAAAATAGACAAAATAGGCTTTGTGAATTATGTTTAATTAAGTATAGCTTGGCAAAAACTAATTCAGCCTTTCCACATAACATACAACAGGAAATTGAAAAAGGAGTCTCAAATCAGTTATAGATTGTCAATTTGTGTAGCATGAGCTATTTATGACTTTAAATACAAATTGAATAAACATACTTGGAAAATCGATAACCTATTGAAACCAAATCACCCATGCAAATAGGTCGACGGCCATTTTAGTTTGTTAAACATTTGAATATATCTTGAGATATACGGCTAATGCGTTCGATAGGTACACATTAAGTAATATTAAACCGTTTGAAAGCCTGAATATCATAAGCATACATGATGGTTTATCTTTAATCTCCGTCTCAATAGATTGCATCGTAATTCTCTTAAGAAAACTGTTGTATAAGCCAATACTTTATTCGCCTAAAATGGTGGTACTATTGGTGAAATTCTGTATTCGATGACCTGTCTGAGCGCATATGTATGGATCGATCCATGCTTTTGCGTGAACAAAGTAAATATCGCATCATGTAATTTAACTTAACATTATCCACATTTCAGTGTTGTGTACGTGGTTTTGCCTTCCATGTGTCCTGTGTGACATTAGCAAGCGTATGGGAGAATGTATGTGCATGCCTTTCTGCGTTCCGGATGGTCTGCTTGCACTTCGTGCACGCATGCGCACACTTGGCGGCATTCAGGTCTGTTGCATGTTCAGACTCTTTAAGGAAGAATTTCTGCGTTAATCATTGTGTAGCGTAATTCCCGACGGCGACACAATGGATACAATTCACAATAAAGTATTTTGTGACGTTGTTTTAAATTTAATTCTGTCTATATGGTACAGTAATGAAAATAACGCCATGTTATTGAATTTTATACAAGTTTTCAATTTACACAATTTCAAAGTATAGTATTTATGAATTCGGCGAAAACTCTAAATGTATCAACAATCTTTTACGTCTAGCCGAATCAACCTTATACAAAATTTGACTCTCTTTTTATACTAAATGGTTGCCCTTTAATCGGGTATCGACGACAAACATGTTCATCATGGAAATGACCTACAATATCGTAATATTTTCTTATGAAATGGGTCGACTTTTGTTTGGCTTTTCGCTTTATTTTATTTTCTTTATTACACCTAGTTCTTTGACCGCTGTAATGTATGATCTTTGAGATACCGACAATAAGGTTTAAAAGTTCAATTTCGTTATGCAAAATTGTATTAACATTTGAAGTCTGTTATACAACACTGGTTTACACTTGAACTATTCGTCGCTGATGTCGACCCATTTTAATCAATATGTTACGTTACAATTGTATTATTGTATTTTCAACCAAGAGTGAATATTTCTGCTAACGTTTGTTTCTACAAAATCATCGTTAAAATCCATGTTATAATGCAAATATTATACACACTGCGATCGGTATTTAGATCACGTCGTGTGTCTCTTTTTGTCACATTTGTAACCTTTAACTCAATGAGACGATCAATCACCAACAATAACCTATGCCTTAGGATATTTCATTGTCATGAATTCTGTAATTTCTCCGCTTTTGGTTACAGTATACTAAATAACCGTTTCATGTAGTGCTGTACTCTCTAAAATAATATCATAGTTTGTTCGAAGGCATGTTGTACACTTTAAACTATTCTTCTTGCTTTATCTTTTGGAGAAAGTAGTAGGGCATGAATAGGTGCTCACTACTAAATCCCTGAAATATGATAAACTAATAGACTAAAGTAAAACATTGCACTGAAAAAGGTTACATTCCACTATAAAACGGCTGGAAAAAAAGTTGCAAAAACAGTCGATTTTGACTTTTGACAAGTTCTTTTTTGGTTCGTACATGACATATCTTTTTTATTGCACAAATCGACTCCGCTTAGAATGGCTTTTAAGAAAATGTATGGTTATGGGGGTCTCTATGTGCAAAATGTTGCGTTTTTTTCGCTTAAAGATGTCGCTTTTACATTGAATTATATAGGGAAACTATTTTGTATATTGCGACCTTTTCATGGTGATCTAGCTTATGTTTGTTTGTCATATTTAACACAGCTGGATGATTGCAGCTGTGACCCGCAGGTTGCTATATGTAAATTAATGATTATATTTCAGGGCTCTATTTGCAATGACTGTCTGGTCCTGAATTGTTGCGGCGCGTGTGCAGTGTGCCAGATGAGAAGAGAATTGGACGCTATGGGCTTATGAACATATTTCCAATCACGCCCGTTGTCTGGATGACTCGAACATATACACGAGTGTGGCAACATCATTAATATTTCGTGTAAGGTGGTGGCGGGAAATGTTCATATTTCATATGTAATATTATGCAGTAAGATCACATCTTACATCACTTAATTTCTAATTACAAAATGCAAACAATCGTCAAATAAAAAAAAACACGTTTACATAACAGTGAAGGTATTTACACATTTGGTTAAGACAAACAAAACTGAAACACAGGACACACATGAAGACTTTTGAATTTTTATGAGTAATAGAAATTGGATCATTAGTTATATACACTGCATATGTATTATTTTGAATACTGTAAAACTTATAGTGATATATGTATATATACTCTGTAAAATAAAAAAAAATGTATAATAATCGTCATAGGTCTATGTACACGAATGTGCGTCTGCAAAACAAATCATATTCATTTACATTTGCATCCATTTTGCGGAGGAAGTTAATTACATGTTAAACATTTAACACGCTTTCCGTTTAACATTTCGATAACAATCTCTGGACACAGATTTATCGTTATAATGTAATGCTTAAGGATGAACTTCGTTATGGCATTATATTGTATCAAGAATTGTTATATACATCACAAGTTAATGAGGATAGACTTAAATATACGTTCAAATTTAATTTGTTAACATACTTGTCAACAAAATATGTTTTATATATCTTTTAACTCAAACTCGCTAAACAGTGTATTGTGTTTTGGATTAAACTCTTTCTTCAGCAGGAACACCAAATTTTTGATATTGTATTCGTATTTGACATGCCCCAGTGCACACGAATGCGATCATATTAGCAACAACAACTTACTTTTATAAAAGGTCTACATTTCATGTAGGATTTTAAACCGAAGTTTTATTTTGCATTTGTTTGCTTAAACCTTGACCTGTTTTGGGCGAAACGTATACAACTAAATTTACACCGAAACTTATGACCGAGTTATGTAACTGTCACAGGCAGAGAAAAATGTGTGGCCATAACCTAACCGATTTTATCAACTTAACCTATTTCATGCATGACCTGTTCGCGGCCAAATGACGAGCTTTAGATGGTTAGGTGGTTAGCTGAAGTGTAGTAACTGTTTGGAAAGAATTAAGGTTAATAGTAAAATAGAAAAATATTGATTTCGTATGATGAGATTTTGTTAAGAAATAAGGATTTGTTAATTTACTCTATGTCGTTACGAGATACCCGACAAGGTTTTAAGTTTCAAGTATGGTCACATTTTATTTAAAAGGTTTGCGACCGAAATAAATTCTTAAAAGGTTCTCTCCAAATAGTTATCATTATTGTTTTTTTAGTGAAGACTCTGGTCAGATCCTTTTAAAAACGATATAAGAAAACACTGGCTTGTGGTGCTTTTAATGGACCTTTTCACTTTTTGGTAAATTGACAAAAGTAACAAAGTTGTTTCAGAATCGCAAATTTTCATCGTATTTATGATATTTGTGAGGAAACAGTAATACTGAACATTTACAATGCTCTAAAATATCCATAACATGCATCTTTTGACGACTTAAAAACCTGGACATTATAATACGTTGAAACGCGAACAAAGTGAATAATTTGGAGAGTTATGTTGGTGCCGTTGTATTTTGTGACACTTCGAGGATTGCATATATAAATAAGCACGGACGGCCGAGTGGTGTAAGCGTTAGACTTTAACTCCAGGGCTCAGTGTTTTGTTTGTTTGTTTGTTTGTTTTATTTGTGCATACATGTCAAGCAATTTACAATTCAATGCAATCAAGGCAATAAGTAACGTATAGATTGCATTATTATCATATTCAGAAACATGCATTACATGAATGGTGCCATTTATCACAGATCCAAATAAGATAACGACATGATGTATACACAGGATAACCCGTAAAGCTTAGACATGTAAACATGAAAAAGCTTATTTCCAACGGGGTCCCTGGATTTAGTCGAACAGATCTTATACGTGACTATAAATATATTGTTTTTTCAGTTCTTAATATATAATCGACATGATCCTACACATGATTTTTCTACGAATTAAGTGAATCTTTCAAAAGTTGACATGATAATACATACTGTTCGAGCCCAGTTGAGGGTTCCTTGTTTTTCTTTCTATAATTTTATTCATGTTTTTTATCTAGAGTTTTTTTAATCCAGTGTTTACATTGATCAATATAAAGCATTTAATGACAAACTTCAATACATGCCAACATCTGTGAAACGGTCCCTTTAAAATGTTTTCAAAAGAAGTTGTTTAACTGTGTATTGATTATATTATTATCTTGTTAGTTTTACCATTGATCACTTATGAATATATCGTGTTGTACAGTATGTATACACATTGGCGTTAAGCTTAATGTATTTGGAAATTAACGCTTACGTCTATGACGTTTCCAATAAAAATAAAACAAAATGTATCCTGCAACGCTTCGGTTAGCTCCAAAGAGTACAGTACATATACAAGTGTTATAGTTTTGCCCACTCGTCTTTGAGGGTCTGTAAAAGGCGATCGAGTGTATGGTAAAGAGTTTCTATAATCGTACATGGAGACCATTTCAGATTTTAACGTAATCTGGAGAACAATAAGGGCTTTTCGTCATTAACTGAGATTGCATAATATACTTTACACGGTTCTTTTTTTAGAGAAGACATGGTCTTTTTGACAGTTCGATCTGATCCCGAACCCTGGTGGAAGTTAATTTCATGTTCAGCAAATATATGGGATTATCATTCTTGATTAATGGTTTTAAAACATGATTAATTGAATTTCACACATATTATCACGGTGTCGTAATTATTTTAAGAAGGCCGTTAGGTCGTTGAAAGATGATTAGAAGTGTTACAATAAGGCAATAATATACTTTATAATAGCATTGACACAAAAACAGATGGTTTGCTTTCCTCAATCGTCAGCAAAATGACTACATTTACCGATAACGTCCTTTTGTTCAATAAACAAACAGTAAAATAAATCGAATCAATACCTTCATGTTGAAAAATTGGTAACGCTTGGGCTAAATGTTGAAGCTGGATATATGCTCGTTACATAAACAATTTATTTCGTTATTTATATGTTAACACTTCTCTGAGATCCTCCAAGCTACTCAAAATTCTAGTTTATGCATTCTCATCACCCGTGATAGCATGATGATTATCTTTACTTCACGTGAAGTATTGCATTATAGACATGATAACGGACAAGTACATGGACATCTTCCAAAGAGACTCAGTTCTTCACAATATTGAAATTGGTTATAAAATGATTTTCCAAACTAGATGTAACATGTTGCTGTTTATGAACATATTTAAAGTTCCGTTGAGGTACAATTCTCAATCATTAAAATAACTTACGCGATACATTGTGAACTTAGATAACAATCTATATGTGATAACATGTATAACTTGGTCATAAGATATTAAATAAAGAGACGTTTCAAATGGCTTAAATACATTATTTATTTTGACTGAGTGTCAATGTCAATATAAGAATCAATTTCACTAAGATTATTAGCTCCTTTATCAATTTTTGCTGCTGTGACTGTAAAAAGGAGGTAAACACTTTTCAGAATTAACATTGAATACTTTGGAGGAGATTTTATATTACGGTTTTTAAAATATAAATGTTAAAAGTGTTAAAAATGGTCCTTGTATATTCTAGTATATTCAAATTAATAATAATAATAAAGAAAAAGAAGCGAAATAAAATCGATAAGAAAGAAAAACGAATAAAAAACGCTTAAATTTAATCTTTTTGCATTATTAATCCACGATTTTTTTTATTATGCGCCTGGTGTTATTAAATGACAACGTGGAATTTTCTGTCAGCAGGAGTTTTTACATATTGTGAAGTTTCTACGTTTTCGTCATCTGTATACGGATTCGTGTGCTTACTTCAATATAGTCCTCGGCTGAATGCAATTATTTCGAAGGACGCATTAGTTTCACTATTTTATGTGATGTTTAAATATTATTTAACGTTAACCTCGTTTTACTTCAAGCACAGGGGACAGTGTTAAATATATGTATGTGCAACATTATGCGTGTGCTTAAGTTGTCAAGTAGTTTGTCACTTTCACTTCTGAATAAATAAGCATATACATTTGGGATAAAACGTTTATTTTTTTAATCCAGAGTGCATACATTTTAAAATTAATTTAAATAATTATAGAGTAAGTGAAGTGTGTAAAATACCCAAGAAGTCATTGTAATACGTGCACTGATATTTGTATCCAAAAAGCGAGAAATCATTCGTTGACTACCTATGACTGCAACAACATACCCTACGGTTATGAACGTTTTAATCGTTTCACTGTATACAGACCTTATGTGGCCTTGTGTGAGGATTCTATGAACATACATATTTTTGTAGAATGAATTACGATTGACCAAATTAAATAAATCTAATGTAAAGTGTGTTTTCAAATAAGCACAATTTAGACGCACATACTTTAGGAAAAGTGTTAGTTATATGTTCACCTTATGCAGTTTAGTAAATTGATATAAATAATTTACATCTCCAAAATGGTCCACTGATGAATCATTCGAGCAAGTTATTTCAATATTTTACATTTAAAAGCAACTTATACGAGTGACCTTATAGCGAGTATCTCAGATTTAATGTCAACAAAATAAACTATATTTCAATGGTTCCACAAAATAAATATTTACTTTAAACAAATTCATAACGATCAAGTTATACCGAGACAAAAAACGTTTACTCTCCTTAATAACATTTGTAAACAAATGGCACGTATTGTTTGGTTAATGCTTCATATGTTATTTCACATGCAACGCAAAACGCCTCTTTGTATTTGCATTTCGCCTTATAGTAAATTTAAAGTATTAACTATCGACCGAGTTAGAGCTAGTGATATTTAAAAGTACAGATTAACACACAGCTTGGATAACAGTGAGGTTCGTGTAAATGATTCCACAAAAATTGAATTACAAACATGCACTTCCAATGCCGATGACAGATGTTAAATTAAACCAGATTATCATCCAGCAGCCGATGGGGCGGCAGATGATGATAGGATCGTTGAAGGGACAGAGGGACTGGGACACGGGGCTGTTTGCATGCTTTGCAAGTCACGTTGTTTTTTTTGTACAAGAACTGTTTGTCAGTTTACTGTAGAAAATATAAAAATAAAAAAGTTAGGCAAATGTGTGTAAACAAAAGAGTTATGTTTATTTTGCGATATTCAAACCAGTTTAGCGGTCGTTACCATGCAATAATAGCGAACGTATGAAAAGCGCCTTTGTTCCCATGTACATCAATACAAGTATGAAGGTATTGAAGGTCGCCATGGTGTAATGCATATGATGTCCGCCTAGAAACCGGGAGGCCACGGGTTCAATCCCTACCGTGGGAGCGTTCTTTAGATCTCCCCCAAAGACAACAAGTACTGGATCTAGGCCCAGGAAACGGACTCGAGAGCATTTATATAAGCCTTAGGCTTTCGATGCAATCGAGCTAAAAATAATTAGGTTAAACTAATACAAGTATGACATAACACTTGTTTACAACTTTAAATACGTCATTTTAATTACGTTTTTTTCTTCCTGTGCTTTGTATCATAGGTAACAAGTTTTGTTAAAAGGGTGGATCAGCTATTATTTTCCTCATGTCTTATATGCGTCTGGATGATTAGATTTAATAATTTAATACATACATTTCGGTGATTTTACAAGACTTTAGAATTATAAAACGTTTAAATATTATTCACTCTCGCTTTGATGTCTCTTGTTTGCACAGTTTTACAATATAACAAAATGTGTATTGCTTCAAGTATTTCATTTCTTCTAAGAGCAGACGAAGTTATTTTTTGTTTCTTTAATGATTATTAAATAATTGAAATATATTGTATATTTGTTTCGACATAGTACTTTTGAGCGGATAAGCAGTGTATCATTTTGTTTGTTCGAAGTGTATGTAAATTTTAAATTAATTTTTAAAATTAAACCCTATGGTTAAAACCCTAATCTAATAGAATTTCTAAATACATGTTCAGTCGATGTATACAGTATTTCAAAATGACCGAGATCAGGCAATGCGTAGATGAACAGGTAATGACATATGGTTGTAAAGCTATGTATAGCACAAATGTGTTAATATTAAAAACCAAATAGATCTTAGAGTAAACGTTAAACAATTTAAATGTTGACGCACTACACATGTATATGTCGATTGAACAATGCATTTCTAGTGTGTACGGAAATACTGCACAATCGGTTGACAAAGCTTCATCTTATGTATTAGAACATTATCAATTTTGTCATCGCTTTAGTTCATCATTGTATGCGTATGAATAATACATTTATTTCATGTACTTACAATGATAAATGGTGTATTGTACAAGTTGTAAGCAACGTCTCTGTGTTTAGTAATGTACCAAAGGTTTACTTATGATGGTTGATACAAAGGTCTCTGAAGTCGCTTGAAGCTATACATTATCACGCCTTCGTCATCTAAGTGCTTTACTTCCCGTGAAATGATCACGTTTCTACCATTTTAAATTACTCTTTACACTTTAAGTTTGGGAGAACATGACCACGCCTTATCAATATGAGCGTTTTTCTTTTCGTGATATGTTCACTGTTCATTCTTTGCTCCATTTCCAACATCAGCACTTGCTTGTGGCATTTAACGATCAAGTCTTATTAATCTGTGTGATTTCCTTTCGGTGATATGTTCACTGTTTCAACGTCAAATACCCTATAAACTAATAGCATTTGCTTGGACCAATACATGATCACTTCCTACTCATCATTGTGTTTTCCTTTCGTTGATATGTCCACTGTCTTGCCCTCTATGTACACTTTGCTAAAAGCAGTTGTCATGAGGAATGTGTACTCATATCTAACTGTTTTGGTTTCAGTAATATGCACACGGTTCTGCCTTCCCTGTACACTGTACACAATCAGCAGACGCTTAAGCGAATGCATGTGCATGCCTTTTTGTTTGCCGGAAGGTTTGATGGCACTTCGAACTCGAATGAGGACACTTGGTGGAATACAGGTTTGTCTCATATTTAAATTGCAATTCGGAACAGCTTTGCTCATATTTGATATAAACAAGTTTGTTGACTGATGATTTGATGTATTTGTATACTACTACAAATGATAGTTTAATAGATGTTTTATTTTTATAAACCTAATACTTACTTGAAATGTGTTCCATGGATTGTTATATATCCATAAATGTCTTATAAGTGTATACTTTCTCCTGATTGGGTACGTGACGTCAGACAGAATACTTGTAATAACATGAATTTTGTATGATTGCGATAGGCCGTTCTTTTTCATGGCTCCATTTGCAAAGACTGCCTTGTTATCTACGCATGTGGCGCATGCGCCGTGTTTCAGATGGCCAGGGAATGAGATGCCATGGGTTTGTAGACAGCTTTTTAATCACGGCATTGAGTGAATCATAATACTGCCAGTATGTGTTAAAATTTCATATAGCCATATCCACAATGAAATGTATCATAACCGGTAATGTATGTTCTTAACTTTTAGATATGTTTGTCACAATGCCTTCCATCTAAAAGAATCAAAGCGCTGTAGGCGCTGATGGCCTGAGGCTAGATTAAGTGTGCTTGGGAAGAGGTATTGTCCGATTTTTTCGCTTTGTCCGAATTTATACGGATTGACACTAGCGGTTGAGTGCAGAAGCTCAGAGACTGTAAGAAAAGACAATATTTGTGTACATACTACACTGTACATAGACGGTGGAGGACTACACGATACTGGCGGTGGGAACGATTACCTTTTGTTCAACTCTACAAATATGGTAGAGGTTCTTCTACATAGGCAGTGAAGAATAACAACAACAACAGCATGGCCGCAAAAAAACTGTTATTGTTGGCGTCAAATAAATCACTTTACATAGCCTAAAATAGCTTTTTATAACATAGTTAACAGATAAGGAAAACACTCATACTTTGTAATGTGTAAACAAAAGAAAATCCACTTACCCTGATAGCGAACGGTGTACAGATTGTGTACTTTATCTCACGTAGAACTTTTCGCGTTCGATTTGCGCGCTCGATCTGCGCAGTGAAATACCATATCTGGCTACTTCGTCTATTTCCGAGAATGATCGTGAATATTTTTTTCATTTTCTTTTTTTTTCTGGAATGACTTGTTAACGCATAATAAAATAACAATATTTTAAAATATGTTTATAAATACCAAATATAAGGTCTTCAAAAATTGTCACAGATTTTTTTTATTTTTACTGTCTCCGTAAACACTCGTATCTTTTCTGCCTAGACCGTCAAGTGAGGAACTAATTCTCGCATGAATAAGTAAACAATAAAAACTAGCAAATAGTCGTAGCAAATGCTAAGCAATTTTGCTTCAATAATATTGTGTTACACTTTGTATGACACTGTCATGTGATATAGTGATGTGCTGTATTTATAAGGCGGGCTAACTTCTTTTATTTCGCATGAATTAAGTGGTAAATCGGAGTTTTGGGAATTTGGATTTTGGCAGCCAGCCAATTCGGATAGGCTCAGAAATTTGTATCATTACTATGGCCTTGGGGCTACGCCCCAGACAAAAAAACGAACTTTGTACGGAATGTGAATGCATCAGATTATTGCCACTTCATGTGAGAATGTTAAATGTATTTGATCCATATTTATCCGCAATAAAACCGTTAATCGATGATCTGAACATTTGTTTATGTTGGTCAAAATAACGTCTTTCTACGAGCAATAACTCGTCAACGCATTTACCGATTGGCTTGATACCAATCATGTGGTTTGGCCTTGGACAGTAGATGACCCCTATTGAAATTCGAATCACTGGGGCAAAGGTCAATATCACTGTTACAATAAGTGTGAAAATCAAGGTCGCGGTCACATTAAATGTGAACATCGTTTCCGATCAATAACTCGTCAATGGATTTACCAATTGGCTTGATACTTCACGTGTGCATTGGCCATGGACAGTAGATGACTCCTAGTTAAAATACTATAATATTTTCAACCCATTCACTATAACGATTATTTAACAGAAGTGCATAATTCTGTGTCATCTAAAAACTTATTTACAAGGCTAAGTCACACTTATTTGAGATAAGATTAACTCTTATGGTCACTTTTGTTGCAAAAAATCCTGTGTCAAGGCCCTGTTTATGGGGGGGGGGGCGCATTTGCCTCCGACCGCGGAGCTCTTGTTATATTAATGTTGAAAAAAATGAGTTAATAGAAAACTTGTTTGTTTTATTGTTCAGCTATATAAACTAATAACATGTATTTTACGTATAAAAAGCCACATTATACACGTGTGATATATTTTTATATAATGCGTTGACACACTTCGGTACTTTCCGTGGGTCTAAGCACATTTCTTTTTGAAAACATGTCGTTTTGATATCATTTTTCAAACTTAATATACTTAATATACTTAAGATTTAAGTCATGTTAGTATATTGTTTGTATCCCAGTTGAATGTGTAAGAAAACATTCATACTTTCTTATTGTTATTGTTATAACTATTTTATGTTATATGCTTACAACTCTGTCAGACGTTCCAGATTACACTTATGTGTATGTGTCTGTTATCGTTATTCAAAGTGAATTAATGGTATACATGCTTTCAAGAATTTTTACACAATCTTACAGTTATATTCTTAATATAAAAATGTTATAATCGCTCTTTTATTAACTTAAACACGTATTCATATTACGAGATGTGAACTGAGTTTTTAAAAACGTGGTTCGTATAAAAGGTAAGGTTGATATGCGAACCTTGGTGTATGTTTATGATGCTGTATTATCATGAGGTGGATATATGATTATTTTTATTAAAATACAATTTCGGAATGCAAATGGCGAGAAAAGGTTTCGCCTTTGTGTAGAGCAGTTTTTACAAGTATATTAATTACGATATTTTTCTCAGCAATTCATTTTATACAGTTAAGGAAACATACTGTTGAGATAATTGAATAGAGTATAATCTTTTAGATTGAATGATATTCTTATTCCAATATTGGCCTATCCAAAATCATTATACATTCACATATATATGTTGAGTATATAGAGTCAATTATCTATACAGCAATAAACACAGTTACTTTAATTCACATTGTTTAATACATTGCAACAAAATAGTGAACTAATTATGAAAACAGCAGTTTGTTGTCTGAAATATGCAGTAATATGTGCAAACAGATGAGATCAATTGTGGATTAATTGTGCTTCTTAAATTGTTTGGACAACACTGCACAACTCGTCCGATGGCACATATAGTGTCAAATACAACACATGTAATTCATGATTCATATGTTTGCATAGAACCAGAATCACAGAGTATATACCGATTCATTTGCTTTGATTTTTAACATAATGTTATTCTACCTACTGTATTACCAATTGATACCCCAACACCGTCTGACTGCATATTAAAAGTACTCTGTTTCCAGTTGGCGTAAATTAATATCGGATCACGTAGGTTATATTACAATGAATAAAATGTGTAAATGTTTAGAAGGAGCTCTTTAAAGAAGACCCTTATAATTTTCTCTGGTGTATTGTTTTATATGAGAGATGTATATTATCCCACATTTGATTCACAATAAATGGTTTTCTGTTACAGTGCGATCAATGGTCTCCTCAAAATGTGTTTTTCTTTTCCGCAAGCATGTTTATTTGATGCCCGTGGGCATATGGATTTCACTGCGACCAGTACAATTTCGCGTCGTTATCCATGGACATGGCAGTATTTCTGGCATGTTGCATGCCACTAGGACTAGATATAATTTGGAGGCTACATGGTGGTTTATAGAAGAAGGTAACACATACGCATATTTCTCGAAAACGGAGTTTTAAAAGTTGGTAAAACTAATTAAATACACGGTTAAGATATAGCCACAGACTTCGAAACAATAAAGCAAACCAAAAACGAACTTAACAATTCGATTTTATTTTAAAGCCATTGTCCAGGTTGTGCGAGAATGAGTTATGTATAGAGATTCTTCTCTCTACTTCTTGGAAGGTAGAAATCCTGTAATCAAAGATGGAGATAATGTTTAAAACTCTGATGCCTTTAAATAGAATTATTATTTTAGGTGATGAAACAACATTATTGACCTGCTTTGTATATAAGTAAAAAGATCACAATTCAATAGCATACAAACTTATGTAAAAATCTTTCTATATGTCATGCACAACGTATACCTTACCTTAAACCCCAGGATTTTGTATAAAATAAAGTGTGGGGATCCTTTTTAACAACCAACATCTTTTAATCAAACACGTTTTATTTAAATAATTTTAGAAATAATCACAACATTTAAGATTGCCAGATTAAATGGAATTTAAATACACTATAAAATTGTGATTTAATGTTCATTTTGTTAAACACTGGATTCATTGAAAGTATTAAATATAAAAGCTATAAGGCTAAAATGTGAACGTGAGGTAGCTTTTCATCTTGTTATGTGAGGTGAACAAACCTGCTGCAACGGGAGTATTTAAATATGCCAGACAGCATATAATCTGAGTTTTCATTCACCGGTCAAATAAGCCATACGGGTAGGATAATTCGCAAATTAGCAAGCATCAAAGGGAGTTGTGCACATTTTTTGCTAAATGGCATCTTAAAAAATCTAGATACATCATGTATGCATGATATCCAGACAAACAACAAACACTCCTTCTAAGAAAATTATACAAAAAATCAAGTCATCTGTTAACAATCATCAATCAAAATCAGCAAACGATTAAGTGTTAGAAATACTTGTCATCAATAATTGTGTAATTGGGTATTAGTAACATGTATCTTTAAAATACCATAAACAATAATTAATAATTTTCCTGAAACTTCAATAAAAATAACTTTTTTGTTTGTATGATAATGAAGAATCTATCTGAGAAATAATTCTGAATAAATCATATCTACATTTGAACAATTTATATTATGTTTAGAATTGTATGTATTTGTATTTATGCATGTAAATGTTTGGATTATGGAATCGATCACGAGGAAGTCGAGAGGACATCGTCTGATGTCTTTGAGTAATCATGGTGTGGTTTTTGGTGTATTTGAATGTATACCACTATGCTTTAAAAATATAAAGCATATTATATATGTTTTTCATTCAAAATATACCAATTTAAAGTGACGTTCTAATACTATTGTATATTCAAACTAAATTAATTGTTCTTGTTTATTTATGGGACTGGGCATTATTTAATAAAACGAACCTCTAGTATGCGAGTACTGCTGATACAGGATAGGGACATTTTTATGGATTTGGAAAAAAATATAATTAGGTTTGGAAATCGGGCCGGTATTCACTAACCACTCACTGTGGATGAACTTAGAGAAGAACAATATTGTTTTAATGGTTCAGCTGCTTCCAACATTTGCATCCACAACAGGACGATTAACTGAGGGTCGCCCTTAAAGTGAAGTGGATACTTAGGGAATGTACTCCGCAAAAGCGATCTGAAAAATTTCGTGTCAGGAAACAGCTACATGAACTTCAGCAAACAGGTTTTAAAGTACTTATTAGTCCTGTTCGCTGAAGCTAACCCTTTTTTCAAATGGCTACCATAGTCGTTAAATACTCATAACGCGCTAGAAATTATTTCGAACTCTGTTTAGGATACTACAAGGTAATCGTTATAAATTCATATATTGACATGCAGCATGTCAAGCGAATGGAAATAGACAAATGTATCAACCAATACCGCAAAATGTCTCAAAAAGACATAAGATGTACACTAAGGCCACCATTGTTGTTAGAATTTGTGACGAGAGTTAAATTCAAATATTTTCGAAGCAACATTGACCACGTGATCAGATTTGTAAACACAACTTTCCATTTCCGTTTTGCAATTATTGTTTAATAAGTCTTACTAGCGTAAATATTGTTTCAATGTTGACGTTTATTGTAGTATTCCTTGGTTATGCATACAAATTATGCTTTGTTCCTTAAACAAGCACTAGACAGGTTAAACTCCATAGAATTCTGTTTTCATTCAAAGCAGAGAGAGCAAGTTGTGTTACTAAAAATAGGTTAAAGGTAACATGACTGTAAAATACCAAGTGATTATTATTCCTAAATGATTTCTATTTTCCAACACTCGCCACATTTGTAATGAAAAAGTTATTTTAAGTTGTATTTAGACAGAATCTTGTCAAACGTAAGCCCTATAGGTGTAAACGTTATTTATCTTTCCATATATGCTGCCAATATTAGTAACTTCCGCACCGAAAAAGTAACTTGGAAAGTTTTGCGGTGCCTGTTCATCAATTGTGAAGTTCTGGGAGACTTTGCTTGGATGTTTTTCTATAACACTATGTCGGGAAAGGTCAGATAATATAAAAACGACATTTTAACTTAAGTCAAAGTATCCAGAACTAGTTAAGACATTGTTTATAAATCTTCTGGTGTATTTTTATTATCGGAGTTTCATGTTGATCACGTTGAATGTTTAGCTTTAAATAACATTTTTAAACAATATGTGTTAAGAACCAACTGATTACACTAATGGTCACACTTAATTTGTCAACTTGTGAGCGAGAATTTCTCAGACAGCAGTATTTACCGGACGTTCTATTTATTTCGTGTATTGTAACCTTAAACAGAATTTGCTTCGTGACATAGGCCTACTTATAGACGCTTGTTTTCTTAAAGTAAACAGTATCAATTCGTTAAAGGACAAGTATTATAGTTTACAAATATCAATGTTTACAAATTTCGTCTTAGTGAAATGGGACCCCTCGCTGGGCATATGAATAGCACTCGCATGCGCAAACAAATTCAATAACTGAGGTTCGATCTGTTTTCATGAGATTTTTGTTCGTCTGTTACAATACACAAGATCTCATTTTTTTATTGCAACTTCTTATTTAAACAAAAAACTGATGTGGTCATCACACATGAATATTTGTATATTGATTTTTTACATTGAATACTCGCCACACATTGTCGTATATGAATTGCTAAATAACAAGTTACTTAAAGGGAAACAAATCAATTTTACCACTATACATTCACTATTTGGATTTTATCCCTTGAATATTTATTAATGCCCGTGTTTTCACTTACCGAATTAAAAAATATTCCGGTTATATTAAAGCGATGAGCGTCATCACTTGTCAAGAAGACATTGAGCATGATATTCTGGTATACATTACTATTCGAAACAAACTGTAACTCTATTTACACAGGCAGAAGAAGACATGTTGCACCGTAACAAAAATATATTCACATCATTTTAACGTTTCATATAAGAAAAATATCATTTTAACTATAATTTGTTGCGATTTGTTCAAATTATATAAATGTCCGGAAAATACTCCTGTAAAATTACCTTCCTTCACTGACCCCATATTCGGGCCTCGTGCGCACATCAAACCACGGCTTTGTTTACATTCACTTGTAGATGATGAACCCATGATATATCAGTACATTTTTCATGCCGTATTCCATTTATTAAAAAAATATTCAATGAACAACCCTATTTTTGTCCGAGAAATATATATTTCCCACATGTATTACAGGTTAAAGACTTCGTTTCAATGCTCCTTATGGTTTTACTTAACATAAATGGTTATTCTTTTGTTGTGGACTAATCACTAGGAAGACGTATACAATGTAACAAAAGCATTACCTTATTTCATGTTCGAGGATAAACTGTAGTACACTTAAGAGTTTTTAGCGTAAACACTTATCTGTTTATGTCGAAATGTAAACAACTCTATAGACACATAGACGTATTGCCCACAGGCGCTCGATGGCAATGTGCTTTTTTTTGTTTTGTTTTATTCATTTTTTTTTAGTTACCCTTGTTTATTATAATGCATTCACATACTAAATCAATAAAAATCTTCCGACAAAACGTCTTCTTAAAAAAGATAGTTCGACTATGTAAATAGATATTTACAAGGTAGGGCACTCGCAATTTTCTCAAACACCGGAAGTGCGCCATTACCCATAATTAAATCGCTGTCACCCCGCTCGCTTTTTGAAATGCGCGCGCAGGCCGGGAATCTCGCTCTTTCTCTTAGTCTTTGTTTACAATTTGATACTGTTTATAAAAAGTATTCTGGTGTAGTTTAAAAGGGAAATCTGCATGCATAATTGTTAAGATACATAATACTGTACTTGGATTTTTTTTTTGAGTGAGTGAAACAATAGTTACAGGGATTTATCACATCGTCTGTGATTTGTTACTTTCTTATTTTAACTCATTGTGACAATTGTGATAAAATATCACCCTGGACCATCTTATTAAATATGATCATTCAATTACTTAAAAAACAAAACAAATTTTAAGTACAGTATTATGTAAAATATTAACGAACGGATGTGTTTTCTTTGATTTATTACGATACATTTTTTGAAGACAAAGGCTTAATACAGCGATACGCGGTATCCCCAGTATATATCACGAAATATTACTCGCATGTTAACAACAATTGTGCGTTAAAATATTTTCAGAAGAAGGTGAACAACTTTTTATTGGTGAGAAGAATGTGTTGTTATTTTATCATCATTAAACACTTCTGAATATATTGTGTTGTACTTTATGTTTACTCCTGGACAAGAAGCCTAATGAATTTCGAAATAAATTTTTAATTTTTGAACGCACCATGTCCAAATTAAACAAATGCAGCCCGCAACTACTACTACTACTACTACTGCTACTACTACTACTACTACTACTACTACTACTATTACAATTACTACTACTTCTACTACTTTTACTACTACTATTAATACTACTACTACTACTACTTACTACTACTACTACTACTACTACTACTACAACTACTACTACTACTACTACTACTACTACTACTACTACTACAACTACTACTACTACTACTACTACTACTACTACTACTACTACTACTACTACTACTACTACTACTACTACTACTACTACTACTACTACTACTAGAGCCTTTAAACACCATAATAGCATTCAAGACAAAAATGAAGTTCAATTTAATCAAGTATAGACTTAAACAAATTTTCAATTTAAAGGAATTTACTTTAGTTTTCACTAAGGAGCTTTGTGGATAGGACCCCTGGGGGAGTTTATGTCTGTTAATGTAGTAGTCCCATTATGTGGAGTGTATCGTGCACCAATTATGCACGCTTTCGATCAATTCGGGCCTTTACCAGGTATGGTAGTTTTTCGTCGTTCCTGAATTGTTTGTGGAAAATTGATCACTGATGCATTTGTTAGAGGAACGAGGATTATTTAATTCTTAAATATATCCCAATTTGTGCGTTGCGTTTTGATTGTACAGATGGTACTCATAGTACAAGAATCGGCGTCGGCACCAATTGTGTGCTTTCTTTTTCCGAGCGAGTATAAGTGCAATCAATAAATTGAAACAATATGATGCTTGATTCATTACCACGTCATATTAGCGATGCCTCAGTTAAAGTGATACTTAGTTTTTTTTATGTTATTGTAAAATGTATAATCAAATATATGTTTCTGTTGTGTTTTTTTTCAATATCATTATAAAGGCTAGGCTGCAGTATACTGCTAGAAAGATTTTCTTAAATGTGCAACTTCCAAGTATCCCGAATAAACATTTTTAAAATGTTATGCACGACCCACATACAAATTGTATTGCAGAATAACCCACACTGGAATTCATTCTTTGTAACTTAACATTTTCCGCTTGTCCTGAAATGATGATTTATAGGCACGATACTGAAAAACATACTAATAAATCAGCTTGTCTACTTAACGCGGCGATAAATCATTTCAGAATGTTAAAGGCTTATTTGGATTGGGTTTCCCAAAACGACTATTTTTGTATTTGCGTCATTTTTTAAATAGCGCATTCCATAATTTTATTTTAAAGGAACTTTTTCACATTCTTGCCATCTTTGTAGTACGCAATTTGAGGTCTTAACTTGATCGATGTAAGGATACAAATCAAAGAGCTGAAGCATCAATGCATGAACAAGATTTTGAATAATACAATTAAATAGACCATGCCGTCGTGATTCATACAGAGGACCTTGTAATTACGTAGATTGTCCATGTGTATCCATCAACAACTGCAACGAAACTTTTACGCTTTATATATTGTTTTTTTCATATGATAGTTGCTCATACAAGAAACGGTATTTACATTCATTTTTTTGCGTTATTATTAACCTGCTTAAACTATAATTCATCTATTGTAGAAATATGAAAAAATCAATGTGTAAATCAGTCCCTTTAAAAATTATGTTCGTGCCAATTTGTATGATCTCATATCTATTTTTATATGGTTCATGGAAATCTGATCTGTTTAATCTGTATACAAAATCAACTGTTTTGTTTGTGTAGTGACAGAGAAATAAGTGTCATTGGAGACGTTCGCATGCATGCACCATTTTTGTGGATATTTACAATACAGTTTTCTTCCGCTTTTGACTACGCAGAAAAGGCAAGAACATATCTTTCTTAATACTAAATATAAAGTTATAATAATAATAATAATAATAATAATAATGATAATAATAATAATAGTACTTAATGCATTACTACATAAAAATGTATTTGCTATTCTAGTTATCATCAGGTATGATTTATGCATGTATGCACGTTTTCAAAGTACAACTTGCTATCATTAAGCTGACAAAGACCGCTGTGTAAGAATACTGGCAGTTTAAATTAAAACTTTCAATGCAGGTGATAACATAAAACTTCAATCGATAGTACAGATCTAAGATTGGTTATTAACCTCGTGTGATTTTGCTTCCTTCCATAAATGATCGACATTCCGATTTTTTTCCGAGTGTGTGCATACAAATACAAATCGGTATAAATCAAAATAAGGAAGCAAACTTATACGCGCTAAGACTTGTATATAAAGCCTTCACGACGTAGAGGTGGAGTGTTGGCTTTGACGACATGAAGTCTGGGTAAGGTGGCCGAAAATGTCAAGTTTTTCGTTATTGATATTATAATTATTAAAATGTTTAAATAAATTTATGAATTGACATTTTCAAAAAATACGAAAGCATGAAAAAGTCCCTATATTCATAAAGTAAACAATTCCCTTTTTTAACATTATGGACACTATATGTTAAATTCCAAGGTGAAACAACTAGTGCCTTCATGATCTGTGTATGAACCATGTTAATACATTTCTTGTTACAAATTAAGTTGATTATTAAAAAACACCATTTTCACTTATTTAAACATACGTTTGCATAATTTAAGTATTGGTTGAAATTATGGAAACAAGGTACAACTAGGAAAATATATGGAAACTAGGAAATTCTGAATATCATTGCTTAGGTGGGCAATATGAACTATGAAACTATATAAACTACATTTTATCCATACTTGTAAAAAGTTAATAATAGGTGTATATGAAATCATGTATATTGGATAAGTTAATAAAACATCTTAAATACTCTACTTAAGCGTTTCTAGGGCCTATTCATTTTTTTATTGTTTCCTGCAGATATATGTTTCAAGTCGACAATTCAATATAATAAGTCTCAAGCCTGACACCATTACAAAAGTCTGTATCTTTCTCATTAGCTTCCTAATGTTAAATTATTTCTGTTATTACATCGAATGTACATACATGTGTACATTTGAAGGGGGCTTAAATAAATTGTTGTTATTCCTCTAACGCATCTTAGAATCATCTTAATGTAACCTATAACAAGTAAATATTCAAAATATTGGTTGTAATTTAGAACATTGTGGAGATGTTTACTCTATGGCATTTGTCTTGTTGAGGGGTCGCGGGTGTTTTTATTGAACGGTAAGCCGGTTGCAATGTTTATACCCTGGCTGTGCATTCATTTATTTTTCGCAACCTCTAAACACTAAAACACTGTTAAAGTAATTTTGACCGTGAACATTAACCACACAAACAATATCTAGCATCATTTCACTTTGTTACCGTTGACACTTTAAAATTAAAATTATATCTGGTTGGTAATTGGGTTTAGAAACAGAGGTTGGCGTTTTTTCTGAATATGTTTCGCGAAAGAATCGAAAACAAGAATCGTTTTTCGAACTTTATTTGGCATCTGCATTAGTACAATTATTTTCTCATTACTAATTGAAGTAAATATTGTTACTGATTCAATAAATAACTTGTATATATCTAATATAGTAATAGCTTTGCCATTTTAATGTACAATCATACATTCATTTGATCCAATGATTTGTTTACAACATGCACTTATCATTACAAAGACATCACGAGTGCCTTGTGTTGTTAGCTCAAGTGATCAAAGGTCTTCGACCATACATCATGCATATGCCCATTCGTCCGGACATGGGTGTGCTTGAAATTATATTTTAATGGCATTACCTCTTAGGCCGACTGCTATGAATATAGGAGCTATGAAACTCAAGAAACATTATCGTATGAGAAATCAGTGCCACCGTCCGCTTGTCGTTATTTTACGGGAAATGACCGACTGTTTGGATAAAACATGACAATACATAGAGTATTTTAACGTCTTTAATAAAGCTGCTGAGAGCTACACTTGTTATTAAGCTTGCACAACGTCGTGTCAAATTTGTTCAAACGAACGTATGACTCGTCAAGTAGATTGAAATGGTTCCTTGTTATTATGCTATTGTATGACTTTGCTATTTTTATATTAGTAATTTAATCAATCAGACTCATTACTTTGCTATTTGTGATATAGTCACAATGTTATTAATAAGACTCAGGAAAGTTCGTTTTCCTCTCTTTTGAATAACGGTAACCACAGTAATCACAATTATTTATTTACGTAATTTATTTTAGTACACATGTCGAGATATTTGGAATTCGATATTCGAAACAGTCAATGAAATCCTAAATATATTTTATTCGATTATCATGATGAAGTGGTGTGTAATGGCGAACGCGATTTTATTAGATTTTTACTCGAAACTAGTCATAAAATAAATGGAAACAAAATACGAACGTATAAATTATACACGCCTAATTAATCAGTAAATCAGGATGCGTTGCAATTGAAAAAAAAAAACAACAAAATACAAATTAAATGTCTACATAAAAGGCCTAATATAAAAGTACATTAAGGTCGGTTTTGCCTTAACGATACTGTGTTAATGTCTAAATATGTAAATTATTTTAATATAAATAGAATACATGTTTATGTATTAAGATGGGCGAAGTCGAACTTGATTTGCGACAACCCGCTTTAGAAGAACAGTCTGTCGGTTGGTTGGTGAAGGTTGGTGCTGCGATGGACATCTATATAGAAAATGTCAGCGGAAAGAGGAAGACCATCATCGATTCGATATTCCGTATGCCTTTGATTGGCTTAATGATTGTCTGTGCGACACTTGGACCGTTCTCGGACAATCGTCTGTTAGATCTTCCGCTTAGTCTTATTCGAATATATTGTAAGCTATGTGATTTTATGTATGTGTTAGTTTAAAACGTAAGAATTGCCTCTATAAAATAAGAAACACATATTATGAATTATTGAAAAACGAAGTCAGTTTATTTTGAATGCAGTACTTAAATATTTCTTTATCCATGTTTTTCAGCATGTTTACTTTGGCTCGTTAACATCAAAGCAGGACTTCAAACTTTGTTCCCGGCGTACCGAGATATGCTGATGTGCATCTTAGCATCTTGGCTATCGCAAGCTGTTTATTGGACCCTCAGAAGCAACCTTGATGGACAATGTTTTCAAGACATATTTGGCATAAACATTTCTAAAGAATCTGTTGATAGTAATTTGCCTTTACTAACAGCTTTGGTCTTAAGTTCGTTTCATTTAAAGTATTGCTCAAAATGGGCTGTGTTGTTAAATGTCTTTCCAATTGCGGTCATTTATTTACCTGTTTTTAATGAATCACGTCTTCTTACTGAAATATATTTCTGGAGTACCCAAAGTGTATACATTATGTTTCTTTCCGGTCTTGACGAGTATTATGATGAAGTAGAAAATGTAAGATTACAAAAGATTATTTCAAAAATAACACTACAGCTGCAGAATGAGACGAATGAGGAATCAGTAAGAATATCTTCTGAAAGGCTGCATGAGTATATCAATGTATATAACCAACGTAAATCTAATATAAATTCGATTGTGATGCAGAGCATGTTTCATTGGGTTAACCTTGCCATCGTCCCTTTCATAATACAGTTACTGATAGTTGTTCTTCTTTCTGATCTTGAACTTTCTGGCTTCATACCGTTGTACCGTTGCGTCTCTAAAAGCCCATTAAACTTTGTTTCCGCTATTGGGTTAGCGTCTTTAATTTCAAAACTATTTGTCTACAGTATGTATGTTGTAATTCGATTCATAGGCATCCAGCCCAGCCAGTTAAATTTTGACGTATTACATTATTATATCGCTTTCGGATCACTATCGCTGTTTCACGACACAGACTTCGTTTTTCTAGATACTTATTCGAGACAAAGCATTTTTCCATTAATACTTGTTTGTTTTCTATCTATAGTGATTTGCGTTACCATAGATAAAGTTGATGATGAGATAATAGGCATTGTGAATGAAGGTGCTAGTGGGAAAATGTTTATGTTATTCCGAATTTTGACAACTTCGGTAATACTTATTGTTGGTTACATATACATCTCAACAACTGTAGCAAACTATTCAGTGCTAAGTGTATGGACTTACATGTTCTTAACCAAAAGCAGCTGTGTTTTAGTGAAATGTGTAGGCCTTTTTCTGAGCAACATTTTACTTTTAATATCACATTTTCCGTTTCGTTTCCAAGATCATGCGATGAACATGTCTGAACATATGAGTGTAATCAAAATGTGTGCACTTTTTATAGACAACGCTATTCACTTTTACACTCGCATGTTTTGTCCGATTATGACTTCATGGTTCCTGCTCAGACTTCCTATCAATCTCATCGGCTTTGTGGCCACCTTAGTATTAGCGCAGAAAGACTGGAAAAACTATTCATTTCACAGCAATGTCCGAGCTTTCATAGATGGACTACCAGATATCTTACAAAATAATGAATGTTTAATATGTAGGGCTCCTCTGGAAGTGTGCAAACAATTACCTTGTCAACACATGTATCACGGCGACTGTTTAAAGAGATGGTTTCGTAAACGAATTACGTGTCCTTTATGTAATGCACAGTTTGAAATACCACAAGCTCAAACATTTATTGGTAATGTGTTTTCAAACATAACACATCGCATATTCAGAAGGTGAATAGGCTAATATAAGCAATGTGCACGTCGGATCATTCATAGGTAATGAAGTGGAAACAAATATTCGAAACAAAATCGTGATAAAAAGATAAATACTGGAAATTTTATTTTAGCTAAATTGATTAAAGTATGCTTTTCTTTGGAGTGTGTTGCATGTTTGCATGTCTAGCAAATGCAAACGAAAAACAAGATGTAAAAATGACAATTTTAAAAGGTAAATCATGCTATTGATGACGTTGGTGAGTTTTTTATCAACAAATTTCCGTATTTCAACAAAGGGTTGTCCGCAAAACTTAAACCTACATGATCTGCGCATGTGACACATTGCTTTTTGTAACACGTAACTGTAAATGCAGCGTAACGACGAAAAAGTTATTGGGAAAAAAACATGTTTAATTGATACTTATTTTGAAATGATAATATAATAGTGCGAGATGCCAAATAATGAAAAAATATATATAAAAAGGTAAAAACTGATACATTAACCAGAATTATCAGATGCATAATTGTCATGTGTTGCTTTTAATGTGTATATTATAATTTATGTCATTCATACAATAAAGTGACACATTAAATATCGTTTTATATTCTAAGAGCTTAAAAAAACTAAAATTTATGGCTTTCTTTGGCTGTTTGGCTGTGCTAAGATTTGCATTTTTGCTACATTATTTCATGTATCGTTTGTATATTAATTTTGTATGAATTTATGTTTCATTTAATTTTCTAAAAGTATAGCATTTTATGAGTGTATTCTTAAAATTAATTTGTCGTTGCTTTAATGTGTGTTAATGGAGTATTTTAATTAGTAGAACTTTTGTTGTACGTGATATCTGTGTTAGTAATAGTTCACCCTGACTCTCACTTGCGTTATATCATACGTGTTTACTATTCGTTTTCATATTTAGATTTCCTTGATTTTTAATATACGGATATAATGATCATATAAGTATGTTAATTTTACATTTTGACCATATTTCTGCTTGTGTAGTTGCAAACTTTACCTTTCTTTACAATGACAGAATAAAAATAGTTTCACGTATAAATCATGCATACAGTTTTAATTTATAACAAGTGTTTAATACATATAATTGTTGAATATTATTCTAAAATTTTATCATGACGTTTTTCTCCATACATATTATAACTTTAATATTTACAATTATTCTTAATTGCGTAGATTTAACACCAAATATTTTAAATAAAATTACAAAAAGGTACTCGACGCGTGCTTATCTCGGTTATCGTCGTCTTTGTCGAAATCGTAAATATTTGGCAAAAGGTAATCAAAATAATTATGTAGCTGGATTCGTACGGAAGATGACCAGTGAGTTTCTACAAAATTTAAATGTAGAAACAGGGGCTTTATTAGCCATTCGATCCAAGTACACGCAACGATATTTGTGGGTGCTTTTTATTGGCATTCGAATCTTAAGATAATAGGCCACCGTGTCGTATAAGGTATTGATTGTTATTAAGAAGTATTAACCCCAATTTACTCGCGGCCAGTTACACATGGATACATATTCTTACTTCAAAGATGCAATATAACCTTATCAATATACGTCAGTATTTAGAAAGTGCTTATATGTGCTTATTGACTGCTTGATCCGCTCAAATGATTATTCAGGAAATCGTCGACCTTTAATAATGAATTGATATAATTATATGGTATATTTTGTTTCTGCTTTAATTCTCAACATTTCATTATCTCAATTGAATAATACGTTCTATACGTACGGGTAAAGTGGACCTACGTATAGTGTCGTCAATTTTCTCTTCAACGACTTATTGGAAATAAAATATTGACGATGTAATTAAATTCCAAATCCCTGTCTAAAAGGGAAAGTTTAATACGTGGCTCCCAATTTTACGTGTATTTGCTCACGTGTAGTGTTGAAGTGAGTATAACTAAAAATAATTATATACTAGATTAACAGAAAGGCCAACAGCCTTAGGAAGTCAAATTTTAGCTGATCTGAGCACAAGGTTCCCATGGTGAGCTTTTTTGATCACCTTTTGTTCGTTTGTTGCGCGTCGTCCGTTGTGCGTCGTCAATATTTACCGTGAGAACACTCTAGAGACATCAATTATTACACATTTCTGAATAAACTTGGTCAGAAATTGTCCTCGGCCGAGTTCAAAACTGGGTCACGTGTAAAAACTATACCACTTTGTCCAATTAAAGGAAAAAATGGAAAAACTCCGGATGTCATATCGTTTGTCCAATTTAATGAAACTTGCTCACGACAAAAGTTTAAATGACAGCTCGGCTGAGTTTGAAAATTATTTCGGTCTATTTGCCGGGGAATAGGACAGATTTCTGATGTGGCTTGAGTCAAAACTTCGAACTTACATTATTTGTCATATTTTCATGAATTTTGCTCAGAATTGTTGCTGTTTTGATTTATAAGTATCTTGAGTTCGAATTGTTCCGGTTCGTTGAACTAATGGCCCCAAGGGACAAGGAAGTTTTCCTAATAAGGTTATAGTGAAATTTTGAGCAACCAGAAGTCAAATTGTTTGTCCAATCATCATGAAGTTTGCTAAGAGCATTTATTTGAATAATATATTTACTAAGTTCATAAATGGTTCCGGTGTTGAAAAAACATGGCCGTAGATGGGCTAGGCAGTATAATTATTTATGGCTATAGTTAATACATATGGACATTTTAGAATTTGTGAAATTATCATGAACCTTATCCATCGTTAGAATTGCATCTATATTGAGTTTGTAAATGGTTTCGGTCCACTGGAAAACATGGCCATCAGTGGGCGGCGCAGTTTTCCTTATGTTTCTTTATTGAAACATCGTAAACACCCTTTAAATCACATGTGTGTTCAATCTGCATTAATCTTGCTCAGAATATGTGTACTAATGATTTCTCGGCAGATATCAAAATGGTTCGGGGCATTTGAAAAACATGACCGCCATGGGACGATGCAATTTTCAAAATATTTCTTCCAAAATTCATTAAACTTGCTCAGAACATTTGTTTTAATGGCATTTCGGTCATTTTGGATATTGCTCCAAGGGACAGGGCAGTTTTCTTATTATTTCAAAACCTTGTGAACTTTGTAATTCACATGGTTTATCTCAATGTGCATAAAATTTAATCAAAATATTTGTTTTGATGCTATCTCAGCCGAAGTTTAAAAAGGTTTCGATCCGTAAATAAACATGTTCGTAATGGGGGCTGAGAACTTTTCCTTATAAGGATATAGTAAAGTAGGCTGAACACACTAGAAGTCACATGCTTTGTCCATGGTAATATAATGTTCCCAGAAATTGGTTTGAATGATATCTCGGTAAGTATGTATATGGTTCAGGATCCCATGAACACCTGACATGAAGGAGACGGTGCAGTTTTTTCTTAATTATATGGATATCGTGAAACCGTGTGAACACTCTGGAAGTAACTTGTGTTTTGTCCACTCTTCGAGAAACTTTTCTTAGAACAATTGTTCTTATACGGATATCTTTCAAAAATGGTTTCGGTCTTTTGAAAAACATAGTCGCAAGGGGACGTGGCCGTTTTCCTTATATGGCTGTAGTGAAATACGTGAACACTCTAGAAGTCAAATTTGGGAGTTCAATTTGTTGAAAACTTGAAAGAACATTTTTACTCATAATATCTCAGTCAAGGTGTAGACCTCGTTGCCCTATAATTTCTATATTAAAGTCAGGTACAAAATAACAGCTTTAAGGGCAACTCTTTAAAGTCTTTCGAACGTGTGCATACAGCTATCATTATGAATTTGTTAAGTGCTTTTGAACTTGTTTAGATATTGTAGGTGTGTGAAATATTAATTAAACTGTATTATACTTCAGTAAATCATCTTTGTTAACATTATAGTTGAATGCAGATTTGAACAGACTAAATAGCAACTTCGGGTTTTAGTTGTGTAGTTTGTGTATAGCTATATTAAAGGGGCCTTTTCACAGATTTTGGCATGTATTGAAGTTTGTCATTAAATTTTTTATATTGATAAATGTAAACATTGGATATAAAAAAATCCATTAAAAACAAGAATAAAATTAAAGAAAGAAAATAAGTAACCCGCAACGGGACGCGAACCAATGACTGCTGGAGCAAAAGTCTATCGCTTAGACCACTCGACCATCCGTGTCCATAAGATGAGTAACGTATTTTATACCTCATATAAGCAATCCTCGTATCACAAAATATAACGACAACAACAGAACTCTCCAAATTATTCAATCGTCTCGAGTTGCAACGCTTTAAAAGTTTTAGGTTTTTAAATCGTCAAAAGATGCATATAATGGATATTTCAGAGCATGGTAAATGTTCAGTATTACTGTTTCCTCACAAATATCATTTCTACAACGAAAATTTGCGAATCTGAAACATTTTTCTTATTTTTTTTTCAATTTACCTAAACGTGAAAAGGCCCCTTTAAAACGATTCATCGATTTCCTGCTAAAGCCCCTATTTGTAAAGAATCGCCTGCACATACATGTACTTATTTGCATTCTTATACGAGTTCGGCGCCAATGTTCTTGATGTAGAATGCGATGTAAAGTTTAACATTAAACATGCGCACGTAATTTAAGCGTTCTAGTAAACTATTTTTATTGTCTTTATAAATTGTTAATAAATATAGGCTTAAGATTTCGATAAAGACCCGTTTCACTAAAACTATTAAAAACAGCATTAGTTGCAACTGAACATTTTTAATTTATTTTATTGTTTTCTATGTCAATACAACGACATTACACTTAAATAAAGTAAGCATGGATGATTGTTATAAAATACAAAGTTACGAATCAAACAAAAAACTTATTCTAGTCATCTAAAAATTAATAACAGTAATGTAATAACTTAATAACTTGACCGTATACTGCATTTACTCTCAGAAAGCGACTATATTGTTCCATACTGCGGTATACAACTCGCCAAAATATTTATGGCTAAAACTAAATAGGTTTTATTAATAATTTGCACACGATATATTTGAATTCATTGACTCTTAAATAATACACATGGCATGGTTATGAAAGTATTAACAAAACCAGTAACAAGTAATCACCACAAAACTACGAACGGATGGCTATTGCTGATAGACTGTCTGGGCGGGTAGAGCTTTCAGTTAACAATGGGAACGTCGCAGTACCTTGCTGAAGATGAGGAAATCTTTCTTTGTAATTATATCGATCAAATGACGATGCGTGTTTTTCTTTTGCTAGTCACGAATATCAAGTGCTTTGCATTCTCAATAACAGAAGAAAGAGTTGATTCTTATACATTTGAAAAGGATGGGTTATCAAGGAAGAGCTAATGTGAGAAGCGATTTCCCGAAATCGTTCAAAGACGCCCGGACGCGTTAGGAAAATGACGGGCTATAATGGGCAGTGCTGACGTAGACAAGGAGTACTTTACAGTTCTCAAACACACGTTAGATGCAAACAATCTTTTGAGAAAGTCAAGCTGAGAAATAACATTAATGAAGCTGTGTTATATCATAATAAATCCACCCAGAAGGTTGTAGTTTATGTTCGTCAAAATTAACACAAACACGTTCTTTATCCCTGTTGCAACAGGTTGATACATTTATGTTGACTGTTATGCGTATGCAGCTGGCAGTTCAATAACTTATTTTATTTTATCATAGAGTTAAGCGGGCGGCCCATAACACACGATCAGTCCTGAAAATGCAATATATTCGTCATATGAGTAACAATTTACGAATCAACAAATGTATTTTGGCTTGAAACGTTCTGCACCTGCAATCCTGCAATACCCATTGTACATCCTTGTATAACATCAAAAACATATTGGATATATATGTCTATCACTACAATAATTATTGATTCACCAATAAGGTGACACTATGTCTAGTCTTACAATCTGACTTATTCGACTAACGCACGAGAAAATGAAGTTACTACTATGAAGTTGTTTTGATGTCAACTGATTAGTTGTACATTTTACAAATTTAACACAGTAATGAAAATTCAAATACCAACAAAAATGTTCTGAAATATTTAACACTCACCTAATTTCGTCGGAACACTCAGGCACTGAAGGCCTGGGGCTAGATTTAGTGTGCTTGGGAAGAAGTTTAAACCTTTGTTATCGCTAATTATGACATTATACAACCAAACCACATGTCCTCATCTATACTGATAAGGCAGCTAAAAATAAAATATTTTGTGAACAGGACAAAAATAAACTCTAATTAAAAACCAATGAAAGTGCCGATTTTGATCCAGGACTTCCGCGAAAAGATGTGATGACGTCATATTTCACGTTGATAATGACATCACCAAGCTTAAAGTGACTAAACGTCAGATTTATGTGAAAAATTGTTTTTATTCAGAATGAAAGATTATCCCTAAAATGACAATAAAAAGACAAACACACGTATCCACTATGCCTAAAAAGAAAAACATACGAGCAATGCAACATTCTTTTTATGTCCCCCACCACTATAGTGGGGGACATATTGTTTTTGCCCTGTCTTTTGGTCTGTCTGTTGGTTTGTTTGGTCCAACTTTAACATTTTGCCATAACTTTTGCAATATTGAAGATAACAAGTTCATATTTGGCATGCATGTGTATCTCTTTGAGCTGCACATTTTAAGTGGTAAAAGGTCAAGGTCAAGGTCATCCTTCAAGGTCAACGGTCAAAAAAAATTAAAGCGGCGCAGAAGGGGACTTAGTGTTTCCGACAAACACATTTCTTGTTTAAATAAATTCAATATTGAAAACATTTTATTTTCCAAATACATTAAGTCTTCTTGTTAACAATTGAAAATCCCTTAAATTCATGAAGTTATGACATTTCTTGTACACCCACTGGCAGCGGTCATTTAAGCGTCCGAATGAAAAAATAACCAAAAGATGACCCAACTATGCAATATTCTTCTTATGCAAACAAAGGTGATGTTCAAGCAAATTTCAAAAGAACACATGGTAAATGTACGAATAACAACACAAAATATGTACTTCGAAGTCACATCAGATGCTTTTTTTGGCCCTTGAACATGGCAAAATTTGTAATCCAAATTACCAGTATTATAGAATGCCACAAATATTGTTAAAATATTCAAGAGCAAACACTAAATCGAAGACTGCTACATGCGGAGGGTAAATATGAGCACATTTACTTTACCCATAATTAAATTAATCTGAAAACAGTGCTGAACCGTTTAGATCATGATAAGACGTCACATTCCAGGGCCCTCGTTTGACTTTTTTGGGGCCGAAAGTCGGCTCCAATTCCCCCTCCCCCTTAAATAGTATACTTGTTCCCCTATTTCAGCTAAAAACTCCCCCCTCCAAAAATTATATTTAAATATAGCAATTTTAAGTGTTAAATGGTTGGTTCACGGTAATAAAGAATTTTTTTATCTTCTAAAATTCGCCATTTGCCCCCAAAACGACGCAAAATCACCCCCCCCCCTATAAGGGCCCCGACCCCAGTGGCCCAAAGTGTAGCAAGGGCCCTGCATTCTGTGACATTGTCATCTAATCTGGATCCAAACTGTTTTTTAATACCTTCAAAACTCTAGACAATCTACAGCAACAATATATTTTACTTAATTATTATATTCAGTATTTCCACCCTAACAGAGTCTAGAACTGTCCCAGTGTAAAACGGTGCAATCTCACATAATCTTAAGTACGAACCATTTTGGGGACGAATACAAACGTGAAAAAAAACACCTTTTTTGCTGCCAAATCAAACAGTAATCATAAAGCAGTTCTATTTTTAACTTAGCGGTTGAAAGCAGAAGCTCAGAGACTGTAAGAAAATACAATATTTGTGTATATACTACAGTGCACATAGACGGTGGAGGACTACCGATACTGGTGGCGGAAACGATAACCTTTTGTTCAACTCTATAGATCTGGTTGGGGTTCGTCTACATAGGCAGTGAAGATATTCAACAGCAACAACAACATGGCAGCAAAACACTGTTATTATTGGCGTCTAATAAATCACTTTCAATAGCCTAAAATAGCTTTCTATTACATAATTAACAGATCAGGAAAACACTCATATTACCTTTGTAATTGGTATACAAAAGAAAATCCACTTACTCTGATAAAGAACGGTGTACAGATAGTGTACTTGGTCTAACGTAGAACTTTTCGCGCTCGATTTGCGCGCTCGATCTGCGCAGTAAAATACCATATTCGGTTATTTCGTCTATTTCCGAGAATGATCGTGAATATTTGTTGTTGTTTTTTTCATTTTTTTTTCTGGAATGTCTTGTTAACGCAAAGTAAAATAACAATATTTAACATATGTGTATAAATACCAAATATAATGTCTTCAAAAAATGTTTTAGAAAAAAATCCTCTGACTGTCTCCGTAAACGCTCGTATCTTTTCTGCCTAGACCGTCAAGTGAGGAACTTATTCTCGCATGAATATGTAAACAATATATGTCGTAGCCAATGCTTAGCAATTTTGCTTTAATAATATTTGTACACCTTTTATGACACTGTCATGTTATATAGTGATGTGCTGTATTTACAAGGCGAGTTATTGAGATCTGCGAAGAACTACTTTTAGTGTGCATGAATTAAGTGGTAAATCGGAGTTTTAGGAGTTTGTTTTTTGGCAGCCAGCCAATTCGGATAGGCTCAGAAATTGGTATCATGGCTATGCCCCAGGCCAAAAACATAAAATTTACGTACATCACTTTCCTGTTGTGTGAACGTGTCCTACCTTACTGCCTCTTACGTGTTCATAGTTTTTTCGTCAGCAACAACGATTGCGTCAGTTTAATTAGATATAATTATTATATTAAATATGAAATATCATAAACATACATGAATGTTCATTTTCCATATTGAAACAAGACTGAAATTTTACAAAAAAAGGTTCCCGTATTTAGTTAAAGTTGAGTGAACCGTATGCTTGAGCGGTGTTTATATCATTATGTTGTTGCCAGTTTAATCACGATTTACTTCTCTACCAATTGACTACTTATAACCTTAACACTACGAGACTACAGTTGCTTGCAACTTCATTGCCCATGTATACATCCGTTGTGCTTGATCAAGTATATTTAATACGTAATGAAATATAGTTTTTCAGTTCATAATTACATACATTTCTTTCATAAAAAAATAATTATTAAATATGTATACAAATACAAAATGTTTTTGTCAAAACATTTTTTGATCACGCGTTGAAGCTTTTGCATTTTACTGGACTATTTACGGAACTGCTTTCACAACAATATGGCTCAACCCATGGTTTGTTGCAAAATAGACACTCTTTTACTTTCCTTTTTTGTCGATAAAGAAAAGTAGAGATAGAATAAAGACTAGAATTATGTTGTTGTCTTTTCTAACTGACTAAATGTTATTCATTAAAAAATTCATGAAGCGCGGGTCGATCAAAGCTTTCGTTGTCTGTAGCATCGATTAACTACAAATTACGAAATCAAACAGACATCGAGGGTTAAGTACATACCTGATGTTTCTGTTAAATAATCCTTCGCGAGATACACTACTTTCACACTTTATCCGCCTTGCCGCAATAAATAAGTTTATTTAGATGTTATGAACATTTATATATGTTGGTCACAATGCCGTCCATACAAAAGAAAGACACAATTCCGTTTGAAATGTGGGTGCATCAAATGATTGTACGCCATATAGGAATGTTTTATAAATGTTATTTACAGTAAAGTGATATAATACCGGTAATAGAGTTTCTGAACATTTGTACATGTGAGCCATTTACATTCCATTAAGCCGTCCATCTAAAAAGTAAGCCTACTTTTATAATAATATTGTATTACATAATAAACATATGTTTGTATTTTACTTCTAGAAGCCACATGTCACATGTTGCGGTTTTTAGTTGTGATCAATTTACATTTGGTATTTTCCAAGGGAAGTCGTAACTTTCTTTTTGAGACAATATCGTTTTGGTATCATTTTTTAACATATTCGAATACCGGTATGTATGAAATTACCTTAAATAAGCCGAAGTGTTTTGCATACATTTTCGCCTCGTATATCTTTTACGTTACTTTTCTTTTCCGAGTTGTCAAAGTTCTTTTTGTATTCCCGAATAATGTACTGAGAAATATTCTATAAACATTCTTCCTCATTGATATAATAACTATTTTATGTGTTATGCTTAAAACTCGACCAGACGGTCGAAATTACACTTACGTGTGTTGTTGTTATTTAAAAAAGGTTAATTATATATATGCTTTAAACATTAGAAAAAAGCATTTTATCTTCTTCATGTGAAACGTGTATAAACCACACTTTCATTAAATTGGAAGCATGTTCAAATTATGGGATATAAAATGAGTGTCTGAAGACCATTTTTTTTACAAGCATGGGTTGAAATGTTAACCTTGTATCATGTTTAAATCCATCATGAAACGAGCACATTATTTTGATTTATATACAGTTTTGGACTGTAGCATGCCCCAAATGTAAATGAGGCAATCAGAAAATGTCGCATTTATTTTGAACAAAGATATACTCGCAGTGATTACATACCCTAGCTGTTAACAGGGCGTTGCGCTTGAAGTCAGTCAACTGGACATAAAAGGTCAATGGGTAACAGATTGATCACAGTATTCTTAGTATCATTCACGTTTTACAAGCACATTCAACAGCAAATGAAAGTTTTTTTTATCATAGTATTTTTTTTACATTCATTGTTTATGGCGACAATTAATGTCTTTCGAAATAAAAACACGGAAACCTAAGCTGCATAATTTATTATAGCATAATAAAAATCAATGTTAGTTAAACTCTTTAACATTGTGGAAAGAAAAGTTTTCTTTATACAATATAATATACCAACAAACAGATAATGTATTATATTAAATTTAAATGAAGAACGTTGTCGGTTCAGGTTCAAAGGGTGACTATAAATGTTCGTTAATTTCAATGATGATGATTTTATTTACCCAATACGTATAGTGGCGACTTCGTTGTTTACATACAGTTCTCAAATATCTTTCAATTAAAAAAAATCGGAAACAGGATTTATCTTTTAAGAGTCCATGGGGTCAAAACATGTGTGTTTTATGTATGTAAGCACACTATCACGATTGGGTTTTAAAATATGGCCACAGTCTATGTTCGTTGTGTATGATTTGATCATCACTTTTGAGATCAAAGAAAATAAGTTACACTTGAGTGAACTTTGAGTTGTCATTGAGGCAATTAAATTTATTAAATTAAAAAATTTCATGTGTTGACGATTTTATTTGAGTATAATCATGAAACAGTGTACCAAAACGCCATTTGATTGATTTAACAGGCATCAACCTATTAACCATTAAAAGGTTATAGTGTTTAAGGCTCGTAAAAGGTGACAAATCCAATCCAATAACTATGCATATAAACTGGTATAATTTTTACCGGATTTCAGTTACTCTTTCATAAAAAAATGATAATAACACAGCTTATGTGCAACGTTGTCAAGAATTATGGAAGATATAATATATAGCCGTTTCATAATTTGAATCAATGTTTAAAACTTTGTAATTTCCGTACATTTTCGCCATCTCCGATGTTCCTCGGCTTCTTTCGTAAAGTACGCATATATTGATGACGTAGTACAAACAACGCAAAGAAAGAGATCATGAGTTCGGTAAGATATTTTTGTTTTGAATGTCTGGCCTCTTCACCCTTGACCTGCTCACGTGATACACAATGTATTGTGCCGACCAATCAAAATGTGTTATCGGAAAACCGGCTCGGAATCGCTCGGCATGATTGAGTAAACAGCGATGTAAATAAACTGATTGTTTGTTAAAACAATTGACTTGGAGGACTGTATTTTGAGCTCAAAACAATTTGTATTGCTCATTTTTTATGGTAATGTCCAAGAGCATATATATAAATATATATTATTTTTTAATAACCTTAATAAATAAAATATGCAGAACATATTTTAAAATCGGTAATAATTACGAATCGTAACCTGTTACGGGCTTTTAACTCGTCTGCTAACCCACCATTTAAATGATTTAACATGCAATAACCTATTAACTATTAAAATGTTATTGTGTTAACACGTCTCTATAATCTTAGCACTTATTTGTTATGGGTGTTGACATCTGTGAAAAAAAGATCAGCAAATGAATTTGTCTTTGTACACCACATTTAGGTCTAAACCCAATGCACTGTCCTGTCAACCAGATATTGGCTTGAAAACCTTTGTTATGTTTTCAAAGTGTGTTTTAAGTGATCCAAAAAGAAGTGGATCTCAGTGGAACATAATCCTTGCTCTCAACATATTCCGTTTTTATCCTCTACCAAATTATCAATATAAGCCGCAGAAAATTACCATCAGCAACAGCAAAAACAACAAAAGCACCACCGACATACATATAATAATCGACAACAACAAAACCATTTGGTTATTCCGCTCTTATCTCTTGCGTCTTTGTCGACAAGATTTTAGTATCTTTATCATGTAAATCGTTGGCATATTATTATCATATTATCGCCATAATGAATTTGTTTATACACGGTATATTCATCATCATTATGAGAGAATTAATACCATGTTTTAAAGCAATACTTCAATAACTAGACACAGAGTATTTCTGATATTTTTAAGCGATGGGTAATATCAGATGTATATAGTTGAAGGCGATATATATATTCATATTTATTATATTGTTTTCTCCACAAACATAATAGCACATTATGTTTGATTATTTTGCAACGCCTTGTGAACATTTTACTCAAAAATCATTACCCATTAATTAAGTATAATGACTTTCTACTTGACAAAAGTGAGTCCATAAGCTTAAAGATCAACATTCCACGTTCAATTTTAATGTAATAGCGTTGTTACGGTACACGTACTTCAACTGAATTCTAAATACCCATCAAACAAGATCAAGGCGGATACCGACATCGGGTTGGTTTAATTACTTGTATGTGTTTTACGTTTCGCAAAGTGAGATAGAGTTAAGGGGACGGAGAAGGCTAACCGAAGAAGGTAGGATGATCACATTAATTTGTTATTGTTTTTCCTATGTTTATATTTGTTTTAATTTTGAAAGTGTAATAAATTATATTTTTTTTTAATTTACATTGCATACATGATAACATACTGATATTTTAAAAGAAAAACGTTGGAAACTTAGCATGCGTCACTTGAAACGTATTCTTTTGGTATTTACTTACTGGTTTCATTGATTTTATGATTTATGGAAACAAAATTAATCTTTTTAAACTTTTTATAAATACATTCGTTCAATAAAGTTTTGACGACGTCGACGTTAATTCCCATGTGTGTGTTTATATTAGAATTTTATTTTTGCAACTTAAATTATAATAGTATTATATATACTTATCTATATAAACTTTATACATTTTATGAACTTCTAATTAAAAAAGTACTTATAATAAACTGGGAATAATACGGTATATTTTTGTAAAGCAAGTGAACGGAAAAGGAAACAACTTTGATGTCTTACTAGAAGAGATTCGTAAAATGTTTTAAATAACTATGTTGTATGTTTGTTGTATTGTTATGTTTTTGCTGGAATATTTGCTTGGTGTTCCCAGCCGTGTTTATGCACAAACGACTTTTAAATTTGACGAAGCGTATTATCCTTTAGAACACATAAGTACGTAAGTGATGTTTTAGCAACTAAGTACGTGATTGCATAGCTATAATAGGGCGGGGAAATGTATACATTCAGCTTAATGCAGATTGATGTTTAATCATCACTGAGTAGTCAAAAAATGGTGGTTATAACTTTAAGTCTTGTTTTCGTTGACACGCACATTAACATTTTCGTCGTTTTCAACATATAGGCAGGGGTGATTAAAACTCCCTGAATTAAGCATATTAAATGTGCAGTTGTTACCAAACACCAAGCGCATTTGATTTGGATACGTTTAAACGCTCTTTACACTTATGAATTTAGCCAAATAGCACTGAAAGTGTTTACTGCTTGTGATACAACATTTATAACCGGATGCGTGTTCATTCACTCTTTTTGTAACATGATATAAAGCAATAAACTGTATTGCTTCACTAAAGAAAATAAAAGGCTTCCACTATAAATCACAGTGTCAAAGTTTTTAATTTAAAACCACATTTTGATCAGATAGGCTAGTATATACAAATTTCATAACAAAATTTGTACTTTCAAATAGCAAAATATTTTTTATTAATTAACTTATTAATGGAAAATCATTTAAAAGCGCCAAAATCTAAATAAGTTATATTCAATTACTGATCAATGAGTCCATTAATAAACTTAATCAATGATAAAGTTTATCATACGGAGCTTTGAAATATCTGAATAAGGCATGGATAATCTCAAAGTGGGCGATATTATTGACAATTACCTACTTGCAAGGATCTGTATATTGATAACGTAGTGGCCATATCCTCGATCAGGTCATAAGATGTTAGTGCAGATGAATAAGGGGACGATAACAAAACTTTACATTTGATAAAGCATATCGTATGAAAGTAATATTTAAATACATTCTATGTGCGTATATATATTATAAAAAAGTATTGCAGTTTTGTTTTCAGTTCTTTTGTATATCGAGATACGTTATGCATTACTTAGCAATTATACAACAGGAGGTGCACTAAATTATTTGTATATTCATATAAAACAATATACAATAACAACGCATGTATCACATGCACCATACTAATTAAATAAACAATAATGAATATGTTTCTATATGTCTAATCATGGTGATGAATTTGGTTTGAACAAACTATCGAAGCCCAGAGCTGTCAAAATTGCATGGCTAAACACATTTTGATTTGTCGCACCAAAATACCTTAGTTGATATTACTTATACACGATTCACAAGGAATCTTTAAGGTAAGTCTCGACGTTCTTTCATTATAAGACTCTCCTGCAATATTACACAACGATAGGGCAGTAGTCTGTTATTCTCTTCCGTTTTCAAAGCAGTAAAGTCTTGTTATCAACACTTATGTATATCTAAATGGATAAATGACAGTTTAAGCTTTAGATTATTTTTAGTGTGGTAAATACAAATCCAAATTTCTTCGTGAATATGAGGGCCATAACAGATCATAAAGTGAGCATTTAAGTTTATTAACTAGATTACAACACTCTTCGATTAGATTTCGTGTTGGAATACTTAAAAATACAAGCAGTTAATATATAATACAGCTGTGCATCCGTATATAGCTCTTTTATGCAGTTGAAAGCAGCGAGCACATTATTCAAGACAAAATAATAATAATAATAATAATAATAATAATAATAATAATAATAATAATAATAATAATAATAATAATAATAATAATAATAATAATAATGATAATTATAATTATTATACTTATAACAATAAGTCGATCTTCCATGGGTAATGCATGTTCACGTTTACTATGGAAAGCATAATATGAAGCAAATAAACTTATTTGATAATCTCAAGGACAACGAAATGTATAACTCAAAATAACATGTAATATAATGTTAAATATCGATCGTCGTCTGAGTTACCATTTATAAAGCGTTTACCCAACAATTTACTCTTAAAAAACCATGCTTGGACACTTATAAAGTAAAATCTGTTTTTTTTATGAGTTCAACACACTGCAAACTTCAATATCTTAATTGACTGTTTTATTATTAAAAGACATAATTTAAAAGCGAAAATAACTGACACATTAAGTAACCACCCAATTGTTGGTATATATATATAAAATCTATACACTCCTACAGTGAGGTCGTCAGTTCCGAATCACTTTCGAAACTACCCATGTATATTTTAAAACGGCGATCGATTTTAATTTCGGATATAGGGCGTATTACATATATTTTTAACCTCTATGCTTCGCTTACCTTGATTTTGAATTTGGTTATAAATATAAATAATTGTTTATGTTATTTCTAAACCGAAACCTTTCTCCATTTCCGGTTAATATTCTCCAATAGCAAATCACGTGACAGAAGGTGCACTTTATGACTAGGGATCGTCTCAAAACGAACTCGAACTGTCAAAATAGTTTATTTAACGTTCATAACAATATAACCAGACTAGCTTTTGATCACAGATTTTTGTAAAAACTATAACAATAAAGAGAGCAAAAAGTAAAAAATAACAAAACAAAATTAAATGGACCTCTACCTGAGATCACACAATTAAGGGTACCTGCATAGAATATACATATGTACTATGTAGGATGTATAAGGAAGCAACAGCACACAATGCATGTCAAGATTCTATTGTAGTACATATTAATGTAAACTTTATCAAGATAATATGCTTATGAAGGTGTATTAATCTCACTTGACTAAGAAAATCTATTTTAAAGGATAAGCAAAATATACATAATAACATTTAAAGTGATGTTTTGTGCAAACTTATTCCACAAAATATAAGTGGAACATGGGCTAACTTTCCTACAACACGACATATATAGACTGCTGCCCCAGATACTGGATTTAAAATATTTTATTAAAATATACCATTTCTTTTTTCAGAGGGGATGAACCAGTCTCACAAATCATATTAATTCAAAATATGAAAAAGTCAACTGACCATGAACAATAACTAAATCAATTTCTAGACTAATAGGAATTTAAGCTTTTGGTAAAAACTAGAAAAAAACAAACAAACTAGGAACCAATTAAAATAAAATAAGGAAAAGGTTGGTAAATAAGCAACTGCTGGAGAGCTTTGGCAAGTGTACAACACTCATAAATTCACATGGGTAGAGCTAAACACATCATAGATGCATGGGTGAAAGGTCTGGGCTGCTGCAATTTCCCCATTGCCTGTCGGGGCACGTCTGCGTCCTTCACAATACTGAAAAAATAATGATATAAGCCTTACTATTTTAATTATACCTCACGTGACTAGCACATGTCAATTCCCATTTACCCATATTACAGTCATATGCGACATTATTTTATCACCATTTTTTAGCTGTAAATAGCACCATTAGTTTTCCGCATCAAGAGAATATATAAATATACTGCATTTACTTCATTTTTCTTTCTGGCATTTGCATATTTTTTTTAAATAAAAACAAAAATAAAATCACACAATTTTACATTTTTATAATCAGATTTAATAAAATTATATTACATTGTTTTCCTTTGTCTATGAGTTAATACCAGCAACCTTCCTTTTAAACGTCCGTATATTCAGATATGTATGTGCCAGAGTGCTTAGTAAATGAATAAACAAGCAATTTTCAATTGTGTTTCTCTTATTAATTTGTTGTGTTTTCTTTGTTCAGTATAATAAAATAAATATCACATCCATACAGGTTGATAAAACTGGGTTAGGTTAACATAACCATTCTCGGGTAAACATTATGTTGTTATCACCCTGTATGGGATGTGATACATGTATTTTTATATGTTTAAAAATAAAATTGCAATGTAACTTCAAGCATTTTTAAGAAATAAAAGATAAACTTGAATTATATTTTTAAACAGTATAAAGTAATTAATAGTAAGATGCTCATATATAAATGGTTACATAATTTTTTGAAGCCCCTGTTGCTTCTAGTAAGTTCTACTCACATGTTTTCATAGTAGCAACATCATGTTTCCTATTCAATAATGCAAAATAAAATTTTTTGGTTGGGACCAAATAAAATTACATTGTTTTCAAGCAGTATTAAGCATTAAAAATAATAGCATTTCATCCCAGAACAAATGTTAAGGCCAATAATACAATTTACAATATCACTTAACAATGTTTGACAGTTAAACATTCGTTTGAGATTACCCCTGGTTTACTTCATGTCTGTTTCAGAACTGACACCTGTGGCAGTTAGTCATTTTCGAGACTCTAAATTCACAGTTTGACTGAAAATGTATAAATCTTATTGTTTTCTTATTTCCTGATAAATTACCTTCAAATCAATACCAAGATCACTTACCATGCACAATCCGTTATAGAAGCAAACGTGTTCTAATTTCCGATGACCGATCGCGAAGACAGGATTTTGCCGCCATTCGAAAATATGTCTGCGAGCGTTTCCACAATTCAGATTGTTTACATTTGTCTATTTTCTTCCGGTTTGTTGCGAAAAAAAATCATCAAATATTAAGGTGCATGGCTGTACAATTTGTTCAAACATAAGTGGTATGACTTATTTTTCAATGTTGAAAGAAATGTAATTTGTTTCGGAACTGGCGACTTTTCGGAACTGACGACCTGACTGTATCTTTTAATCCTGTATTGATCTGTGTCTTGAGCGAGGAATTTGTCGATTTGTATGTTATTATTGGCGATGCACTACCTTTTCTTATCTTTATATTGCGTCATCGAAAGTGTCATCGAACCTCGACCGAGTTCTGTGGATTAAACAAACTCAAAACTACAAGAGTGATAAATTGTATCTTTATATATGGATCATCTGTATCTTTAAATATGGATCATCTACTGGGTACGTTGTATTTCATACGCGCAATAAGAGCAAATGTTCAACTAATGAATTATAACACTGAACATAAATTAATACCACATAGAAAGTTATCTGTTACATGACATGAAATATTAAAAACAAATGCATCCTCGCACTTTTTTGATCGAACCGTCTAAGAGATCTGTTGATCTCCAAGGTAACTATAATACGATACCCGCAATGGTCTCTTATTTCTTATTTCTTATTTAAGATTGCAGAGTTGAACACGTGCATTGAATAATAAACTGGTGACATTTTATAGACGTATATTAAGCTTTTTTAACGAAAGAAACATAATCATATGACAGAATAGTCATTCGACCATACGCCATAATGACAACGCAGAAAAGATTTTCGTTGTGATATTTAAAAAAGGTTACAAATGAATAGAGCTGAGCGGGAACTTTTCTTTTTTCGGCCCGTATATTTATTTACCTGTATAATTGACTTCGAACATTAATATACGTCAAAGAGAAGAATAATGGTGTAGGATATAACTTTATTAAATAAAACAACCGTATAGTACATAGTAAGTTCAGTACTGTACATTCATCTTGCATATAGTTTAAACTGATGTACCTTTTCTTCATATTTTAAAAGCCTTTATGATGTGTGCTTTTCTATGCACTAGTTATATTAGTAAAATACACATTTACATCATCAAATCTCCTGTCGTCATCTGTACGATATTTCAACATTTTTGACGCGCGTTCGTCCCCTTTTTCTGTATTGCACAGGCCGAAGTAACGCGATCCTTCCGATAAAGTCTGAGTCCATTCCGAACGCATCATTAAGAATGTACATAAAGTTAAAAGTATATATTTTACAGACTTGCAAACATGTGATGACATAGAAAGACATATGCCCCCGAAATACGCTTTGATAGTAATGTAAGACAGCTAAATAACAGAATAACTTTTCGAAACCTAAATGCCGAACCTTACTTCAAGGTAATGGCCACAGGGGTCAAAATGTGTGTGTTTCTGGAAAGGTCTTTGCCATATACTTATGCATATACTTATACCAAATATGAAGGTTACATCTGAAGCAACAAAGAAGCTATGAGCATTTATCGAAACCTAAACGCAGATTTCGAAACCACAACGCGGACCCTAAGTTCAAGGTCAAGGTGAAAGGGGTAAACATTTGTTTGCATATGGAAAGGCCTTTTTCATATACACATGCATCCCAAATATGAAGGTTACATCTGAAGCAACATAGAAGTTATGAGCATTTTTCGAAACCTAAACGCAAATTTCGAAACCTAAACGCGGACACTAATTTCAAGGCCAATGTAAAAGGTGTAAAAAAATATTTGCGTATGGAAAGGCTTTGTCCATATACACATGCACACCAACTATAAAGGTTACATCTGAAGCGACATAGAAGTTATGAGCATTTTTCGAAACCTAAACGCAGATTTGGAAACCTTAACGCGGACCCTTCAAGGTCAAGGTGAAAGGGGTAAAAAATTGTGTGCGTATGGAAATTGGAAAGGCCTTGTCCATACACATGCATACCAAATATGAAGGTTACATCTGAAGCGACCTAAAAGTTATGAGCATTTTAATAAAAAATGTGACGGACATATTGACAGACGGACAGACAGACGGATAGACATATTGACAGTGCGATCACTATATACCCACCTTCGGGGGCATAAAAATGCAGTAGCATTGTTGACAAAAGTGTTATAAATGCACTGGTAAACATGTGACAATCCCACTTTCGACTCGTCTAGTGCTTGTTCACTGTGCAATGTAAACTGTGTACTAGTCGAAATATATTGCCGGTTGTAAATAACGCTGTTGAATAACATTCAACTTTACAACTGATTTTTTGCATGCAACAGTTATATTTAAATCAAGGTGAGCTTATCAGTATTGATATACATTTCAAGCATAACTGTTTGTTTGTATGACTACAGGTTTTTTTACGGAATAGTTTCAATCTTGGTCATCTCGAACCCTTAGTTTTCCTTTAGATGGTTTATGGCCCATACATGAAATATATCAAATAAAACAGCTGAAGTGAAATTTACGTGTGAATATTATTTACGGTCTATATTTACTCCAACAAAAAGATGTATTTAATGTGATATTGTTTCGAAATAAATGTGTGAAAGAACGACCAATACGAAATACAATTGTTTATCAGAAACAACCGTTATCAACGCATGCTTTGAAAGCCGCTTGGTATTGCTTGTTCACGTCAATGTTCAATTAGTCATCAAGCATTAATTCAATTGAAGTTTACTGTTTTGTCGAACGAGGAAAAGCTTTCAAACTTACAGTCGTTTTGTACTTGTTTGTTTCAAATGGCAACAGTAATCACCCCCACGAAACGCCAAGACAGAATGAGGTGGTTTTCAGGTGACATATATTCAAATAACAGCACGCCCAACTACAATTTGGAATTATTATGTGACTGCTGTGCTTTTAAATACAATTACATATTTCAAGTACGGTTCCTGGATGGTAATCAAAACAGAGCATTTATCTCATGTGTGCACACCCAAATGTATTTATAGTTATATAACAAGTTAATTAACATCAAATGCCCGGTTATGCAATTTGAACATTTTTATGAAAAGTTAAACCGATTAGTTCTTTTCAGGATTTACATTTAACATCTGGAACATTTTCGCAACAATCAAACATGCAGACTTCACACCAAACGGTCGTTGTTACCCAGCAGCCTATAATGAGCGGCAAAAGCAACATGATGGTTTGTAGCCTTAATGGCCACCGGGACTGGGACAGTGGCCTCATGGCGTGTTGCACTGACTGCAGGTCATGTAAGTATTTTGTCAATGAGTTTTGTTTAGATATTTGCAGGAAAACTCTTTTACAGATATTGTACCTTCAATGAAATACAAGACGTTTGAAGATTGTTATTTAAAGGTGAATCACGACCTTGTTTTGAATTAGTTGTTTTATTTTTCAAGCACGTTACCAATAAAGTATGTGGTATCTTCTTGATTTTGAACCAACGGACGTAAAGTGGTTAAAGGCCGCCAGTATATGCCCTGATGATTGGCATGTTATTATATGAACATTTTGCACAAACTCTATATGGAGTGATAATCTATTGACATTGTAGGTCGGCTCAGGTCATGATTAGAGTTCAGATAACTGAGTACATCTCTGTACGTATTTGCGTAGGAGAAAAGGTTTTGCGGTCAGATAAATTACTAGTGAGTGAATTTTTCAATAAGTTCATTGATAACATGTCATGCTGTTAATTTTTAAAGTGGTTGTCCTGTAAATACTGGCTTAAAAAGTGCACAGCTATATTTCCATGTGTATCAGGGATCAGCGGTCAATATATAAATTAAAGTGAAAGTGTGCACTTCACTAGACTGACAAACTTGCATGCATTGAGGCAGATATAAACAATAGAAGATTTGTTCACATCAAATGACTTTGACCGACCATTACTTCACATTCAAATATGATCTTCATTTGTCATACTTCATTTGAATCTAGTCATTTCATTCTAGTTAAAATATGCGAATTTAAATCACCATTTCATTGTTAATGCAACTGTCATATAGATTGGACATATTTTTAATTGGCATTACTTTACACAGTTAATAATAGTTATTTGTATCTTGCATATTGCAACAAGCAAGCGGAATTAATCCTGCATTTGATTTCTATATAAATTAATGGATTTTTTCAGTAAACTGTCTTCTTTTCAAATTAAAGGCTTACTTGCGAATCAAATTTCACAAACCTTTTTAAATTTGTGTATTTTGAAATTTATTGAGGCGCATTATGTGAAGACCCGGATTGTGTCCCAGCAATCCTAACTAATTTGTTTGTTATACTCACGAAAGTTTGGACTTATTTCAAGTTTTAAATTTTGAATTATAACGGCGATTCCAGCTATTTAGTTTTAAACGAAATTTATTAAATTATGGTATGGTATTTTTCTGTCTTGGGAAACCGGAGTGCTCGGAGGAAACCCACATGTCCGGTTTGCTGACCACCTACCAAACTCACATGCGCCGGAAACGGGGATTGAACCCGTTTCGTAGAAGTGCGAAGCGCATTTACCACCAATTGCGCTCGAAAAACCTTTTAAAAACTATCGACCTATTAATTACGCGGACATAATAGGTGTTTTTTTTTTAAAAAGAAATACAATCCGAGACCGTTTGATAATGAAAATAGGTTTTATTATACCCCTTTTGGTTTCACTGGAATATACGCTTTTTACAAAACTATCCACCTCCGCGCAGAGATTTGACTGGAACCAGAATAGCTGGATCAAATCCCTGCCTTCATCGCCAACCACGTGATGATAACCTAGCCACGTGGTACAATAATTTTACCGCTATAGGTAGTTATTTTTTATCATGAACCTTAACTTCAACACTTTTTTCAAAATAAAAAAGAAAATGATTTTTCAGAATATAATACTTGTTTATGAGAACCAAGAACGACAACTCTGCGTGGAGATTACAAAACTAGCTGAGTTCTATTGAATATTTCCTCCCTTAAGTGCAAATTATTGAATTACATTGTACAATTTTCACACTACTATTTAAGCGATTATCACGCCTCATTAGTTTTTCGATAAATCTAAAACGACGCTCGCGATGTGTCCTTGATTTTTAAAATTAACGTATAAACATTATAATGAACGTCTTTATATTATTTACGTGTTTCTGAAAGGATGTAACAATTTATGAAGTGGATTTCGGTAAGCTATGCAGGGCGGGTCCCATGTCTTAACATATACACGTAATACTATTGCTATTTAATATAACCAATATTACAGTTTTCAATCTTAATCATGGAAAGTGGTACACAAACAACAAATTGGGTCATTTTCCGAAAAAAAGAACGTTCAGGGCTTTCGGTAATTCTACACATTGAAGCCGCCACTCGCACTTTTGAAGGTCACGTGACGGCTTTGGAAATGTAATAATTTAAACACATCCAATTTATCTGTCTTGATAACTGTCTGAGTTATATAAACCCTATTTACGCCTTTAGGTCTTGTTTTATTAACGTTCTATTTTTGAAGAAATAAACGAAACCCGTTGACAGCTAATGTGACCCTTGTCACATCAGCATGACGCAGCAAATGGCCGAAAGATCGATAGGAACCGGCTACCAGATTTATCGATCGCTTATTGTTGGTTCTGTATTAAAAAAAGTTTGATTGACAAGTTGCGAGATGTTTTCTTAGACAGTTGTTCCATTAACTTCATGAAATGAGATAAATACTAAAGCAGCATTGAAGGCATAATGGAAAGTAAATGCAACTTTTTTTAAGACATCTAATATAGACACTGCTCTCGAGAAAATAAGGCTAATAATGGTATGTGTATTTGCACAAAAGTCTATAACTTATTGATAGAACGATTTCTGGTGTGCACACAAAGACGCTTCTCTACATAGAATAATAATTAACACGTTTAAAATTTAGAGGGGGGGGGGTTGTATGGAGTAGACGCCAATTATTTGTAATGTGTCATTTTTCAATTTTTTAAATGCTAGTTATCTTTTTTTATTTTGGTGAATAAGTTAGTTTCACGCCTTTAAATATGCCGTGACAACAAAGATACAAGCTTGTTGTTTACAAATTGTTGTGTTTCACGACTTGTGTATGATATTGCGGTTTGTTATATGTACGAGTTTACCGAGTGCTTCCTCATGTGAGCAAGAGCTTAAAGGCCAAGGCAAAAAATCTCTAACCAGTATTCTTAAGTTATTTACATTTGAACGTATTAACACGTTCTGTAGCATAAGTAATCATCGCGTTTGGTTTCATATTACAAAATAAAATAACAGCAAGGGACATTTCATGTAACGATCTATTAAAAACATGAATTATAAAAATTGTCGTCAAAGATAGTAGTTCATTATTTTCAGACACTCAAAAACACACTTCTCTTGCACATTAAGCTTCAACTAATAAAAAAACCACGGATGCCTTTTGTTTCAAACAAACTACGTGCAACTTATCTATCTATATATACTGCTAGTCGCCAACAATTAGCATTACAAGCAGGTGCGTGTCAGTGCTAGGAAATTAAGGAAGAAGTGTATAGGAGATAAAAGTAATACATAATGTATTTGTGAGACATAGAAACAAAGGTGATAGTGTTAGTTAAAAGAAGGAATATACAGATAAAAGGTTAAAAACAGCCAACCTGCTTAGAAACTGTGGTCTTGTTTGGTCACCCCCAGCCTAAACTGGTCCAGGGTAGGTGCCTGTACAATATTGGCTGGTAGAGAGTTCCATAGGACAATAGTGGCTGGATAGAAGGAGAATTTATAGTAGTTGCTTGGAGTAGGGATTTGTCTGAATGAAAGAGGGTGCAAATGTCTAGTGAGCCGGGTCGGAGGAGTGACATAGGGAGGCATTGGTACAGCAACCAGTCCGTGGACAATTTTATAGAACATCAGTAGCCGGGAGTCATACCTTCTGTTCTCAAGTGAACGCCACCCTAATTTGTCTAGCATGTGTGTGACACTGTTGTGATATGAGTAATCATTTGTAACCCATCGAGCGGTCCTGCGTTGGACCATCTCGATCTTGTTTATGTTGTGTTGTGTGTGTGGGCTCCACACTGAGCTACTATACTCAAGTTGTGGGCGGACCAGGGTTTTGAAGGCAAATTCTCTAATGCGTGGGTGTTTTATGGGAATGTTTCGTTTGATGAAGTTTAGTGTTTGACTGGCTGTTGCAGTAACCTGGTATATGTGTTTATTCCAGCTGAGGTCAGATGTGATGCTAACACCCAAGTATTTAGCATCACTAACTGTTTCTAGAATATGACCGTGGAGTGTGTAAGTGGATTTGTAGGGACGTTTTGACCTGGTGATGTTCATAACCGTACACTTGGAAGGATTAAATTCCATATCCCAAGTGTGTTCCCATTTTTGTAGCCGATCTAGATCTTCTTGCAGGGTATTTTGTTCAGTGGGATTGTTGACCGTGATGTAGACAGCAGTGTCATTAGCAAATAACCGGACCTGTGACACTATGTTTTCTGGCAGATCGTTTATGTAGAGCAAGAAGAGGAGAGGGCCGAGAACAGAGCCCTGGGGGACACCTGATGTGACTGGAACCTCGTCTGAATTGTCACCATTTACCAAGACAGACTGAAGTCGACCTATAAGGAAAGATTTGACCCATTGTAATGTGCTATCTTGGATGCCGTGTTGGTGCAGTTTGTAGAGTAACTTCATGTGATTGACCTTGTCGAACGCTTTCGAGAAATCCAGGAGTATTAGATCTGTTTGTTGACCATGAATAAGGTTCCTGGATAAGTCCTCTACAAGTCCTATGAGCTGTGTCTCGCATGACAGTTTTGACCTAAAGCCATGCTGGAGATGGAAAAGAATGTTCTTGACCTTGAAGTGTTTGGTGATGTTTGAGGCGACGATATGTTCCATGACTTTGCAAAGAACACATGTCAGTGAAATCGGCCTGTAGTTAGCAGAGTTACTTTTGTCGCCTTTTTTTAAAAGGGGGTTGACGTTCGCCTTGATCCAGTCGGAGGGGACAGTGCCTGTGTCTAGAGATTTTTGAAAGATTCTGGTAACCAAGGGGGCAATTTGTACGCTTAGATTTTTTAGGACAATAGGCTTGATATTGTCAGGGCCGCAAGCTTTGCCAGTCTGCAAGTTGGACAGAAGCTTTTGGACACCACTTACACTTATGGAGATTTCGGGCATTTTGGGGTATTTTGTCTTAGGGGTGTTGCTAAACAGGGTTTGGGCTTTCATTAAACAGAGTTGACCTAATTTTAGAGGATTCATTGGGGTGAAGACGGACTGAAATTGGCGATTGAGGAAGTTTGCTTGACCCTTGCTATCAGTGATAAGATTATCATTTTCCAGTAGAGGAGCGATACCTTGGGTATCCTGTTTAGCATTTTTGATTGTGGATTCATAATTAGAATATCAGCAAATTAAAAATATGACTTTTGATACAATGCTTATACTGGTAATCTCACATTTCTCGCCTTATTAGTTTAGGTTTATATTTGATTTCAAGGTTTTGACAAACACATGACCTCTTTGTAGAGGTCAAAGCAGTCTTTGCTGTTGGTGGTAAAGGTGTTTTTCTTCAAACAATAATCTGAATGGGGGTCAAATTATTTACCGGAATACCCATTACGCAATGTTTCAATATAGCCGCATTGTTACTTAAAACATACATAACACATATTAATTACAAAACACATTTCAGTTGTTTAAAGAAAGTTTGTGTTGTTAGTTGTAGCCCTGAAATATTTGTTTAAGGGTTGTCTACCGCGAAAGAACAGATGAACAGAATCAAATGATATCTCTTTGACACATATTTTATTATATGTTACATATTGGCCTTTATAAAATGATGTCAACTAACATCGACGTGAATCACTGTGTTTGTTTTGGATTAAGTCAATTTTTCGGTCAGCTGTTTAATATCATGCAATAATCGTCAATTAGCTAGAGTTTGCCATGAAAATCAATGTCAGTATTGTAAATTAGCAACAATCTTCCACCATTACCATATAGCAGATCGATCAAATCGGTGTACCATTAGTTATATATATATACTATATATATACTCTCTATATCAATCTTCATTGACATGCATGCTTATATTTGCAACCGCGTTTGTTTGCAGTGTTGATGACCTACTTTTGCCTACCATGTTCCCTCTGCGACATATCCAGCCGCACCGGCGAATGCATGTGCATGCCCTTCTGTGTTGCCGGAGGACTCCTCGCCCTCCGCGCGAGGATCAGGACGTTGGGTGGCATACAGGTTTGTTAAACGTGCGGTAAAACGAATACAACCCGCCCACCTTATAAGTACGCTGTATGTTATGCAGGAGTATGAAATAAGGCGTTTGTCCAATAATACTCGAAATCTGGACGATGATGGTCGTTGGACAGAAACGGTTAGCTTAACACGGACTAACGAAAATAAGCCGAATGTTGTTTGCTTGTAATTTGTTCAGGTTATTGACCGTATAGCAATCGGATCTTTATCCGAATCAATATTTCTACATGCAATCCATTTTACTTAATCAAATGCATTTGTTGAAAGCAAATATTTGAAGGATCGCAAATCAATATAAATGTCAATAAAGAAACGAGCGATGTGTGTTTTAGATCGGTATCTTCAATAATGTTTTGCTAGTTGTGAGTTTTGCTTTAAAGAGCCATATCAAAACAATCTGAAAGCAATAAAACATTTCGTGCAACGTTTCACAATTTAACACAAACGTGTGAAGGAAGTTCTCTACGTCAGGTAAATACATATTTCAATGACACAGCAAACGATTAAAAGTATTGTAGACTGCCAATAACATAGATACATTTGTAAATGCCCTTTCTTCATATTTAAGCTACATAGAAGTGTAAGCAAATCCTGAGTAAGCGCTTTTAAAATGTATATGTTTCTGAAACTTTCTTTAAGTTCGCTACATGTTCAAGTTTGTTGGTTTTGTACGTATTATAACATTTTCGTAGCACGTTTCAAGCGATACAACTAATAAAGTTAACATTTAATGCCGGAATGTATTTTTTTCAGGGCTCTATTTGTGGCGACTGCATTGCCATCAGCTGTTGTGGCCTGTGCGCGATTTGCCAGATGCAGAGAGAGTTGGATGCAATGGGTCTCTAAACTCGAGTGCGAGTGACCAATCCTTATACGTCATCCACGCAAAAAAACGTTATTTGTTATATCGGAAACACTTAACTTTTTTAGTTCAGTTTATATTTTCTCATTGAGATTGTTGATATTTACCGTCAAATACTAATGTTTCATTCGGGATATATGGCAATCTGTCTGTCCAGTATTTCTAACGTCACCTATTAGGTCTAATTTGCCTAGTGGCTATTTTAACCATTTTCGCTCCCATGAAGTCACGCACAATTACTTGACGTCATCGTTATTTAACTTGAACTTTTATTTAAATGAGCAATTTAACTAGTTTGCGTTCTTCATCATTCAAGTTTTTAAATCTACGGCATTTAATATAGCATGGGTACTTAGAAAGCAGGGAATGCATATTTATCCTACATGACCACACTTCTACATTGGTTGAAGCTTCAACAACTAACCACGTACATTACTATCAATTTCTAGGTTAAAATTGATTTAAATGTTTAAGCAAGTAGTGCCACTTTTTATTGCGTTTCTTCTTTTCCTTTGTTATTGTAATTATCTGATTTTAGAAGGGCATTTTGTTAGAACAGCGCGGCAGTGATCTGTTTATATCTTATACTGTTTTTTAGAATATATGAGTATTAAATACATATCATATTTCTCAATAATGTATTGGTTAGTTTGTCATGCAATGAGAAGTACTCTTCAAACATTTTTCATTGAACTCGATTAAACACAGTTGGACCCACTTCACTTAAATTTCATTACAACACGCAATACTATGGATTTTACAAAAGGTTTCATTAGACATCGTTTATATTGAAATATGTATGTTTGTACACAACGGCATAACCTGTTACACACATTTTATGTTATGTGTGTTAATCGTAAGCACAATTCATTTTTACCTGCTAAAATCGCGTGACCACAACGATATCAAAGTATATATAATTCTTACAAAGTTCATAAAAGTACAATTTCCCAATCTGATTACAACGTCTTTTAATATTTTGACGGTTTTAAATACACACATTTAGATTAACATCGTATGTGGGTGTTTGCGGTCTGAGCTATATAATCGGTCAATGTACTGTGACGTTATCGCGTGGTAACTGTTATCAAGACGCACACCAATCTCTTTCACGACGGCTACATTACATTCACCTCTGTGATGGGCTGAGAACGGACTATTTTTATGAAAGCGTCTCATTCATGTCATGATCATTCCAAGCGTTCATCATGGAGGTTACAGTATACTAAACAATCTATTGCACGACGGTTACATTACATTCACTGCATTCAAGAAAACCATCTCATACCATACTATCGTATATAAGTATTTATTCATTATTATAAAATTGATATGATTTGTTTATGTTAACAAACCTACATACATACGTCGAAGCAATGCCTAACGTCACTCAATAAAAATTATGTCCAATTGCTTACATTTGTAAATTGCGTGGAATGATTCGATCTGCGTAAATGGGAAATACAATAGTTCCAAAGAGTTGCATGAAAACTCGCAAGTTTTTGCACGATGTATCGTCAATTTAAAATTCCTATTTCATTATTTTACGCCTCTGATCCTAAAAATGCAAATCAAATATTCTTTGAATGCGTTGGTTCGGTTTTGCTCAGTTTCTGGGCAATATGGCATGCTAAGCCTTTCGCAGAGTTGTATGTGAGAGCAAGGAACGACAACTTTGCGTGGAGATTGGACGCACACGGTGGGTTTATCGACATATATCTGAAGAGTAAGCTCTTCACCGAAAGAATGTTTGCAAAGCGTTTTGTGTGACGAGTTAGAAATAAAATGACGAAGACTTTGCTTCGATGCGAGGATAAGTCACCAATTGATAACTATGTTTGTAATGATGTCTGGTTATCGCAGTGGTTGGTGCATGCGGTTCTCATCTCGGCAACCCGAGTTTAAACCGCGGTTAACATACCGGCAGATTTTCCTTCAAGTCCCTCCGGTTCCGATCTCCATCTCCAATAAAACAAGACAACCTTACAATTGAAGATCTTTTATGAAACAATAAATAGCCCAAATGGCAAGTATATATTTCTTTTAATTGTCTCGGCTTTCGTTAGTCTAGTTCATTATTTTAGTCCTTACATTCAGCCTTATGACCTCTCAATATAAAACTCATCGTGCACAAACACACACACTTTGTTGGATCTAAATCGATAGATTGTTTCAGATAGCTTGTATGAAATCGTTAACATTCACTCTTGTTTAAATTACAAAGATTAGACATCAATGAACGTTTTGTGACTTCCTTATACTTTATCTTTGAACGATAATAAATCTTTGAGAGTTCTTACTTGTCAGAAATGTTTAGTTTTGGTTGAATATCTTTTTTTTGAAACAACAACATACTCCTTTAAAGTCAGCGTCAAAGCAAAATGGTTTTACAAATTCGAAACGAGCTGGATCCATAAACACGATATTTTGCTATTAGACTGATTTGAATGCTGTTTCGATACATCTTTTTATGTGGAAAACAATACCAAATGAGGAAAGTGCAGAATAAAAAATGAAAAAAAGAAGAGATAAGAACACGATTTTCATGATAAGTTGTTATAAATCCTACAGCAATACATCCACCCTCTCATCAGTCAATCTGCACAGCTGTTTATAATAATTATTATTTTGAATATAATACCAAATACCGTGGGCTTATAAACATAGTTACACGTTAACCGTATTGTTTTGTTAATAGCGTGTCCTCACATAATCTTCATTTTTGAGACCGACTGTACAATAAGTTATATATGCCTTAAAAACAAATAAACTACAGAGCAAACTGGGAATTTTGTTTAGTAAAATTGCACATATATACGTAAACAATTCTTTGATTTTAACGCACTTTTGATAGGCAACCGATAGCGGAATGGAAAATGTTTGACGTCATCGTGTTACCTACCAGATATCAATTAACCTTAGCTGATATCACGGTTTCAAAAGAGTAAACTCTATACTGGTTTGTCATTTAGGAAAGAATGCTTTTGATGTGTGATGTGTGAGAAGTTGCAAGCATACTTAATTCATCGTATAATAGAGTATCATATTAAGAATTATCCAACCGAAATGTCTGATCTGTGTTTGTAGCTTAACCTATATGACATCTTACGTATGTTGTGACTCATGGTATTTACTTATAACCGACTTTCCATTTGTTGTCAATCTCACACTTTGCCGATGCTTTGTGCGCTAACCACAACCGACTTTATTTCTTTTAAAAGTTGCAAACAATTACTACTGACTATATTTGTATACGCTTACCAACAACCATTACTCAGAGTATTTCTTTTCAACGTACGTCAAATTTGCAATTTATATCTTATCTCGCTCGGTCAATATGTTAGTAGTGTGAATTTTGCGTAATTATTATGGTGTTTTCATAAGTGCTTCAACCGTGTGCAGCGCTACAATTTACCATTCCAAACAAGCTGGCCTCTTGTGTGAGTTTGTGAATCAGGGATTTGTGATATGACTAGTAAATAATCAAAGGCAGTTAAGTAAATAATAAACGGTTGTAGGATTATCTGTAATCAAGCGTTCTGGTGTTATAACCCTATTCAACTACGAAAACAAGACCACGATTCGCTTCGATTTATCATATTTATTTAATCGGGAAGACTCGTGACAGTCTACGATTGAGTTACGACACTGGTACGATTGAGTTACGACTATTCGTGGTGTTCGGTTAAAGTCTTGCGAATAGGTCGCGACTTCACTACGATGTGTAAGAATCTACTGCGACTGTACTACGAACGATGCAGATCGTAGACGACTAAGCTAGGACCTCACCGAACGCACCCACGAATTAGGCGCCAACATCTATTGATATTGATCTAAATCGTGAGAATCTTAGCGAGCTCGCAACTCACTCGGGATGAACTCATGAGAATCTTGATCTAAATTGCAAGAATCTTAGCGGGCTCGCAACTCACTCTGGGTGAACACGTGAGAGTCTTGACAAAGTTGCAGCTGATTCGTAGACAGATCACGTGATCACCGATTTCCCGATTGAGTCACGAATTACCTACGATTCCATTGCGACGCACAGGAACGCGCTACGAAGCTGTAACGAGTCAACTGCGATTAAATTCAGTATTGGAGGTCTTCGCCAAACTTTAAACACGTTTAAAATCTGGCCACAATTTTTCGGGAGCTTACGAGTTGCAGAAATCACTTACGACCGACCCATGACTAGCTACGAATGAGTTAGGACCTTCGCCGATTGAGCTACGAATGTCCCCGACCTCAAAATATTGGAAATCGGGACAAATCGTGGGGAATCGGGTCGTAGTGGAATATCCCTATAAAACAATGCCATTTGAGTCAGATGAGTCCGATTTCTTTTACAATCCGTTTACTTTATTGTATTCGAGTTAAAGGGACCTTTCCACGATTTGATAAATTTAAAAAACAACAAGTTACCGATATGCACATTTTCGTGGTAGTAATGTATTTTGCAAGGAAACAGTAATACTAAACATTTACTATGCTCTAAAATATCTATTATATATCTTTTGACGATTCATAAAGCATTACTAACGCGAAACGATTGCATGAATTGGAGAGTAATATTGTTATCGTTATATTTGGTGACATTACAATGATTGCTTTCATAATGTATAAAATACATAACTTACTGATGAGAACAGATTGCCGAGTGGTTTAAGTGCTGGACTTTTACTCCGAGTGTCAGTGGTTCGAGCCCAGTCCGAGTGTCAGTGGTTCGAGCCAAGTCCGAGTGTCAGTGGTTCGAGCCCAGTCCGAGTGTCAGTGGTTCGAGCCCAGTCCGAGTGTCAGTGGTTCGAGCCCAGTCCGAATGTCAGTGGTTCGACCCCAGTATTTTTCCTTTTTTTCAAGTTTATTGTTGCTTTTACTTGAGCTATTGAGTTCCAATAATTACATTTATCCAATTTAAAGAATTGAACGACAAACATCAATACATGCCGAAATCTGTGAAAAGGTTCCTTTACATTTTAATGTATTTTAATACTTATATATATTGATATGATATTTTTCTTTATCGCACTATGTAAAATTAATTTATTAGTATTATTTTGCATTTTACAAGCAAGGGCAGGAGGATGCTGACGTGTTACTTAAACGAAACATATTGCCGCGAATACGTCAACAAGAAATACATTCCTAGTTATTGTCTCACTTGACATACATGTAAATGCTCAAACGATTACGTATACAGTCGACCTACCAATAAAGACCACTCAAGAGATTTGGTCGTTGTGGTTTTTGTTCACAGGTGGTCTTTATTCGCAGGGTCGATTGAAATTTTGCAAAATATGATAGTAGGCTTGTAACAGGTACTTTATAAAATCGACTTTTGGGAATGTGAAATGGCGGTCACTGGTCGTTGAAGTGGTCGTTGTTAGCTATAAAATCGACTTTTGGGATTGTGAAATGGCGGTCGCTGGTCGTTGTTTGCAGGTGGGTGTTATTCGCAGGTAAAATATATATAGTGAAATCGTTCGGGGTGAAATCGATGTGATCGTTATGGACAGGTGGTCGCTATTCAAAGAAGGTCGCTCGGGTTGGACTGTATTTAAAACGTCTAATAGTTTTGTCTCCTTCGAAAAAAAGCAGTATTAAGTTGATGCATTATAATTCTTACCAAAATACAAATTTAACGTAACATAATACTCATGGGGTGCATATTTAAAACCATTGCTATGAGCGCAACGCAAACATACATGTATCACATTTTTCAATGTGTATAACTTATGTTGTAGTAATTATGAAATATTTCGAAATAAGCCGACGTAAAGGAAAATGTAGCCGTATGTCGTTTTATGTACAGGAGAGCCTTCTAGTACAAAGTTGATCAATAAATTCAGTTGAAGTAATCAAGGAAGAATCATCGATTTATGCTTTATTTTCAATATTAATGATTATAATTCACTGTCATTATAGCGATTTAATGCAACATACAATGAAGCTAAACAAGCATAATTGTTTTTCGTTGAACTTAAAACTTAATTATAAGAATTTAAAAAACTGATTATGTTCTTTTATTCCTGGTTCGCGGAATGTAAATACTTATCCAAGGCCGACCCATTTGTCGGTACTTAGTGGTTAATTTAATTCGAGAATGATATATTGAATGTTTTATGCTAAGGTTTAAATATCATAAGAAAATCGTCAAAGAGGCGTTCAATGGCTGTGGTGCATGATTTGTTTGCAAACAACCAATGCAGCATGTAGTTATTTTCTCAGATATAACCATGCTGACGAATTATCTATGAAATGAGATTTCTGTATACAATAACCCATATCCGTTCTAATAATTCAAAGGTAAAAATCCGATTACTGCAATGGGCACAAATCAAAAGGCCGAAGCAACGTTCGCCGCAGTAAATCAAGACTTGTACCAATAGTTTGCCATTTATTTATGGCACTGTTAAATTATATGCACTGAACACTGCTGTTTTTCGGCTCAATGAAGTCATTCACGTTTAGAAATGATGGAAATGGTACATTTGTCACAAGTCTCAAGCCGCAAGATGACTTAGGAACACGACGAACAGTATTTATACTCACATTTATTGTCATTGATTTAAACGGTCCAATCATAAACCCCGATATTTTAAACATGCTTATTGATCATTTAAAACATCAGTGAACGCTCTTGCTGATGAAAGTTTGTAGAATTTATTGGCAATCAAGGTCTAGCGTAAACCAATTATTGAATGCGTTTAGAATATACACTGCAACATATTTGCTTGAATAATCCGCCAAGTGTAAGGCCAACATTTGAATATTTTAAATTGTTTTGCAGAGCTCCCATAGGCATTCAAGTTTCCACGGATTGCCGAGCTGGACAAAAGAATAAAAATTGTGTTGAATATAGAGACAACGAAGTTGTTGAACTTTGTAATTATTTCATTGTCCTGTGTCGAAGCGGTCGTTGGGTACTGTAAGGCGCTGAAGAAAAGCAGTGACTGATGTAGAGGGTCACATTTTAAAAATAAATAAAGTATAAACACGTCCATCTGTTTCTTACTTTACAATTCTGAAAACTGAATTAAAAGTATAATATAAACTGTGATATACTTGTGTGTCGTGAAAATCGTTTAGCCGACCGCGGTTTAAATGGCTGAAAAAATTATTGCTGTCCAAGTGGTTTGAAAATGCATGCATTAGCCTAAGTGTAAGATATTTAAAAGGTGTATGAAACACGCTTCTTTGCTCCTACCCTAGTACACAATACTGCCATTTTGACCTGTTACATGAGAAAAATACGATAACTATCCTGTAGGAGGTTCATCAAGTTAATTGGTGATGGGTATTGGGTATTGGGTATTTGGAATTTACATGTAATACCGAGGAAAGTCGAATGTCCAGCAGGGTAAAAGTTGTTCGAATTTAATAGAATATCGAGCCAGTAACAAATATCCAGCTGGATATTTGGCACTTTCACTGAAGCGGATATCAACCTAAGGACAAATACCCAGCTTGGTATTGTGCATTCGAAGCTGGGTATTAGGGTATTAATAATTTAGCGAGTATAGAAACCCAAGGACAAATACCCAGTTGGGCATTGTTTATTCGAAGCTGGGTATTACGGTATTAATAATTTAGCGAGTATAGAGCGTAAGGCGAATACCCAGCTGGATATTGGGATATTGGGTATTCAAACATAAGTGAAAAATGCACCAGAGACAGAGCTGGATAGTATGGATTCGAACCTAAACAAATATCAAGCAAATGTCAAATACCCACCTGGACATTATCCATCGGAAATATTGAGAATATTTAGCAAGTATGATATGTGTGCATTGGGTAGTCGAAATCTAGAGAAATACCCAGCTGAGTAATGAGTATTCGCACTTTTGTGAATATCGATCATAGATCAAACACTCAGCTGGTTATTGAGCATTCGAAATTTAGCGAATATCGAGTTTTGGTCGAATACTCATCGGGGTCTTTAGTGCTCGGGCATTGCCGAATATCGATTCAAAATCAAATATCCACCTACGCCTTCGGTATTCGAACATTCGAAGGGTCAGGGTCTAAATACAGCTCGGTAGTGATCTTTCGAATTATTGCATAAATCGATTCAGAAACATATACGCTGCTGGGCATTGGGAATTCTAATTTTTCAAATAGTGCGAATTGTCAAAGTATAAGACATTTCTTACGAAGGGATTTACTTGGTCAGCGAATAAGTTGTATTTGAGGATTGAACGTGATCCATTTATCGAACAGAATGAATGTCTCTCTACATATGACCATTTTTTTCTAACAACTAATTCATATATATGTTGTGAACATTGATGCATTAATAGGAATACACTCTTTAAACGTATCCAGCTTTCGTTGCAACCAAATTTCAAATTTCATTATTGGATTTATCGGTGAGAAATAATACATGGAAAGATAACAATTTTATGTAATCGCATCGGCGTGTATTTGCTTGCGTGCATTTTGAAAGAAGATCGCATCAAGAAAATACTGAATACAACAATTCTGTGTGGAAAAAGGTAATGTGTTTAAGTTTTTTAAGTGCTTCTTTGTTAAGGAATGTTTATTGTAAGTTAATATAGTGTAACGTTAATATTACAAACGCATGCTACTTTGAGAAAGCATCAGCAGCAATGTTGGTTAACGTTATTAAACTAGCAATACATTTGGGTTGATATCAATACATTAAATGGGACTGTTAAAAATTGCAGTGTTATATTCAAATAGAACGACAAAACACTGCTTTTTATAAAAAAAAAGTCATAATATATTTGAACGTCAATACTAAGTAACATCTCAATATAATAATTTCAATAGATAATAATATTATAAATAATTAATTGTATTTAAATTCTTTGGGCAGACTTGCAGTTTCTCTACACAAATTTACACGTTTTACACATGGTGTTAAACACTAATTAATATTATGTATGTATTGAATTAAATAGATATACAAATAGCTAAACTTTCTTCTCATGGATTGCATTTTCCAAAAAATATTTATATGTACTCTTATTTATTTGCTAAATATGCATATAATTGAATGGAATTGATGTCTCTTATTTATTTGCTAAATATGCATATAATTGAATGGAATTGATGTGTTAGTCAATGGTATGGCAATATATTTATTTGTTTGATGTTTCCTGTCTTTTTGCAAATATAAATATTCTTATTGTTTTTAAAACTTTTTTCCCTTGTAGAAGCAACATTTATTACTAAATATTGTTGAAACGTAGTCAGAATATTTATCTTGACAAAAACGACAATATGTTTTAAGAAAATTCTTTATTCAAATTATTTAATGTTTCGTTTTTCATATCTTTTTGTTTTAAGCCTTAAATGCCCATGAAAAGAAATACCAATCTCAAAAACATATATTTTACCTTCAATATGTGTTCAAAAACTATTATTAGTTCTTTAACAGTGTATGTTATTTACTTACACGTGTGTAGCGCTATTAATTTACTATTTTGATCAGGTAAGTTAGCGTATATATCCGTCATTGTTTGGAGGTATGGACAATTACTCGGAATAAACTATAAAGTCTTCGTTTGCGGCAGAAATAGGTGTAGTAGTAGTAGTAGTAGTAGTAGTAATAGTAGTAGTAGTAGTAGTAGTAGTAGTAGTAGTAGTAGTAGAAGTTGTTGTTGTAGTAGTAGTAGTAGTAGTAGTAGTAGTAGTAGTATTAGTAGTAGTAGTATTAGTAGTAGTAGTAGTAGAGTAGTTGAAGTAGTAGTAGTAGTAGTTGTTGTTGTTGTTGTAGTGGTGTTGGTAGTTTAATGCTTTGCTGTTGTTGCTGTTGTTGTACAACTAGAGTTATCAACATCAGTATAATTATAGTTCAAAACAAATAACGTCTACAAATTGCATATCTTTGCAGCTCGCAAGGTGATGTGTTGTTTCCAGGCCACTCTGTGTGACCTTTCGACCCGTACGGGCGACTGCTGTGCACGGCTCTGTGTATGCCCGCTTACTTGCCAGCGTATAGAGCCCGCGTTCGAACTATTGGTGGAATCCAGGTACATGAGCTTAAACAAGAAATTTTTTCTCAATAGTTAGATATTAAGATAGGGACTTGTTCACAGTTGTTGGCATTAAATTTTAATATATTTTAACATGGAAACAAAATACTTCAAGTTTAAGTACAATTAAGATGTTTTTAATGAAAGATCAAAACAGCTTTTGATCCAGATAATTTAACTTCGAAGGCTTTGACTTGAATATCTACGCCATATAGACTGCCATATTACATAACATATGTTACGATTTATCTGAGCGATCCGAGAACTTATACTAGAACAATAGAAACACTAAAAAATACCAATTCTTTTTGATTAATAAACGAAAATGTATCAATATGTATCGTGTCTGTTATTTTGTACCATGGTGTAAAGAGTACTCTAATTATAATGAGTCTTAAAAAAAAGTAATTGTGTCATTCAGTGAACAAGCGCCTTTTATCAAGCATATTGTGTAGCCTTTCTTCGAACGAAAAAAATACGGACATTATATAAATATTACATATAACACACAAAGGAATCAATGTATAACTATTTCAAATGCATGATTTTGAAAAATGTTCAATGATTGCCAAATAGTAATAACAACAGTATCAAAGCGTTTGTGTGTGCATTAATTTCCTTGCCAGTTTTGTACATAAGATAGACTGCGCCTTAAAAAAATATGTGCAATTTGCATAATTGTTGCCGTAAAGCGCATCTCAATATTGTCATTTGCTCTTCCACGTCAATGTGATTCACAAAATATTGAGTAACGGACACGCATAAAACCGGGATCAATTTATTGTTCGCTTAGGAGTGTCAGAGGCATTGTTGATGACCTTTACATATAAATGATGTTAAAGAGAATCATCTGACTTTTGTTTAGTTCTGGTCTTTTTGTTATACATAAGCAAAATCCACGTTTTTCAACAATAACATGTTTTTTTTATCACAGTTGACCTTTTTATTTTCATACACTTTTCGGAGGCTTAATTATTTGCAACATTATTAATAAATATATGTGCAGATTACAATGTTAAGAACAAAAATTATGCAACGTTAAGCAATTGGCTGTATCTTGCGGCCCCTGCCACATGTTATTTATAAAATATTATGACCTCGTTAGATTAGATGGATTGTTTTAGCTTTGATATAAACCTCACATTCCATTTGCACTTGTAATTCAATGTTTGTCAATCTCAGATATGTTAGCATTCTTGTTTGCCAACAATTTTCAGACTTTCTGATTCTTAAACAGATGTTATTAAAACAATCAAATCAAAATAAGATTTACTGGAGCAAAATTACCATTTATCACATCATTATATCCGCAGTAAAAATGTAGCGTTTCATATGATAAGCTAAGGTTTACAACAACTATGTTGAGCTCAGCAAAGACGTGTAGTATATTGACGTCATTTTGGTCTATTTTTATGACGTCGTATTGTGTGTAATTGTATTTCAGTTTTTCTTTTTTGTCAACTTTCGAAATACAAACAATACAAAACAGACAAGCAAGAACCACTCTCCAAGGATAATAGTTCAGATTTTCTAAGCCTCACTTATTAAAAAGATCTCTAATTGACATTAAACTTGCATTATCTGTGTATAAGTGTGTTTATTTTTATTAAATTATTTCAGGGCGATGTCTGCTACGACATCCTTGCAGTAAATTGTTGTCTGGAGCTTGCGGTCTGTCAGATGATGAGGGAGTTGGATGCCATGGGACTGTAGAACGTCACATGCACTGGCCTTTTTTTGGTGCCATTCCATTCGAATCAGATTTTATTTATAGTACATGAATTATTAGAAATTAAAACGTTTTCTATGTCAAAAGATGCATGGATTTTATAATGAGGATGAAGCAGTCGTATGATTTAGAATGTTTACTAAAGTGTTACTTAATATGATGACATTAAAATCCTATTGATTCTTTTTAGCAACATATCTTAAGAATTTTGCTTGTTTACCTTATACGATAAAAAAAATTGCCTTTTAATAATATTTTGTAGTAAAACGCATATTAAGCATGCTTATTCAATGATATTTAATAAACAGCGTATTAGCCTATTTAGCAGCATATTTTAAATATTTAGCCATTTTAGTATGCGTATTTATTTGGATAAAATAACCAGCTTATTTACCATATGTAACCAATTTAGCAGCCCTTTTTGCAGTTTTAGCATGTTTACTTAATACGATAAAAAAAACTATTTTGCAGTATATTTAGCCTGTTTCGCATGTGTATGAAATAGAAGAAATGGAATAAAATAAACAATTTAGTTGGCGTATGTAGCCTATTTAGCAGCTTATTAATCATATTTAGCATTTGTAGTAATATTTTGTTCTGACAGCTTTCGACCCTGTTAATTTACATTTTTATTTCAAGAATTGTGCTTTTCATGTGTGACCATTATCAATTTTATTTAATAGTATGCAATATCGTCATTAAAAGGTGTGCATTATATTACGTGGGTAGACAAAACATTAACCCCTATCATTGGCAAATACTGATTCATCATGAACTTATTTGAGTCAAGCACAATTTCGCTTCCGCAATTTCGTGGCAATTTGTTATTGTGGCTACATTTTGGTATTCATTCGAGTCATCAGTCAAGCATCACCCATGTTTAATGAAAGTTCCGAAATTTTGGGGTCCAAAAGTGTTGTTTAAAAACGACGAAAACGCTTACAGTCAAGGTACACCCACACTATTTTGCATTGACATACAAGTATTGAATACGAACAAGAATTTCTTTCCTGATATAGTATGTTTCATTTCATTGATTACTATAGTATTGCCAAACGCTTACTAAATGAAAGCAGCAAATATTTCATATACAGAGAAAAACATTTGGCGTGCTTTTAGTCGATAAGGCAGGTAACTTGTGAAAGTGGGCATTAAAGATACGTTCTCCTTCATTTGAAAAAAAAAACGCATTCGGCATGTGTGTGTCTATCTCAATGCATCCCATCCGATTTAAAACCGATGTCGGCCGTCATGCAGCCGACGGATAGTCGGTTTACACTAGCTGGCAACCGGCGGATAACGATCGTTTTTTAAAGGGCCAAAAATTCACACCAAAAAACTAACTTTGCGTGTATTCACACCGTCACCTTTGTTACAAACTTTGCCCGAAACTAGGTAAGCCCAACAGGCTGACGTTGTGCATTTGGTCGCTACCGAAGGTAACTCGTGTTTGTTAGAAAGGTTCTATTAAAGTGCTTCACATTATCACTGGAAAAAAAGCAATTGGTATGTGTGTACACACTTGACTTCACTATCATGAAAATAACCTTGACCCTAGATTTAACTTTTATTTCCAAATCCTAATCCATCTTGCTGAGCAAGTTTTTAAATAATCGGCAACTTGGTCAGCATGTTTTTAAAATGATACCTCGATCGATTTTACAAAGGTTTAAAAACAAGGTCACTTGGTCAAATCTTTTAAATCTATATGTCATATGTATTGCTCAATCTTCATGAAACTTGATCAGAACGTTTGTTAAAGTGATAATTTCCGTCACGTATGGTCAATAACAAACGTGTATGTGCAATTAAATAAAAGCTTGTTAAAACTGTAGATGCCATATGTATTTCCCAATCTTAATTAAACTTGGTCAAAACATTATTTTAGTTGAGTTTTAAACTAAGATATATAGAACAAATATATTTGTTACTAGGTTTGTTTTAGGGAAAAGCTTGTGAACAATCTAGATGCCATATAAATGTCCATATCTGCATGACACGTGCTCAGCACATTTGTCCCTATTATAATTTTTCAACCGAGTTTGAAACTGGGTCACGTTTAGACGTAAACAGGTTACTACTGACATTAAAGCAAAACCTTTCAAACACTCTAAATGCCAAATCTTTATATTTGTTATACTTGATGAGACCCTGTGTACCAAATTATATCTGGACCGAGTTTGTCATTGCACTGGGTCACGTCATACGTCGATTTAGAGACAACAAGCTAATGAACACTTTCTTTTGAATCCATGTTTCTTACCCAATCTTCAAGAAACTTCTGAACATTTGGTCTAATGATTTCTCTGCCGACTGAGCTATAAAAACATTCCATTGAAGACCATGGCTGCTATAAGGCGGCCAGTATTCCTTATATGGCTACAATTAAAGCATTTCAACACTCTAGAAAAAATATTTGTAATTACTCATCATGTAACTAAGGATAAAACAAATTGTTGTTATGATATCTGGACCGTGCTAAACATCAGTGTGGTCTGCTAAAAAACATGTCTGTACTGTAATTGTGTTGTAAACACTACTTGCTCAGAAAATATATTTGGGGTCTCAAGTAAGCGCCTAAAGGCATTTGTCCCTCTTGTTTTGTGTATGAAACTATTGTTTAAAAATGAAGCTTGACGTTGGCATTAAAAGTACGTCCATTCAAATGATTTGACAGGTTAAACTTTTAATCAGGAAATAAATGTCATCGTACAAAAAACATCTATAAATGTATACACTAATTGGTATTTAATAGTTATATCGAACAAAACAATCAATTTTAGATTGATCCCGTCAGTGAGAAAAAAAACAATCACTTGGGAAGAGATGACATGTCTTGAAAACATTCACTCAAGCTCAATAGGAGATAAAAATATACCTATTAAAAAGTTCATTTGATGAAATTACCAAAATATCCTCGGAAATAAATCATTCTCACTTCATGGAGGATATCCTTAATTCCTGTACAATACCCTTTCCCGCATATTGCAGGTTGTCAAGCAAGTAATCATCAAGCAGCGTGGAAATTGCAGTTAATTTGCTGCGTGTCGCAAACCTGTACAAAACACCAGATCATGCCCGTAATTTTTTGTCTTTACGTTGTACGTTTTTAGCAATGAATATTTTGTCTTCCACTTTGTGTCAGTATGTATGGCACTATATCACTTGCCATAAATAAAAGAGCTAATGCTGTAGAATAATGTATATCTTGCTGGTGCACCTGAGCTGAAATTTTGAAGTTTCACTTTGTTTAAACACAAGAAGGAAAAGACACCGTTTTCAGATATGTTGTGTTTAAATTAAATGGGCGTTTGGGTTAATTGACAAAATTTATATAAAAACAATCATGCAAACTTTCGTTGTAGTTATGATGTTTGTGAGAAAACAGTAATACTGAACATTTACCATGCTTTAAAATATCCATTATATGCATCTTTTGACGATTTAAAAACCTAAAAATTATAAAGCGTTGCAACGCGAAAAAAGGATTGAATAATTTGCAGAGTTCTGTTGTTGTCGTTATATTTTGTGATACTATGAGGATTGTTTATATAAAGTATAAAATACACGTCTGATTGTATGATCATGGATGGCCGAGTAGTCTAAGCGATAGACTTTTACTCCGTGGTCAGTGGTTCGAGGCCAGTTGAGGGTAACTTTTTTTTCTTTTTTCTTTTTAAATTTTATTCTTGTTTTTGTTTATCGAATGTTTACATTTATCAATATAAAGCATTTAAACTTCTATACATAAGGAAATCTGTGAAAATAATCCTTTACTATTCGGAAGCGCATTATGTGTTTTGTAAAATAAATGTATTCATCATTTTAAGAACAATTAAATCATAGCAAAACAATCTAAAATCATAAAAAGTAGGCAGAACTTTTATTACAAAAATCTCAGAGGAATATGCTGTATCTTCGCATATCATGAATGTTGGTGCATTGTGAAAGATGCACCCAATGAGTGCATTGTTACATTGCCCCGAATGTATAGTTGTATTGTACAGGAAGTCTTTCAGGTAGGGTGCATACTATTGTTTTGCAAACTTTCTGACTCATTATATGTGGTCTTAATCTGCCATGCCACTTCCATTTTCTCTTATTTCGTCCTCTAAAATAATCGCTCGACTTTTTCACTTTGTTTAAATGTCGTGTTCGAATTCCGTTGTTTTAACTTCTTGTTTGAATTGATAGTGTGTTTACATTGTGTTGTTTTTTTTTGCTTTGTTCATAAATGATAAGTGATGTGGCAAAGGTTTCTTCGGTTATGACATTTCCATTTCAGGTGGGTTCAAATATTTATGCTTTTTGCAATACATTCATAACATGAGTGAGTTTCTTTTTTATATAGTATGTTTCCTGACCTTTTGTTCGAAAATTCTTCTACTGCCTCTTTTTCTCTTTTTTGATAACCTTTACCTTTTGCACTTTTTCCATGTCCATAAAGTGTTCGCACGTGAGCTGCTTTTCAGTTTCAATAATGTCAATCCTGAACGGATCTATTCTCGAAATTCTGAATCCTGCAGTTATATTCGTACTTGTCATGGCTCTCATGTATGTCTTACATGCAATTTGCGCAAGTTGTACCTGGTAATTGTTTGTCCTACATGTTTCTTTATGGAATTATCACACTTTAATATCACGCTCTAAGCGGTCCTTATATGGACACATCCAGGAGAAAAATTGGTGTGGGGTGTGTACTGGTATGGTCAGAGGAATGATGTTGTTATCTCTTACCTAATCGATACGGTTTGATGTTGACATTTGCACTACGACCAACTGCAATTCGAGAAGGGGTTCACCGTTCAATTTGCCTCTTACATGAGAAACGAAGCGTTCTTCTATATGTGCTTTGGATGTTCCCAGCTTTTGCGACTTCATCGAGGATCTTGCCATATTCCTGAAAAAAACAACTTATATCACGGCTTAGGCAATGCATTACATTCAAAATCCGCGAAATCGAGAGGAACCATGAAATCGATCAGAAAAAGCCGATGTTAAGTGCCCTACAAAATATGCTAATAACATATTCAAAACATTTAATTATACTGGGTACTCACAGATGCTCGATGATGAAGAATACATGATACAATTGGTGTTAGTTTTCATGGTGCTCGTATGCTAGCACATATGGCCGGTGCCAATTGGTTCATGCCTTTGTGCGTGCCGTACAGCCACACGGCCATGAGTGTCAGGATTATGATGTTGAAGTACATTTAGGTTTGTACTAGAACAAATAATTGTCGTTTTGTTTCATGAACAAAAGAGACGTAAGAACTTGTGAATGTCAATGTAGAGTTTTGGCCGGTAGCAGTCGTAATTAATTCAGACACACCATATTTACCGCAAGTGTGTATATATGCAAAGAATTGAGAATTCATTTTATTCACATGGTTCAATTTGCAAAGATTTTCTGGTGACATATTATTAAGGATTTTGTGCTATCTGTAAATACAGCGAGGACAACTTTTGTCTATAAGTATTATACTTCAATCGACTCTCTGTATATATATATATAACACATGAAGACCGATTGTTATGGAAAGGTATTTAGATAAAAACTACATCCTTCTTTATTACTGTGTCATGATTCTTGGTGGACACCTTTTCAGGCTTGATGACACTAACATCGTGCCTGATGACAACTTTCTTTTTACGTTCGGCTTAATGCTATCATTCATGCGTAAAGATTCAACATTCTAGGTCGTTAATTGCATGCTTGGTATAAGTATGTTGGTTAAACGCGATGATAAGATGACAGTTTCATCCAAGCACAAAACATCATACATGATGCAATGATGTCAATTTACAGCCGTTTCGAAATGCTACGTACGAACTCGGACATTGACGGCGTGAAACGGAACATTTATGTTATAGACGAAGTTGTGGCCATTTAGACGTATCTAGTTGGTCATAATAGTTAGAGGTAAAGTAGATTATCTACATAAGTAGGGAAACATTTTAGCACTATCGTCTGGATATGTATTTTATAACTAACAATTTCATGTGTATTAATTTAAGTTTAGATTTAACCTATAATTATTTCTTTAAAAAAAATATCACTGTCGAAGGTAGAGGGATATTGTTTCGGCCTTTGTAAAACAAGCTATACAAAAACTTGTTTCGTACTGTTTTGGCATTTGGTCACTTGCCTTAAATAAAGGACCAACTAATTGTATATAATGAGAATGCAATACTGCTCCAGCAGCTGGAGTTTCACTTCTTTATATTGGCGTTGTCCATCCGTCCGCCGTTCGTCCCTCTGTCCGTGCTTGTCGGGAACAGCATGGGGTAGAATGAAAATTATATATAATTGTCTATTATCGCCCGTGATGCGATGTGTGTTCGCATGTGAGCCGCCAAAGGAACGCGCGGCCAGCTGGCCGACCGACTCACCCTCCGTTGGGAAGCTGCGCTATTCGAGAGGCGACCATTTTTTCCGCAACCGCTGCGCGAGCTCCCTCGTAGGTTCGACTGGTCGCCACCCGGCTTCGGTTGAAAGGCAGCGTAGGACACGTATAAGCTCTCTTAAGACCGACTAGTTTTAGTTCTGTTCGCACGAACTTCTTACCTTTGCCAAATTGTTCCTCAGTCTAGTCGGCCCCGATGGGAGGGCCGGGGTCTGGCTCGCGTTGTACAAGCGCCCCATGTCCCTGCTCTCGAACACACACCAGCGACAATCAGCTACTACCCGGGAGATTAGGCACGTCGCGAAAGACAAAAAGCCCCCATATATATAGAAATGCTTTCGTCTCCATCGGTACGTTCTAAACGAGGTTCTACCCATTCATCGGGACTGTCGCAATTCCGATACACGTAAATCGCAGCCACCGATAGATAATCGGCCGAACGCAGGCCTTTGGAAGCCATCGCTTAGACAAGGTCCTCCGCCCGCTTACGTTGGCTTGGCCCGCCGTGTTCAGAAGGGCGTCCGCGGTCGCAGGCAGAGACACGCGGTCCCATGGGTCCCGAGCGAGACAGCCCGGCGATCAGTTCTCGCGAGCTCGGTAGCACGACTAGATCCGTGAGACCACCTCTACCAAAAGCGAATCCCGGCTACAGCCGCCGTTCGCCCACGCTCCGTGGGAATAAGACCAGCGTTCAGGCCTTGCAACGAGACCCGCGAGACCAACCCTAAAGGACATTTTTTTATTTCTTTGTTCAAATTGTGTCAACATTATGTTCTATGATATTTTAATAGTAGAAGACTATTGTTTTCTCAACGATGGTTACACTAGTTGTTATAGACACGAGTACTTGTAACATTTAGGTTTAACTTTACCAAAGAGATTTTAAAGACATAAAAGGATATAAATTTTTATAATAGCCTGGTAAACAGACTAGAGAAATCTGAAAGTTACACAAACAGGTCTGTTGCAATTGGGAATGGGCTACTTTATAAATATAAGGTTGATATACATTGTACTTCGGAAAGTAAAGTTTACTGTATTATTTGGTCAAATGATGGACCACACTTCATATCCATGACCCCCGTTATGTCCTGGGTTAAATACATACTAACTGTAATTAACCAATATCAAAAACATGCAGCGCAGTTTATTTATTGCGTGTCCATTAGGCTGACTGGTCTTAATGGCAAAAGTTAATGTATTTAGTTTAATAAAGATTATAAAACAAACGGAACTAATTCAGTTTATTCAGTATAGTAGTCAAAATGGGTTTGATGTTTTTTTCCTTTCTTTCCCGAAAAGTTATTCATTCAACATACGGAAAAGAAACGCGCGTCACCTGCTGCCATACTTTGGCAACTTGCATTCGGCTTAGTTGCATTCTGCTTACTGCCTGTTGCTAACAGTCGTTGTAAATCACGCTTAGTGGCAAAACCGATTATGACTTGTTTCATCATGACTGGCGAGGTTTTCTCAAGTTTGTTAAAATTTAAAAGTACACATTTATGCCAGTGAAAATACGTGTTATTATATTATGATTGAGGAATAAAGAACGCACAAGCATTGAATAGTCATCAAGCATGTTGCAACCATCATCGCGTATAAACGAATAGACAGCAAACACGCTGGAATGTTCATGAAGCATATTAGAATAAACATCAGTTATAATGTAAATATTCACCATTAATTCCATAAATTATTTCTGCATATGTAACGCATGTACACCAAATGATTCTAAATATATAACGCGTGAACACCAATGTTTTACATGAGTTTATTGCTCTCCGTCATAAACCAGAAATTATGCCGGTTTCTTGGTCTTCTAGTTTTTTCGTTTCGTAAATCGTGTCCCGTTTTGAAATAAAATTGTATTTATACGTTCCGGATGAATCACATGTATTCACCAACCAATTCTTAGACTGTAATTTTGGAAAGGTTTGAAATCAGCATGTTTTTACCAACTTATATGTGGGTTTTCCAATGATATGCAAATCTTGACCCATACAGGGGAGTTCTAAGGTATTTACAATACCTAAGTAATGTTCTGAGGTATTTACATTACCTAAGTAAGATTCTGAGGTATTTACATTACCTAAGTAAGGTTCTAAGGTATTTACATTACCTAGGTAAGGTTCTGAGGTATCTACATTACCTAAGTAAGGTTCTGAGGTATTTACATTACCTAAGTAAGGTTCTGAGGTATTTACATTACCTAAGTAAGGTTGTGAGGTATCTACATTACCTAAGTAAGGTTCTGAGGTATTGACATTACCTAGGTAAGGTTCTGAGGTATTTACATTACCTCAGTAAGGTTCTGATGTATTTACATTACCTAAGTAAGGTTCTGAGGTATTTACATTACCTAAGTAAGGTTCTGAGGTATTTACATTACCTTAGTAAGGTTCTGAGGTATTTACATTACCTAAGTAAGGTTCTGAGGTATTTACATTACCTAAGTAAGGTTCTGAGGTATTTACATTACATCAGTAAGGTTCTGAGGTATCTACATTACCTAAGTAAGGTTCTGAGGTATTTACATTACCTATGTAAGGTTCTAAGGTATTTACATTACCTAAGTAAGGTTCTGAGGTATCTACATTACCTAAGTAAGGTTCTGAGGTATTTACATTACCTAAGTAAGGTTCTGAGGTATTTACATTACCTAAGTAAGGTTCTGAGGTATTTACATTACCTAAGTAAGGTTCTGAGGTATTTACATTACCTTAGTAAGGTTCTGAGGTATTTACATTACCTAAGTAAGGTTCTGAGGTATCTACATTACCTAAGTAAGGTTCTGAGGTATTTACATTACCTCAGTAAGGTTCTGAGGTATCTACATTACCTAAGTAAGGTTCTGAGGTATTTACATTACCTCAGTAAGGTTCTGAGGTATCTACATTACCTTAGTAAGGTTCTGAGGTATTTACATTACCTTAGTAAGGTTCTGAGGTATCTACATTACCTAAGTAAGGTTCTGAGGTATTTACATTACCTAAGTAAGGTTCTAAGGTATTTACATTACCTAGGTAAGGTTCTGAGGTATCTACATTACCTAAGTAAGGTTCTGAGGTATTTACAATACTTAAGTAAGGTTCTGAGGTATTTACATTACCTAGGTAAGGTTCTGAGGTATTTAGATTACCTCAGTAAGGTTCTGAGGTATTTACATTACCTAAGTAAGGTTCTGAGGTATTTACATTACCTAAGTAAGGTTCTGAGGTATTTACATTACCTCAGTAAGGTTCTGATGTATTTACAATACCTCAGTAAGGTTCTGAGGTATTTACAATACCTAAGTACATGATTTCCATGTAGTTACTCACAAATTGATTCACAATATTAAAAGAATTGAATTATGTACATGACACATACAAACAGATAATATTCGGCAACCGATCGTATTATACACTACCTTGAAAACCTGATTCATTTCATTGTGTTGCTGTACTGCTATAATCCCATAATAATGATTGACACTACGATTGAATTTGTTTGGCCTTATTTGTGAATGCATCGTGGTGATTATATCAACTGCGCTCAGATAATAAAGTGGATCGTCGTATTTATTTGTATTGGATCGCTTTATATCGTATCAAAACCCGACTAATATTCGTTCTTGCAAATCGTGAATCTTGCAGTCGATTTTTTCGAAACCTAGCAAGTGCTGGTGCGATCTGTTGTGATCATAATAATAAAATGTTACGAAGTCGACGGCAAACGATGCTGTATTTATATCACTGGTGTCCAGTCGTTTAAATCATCAAAATATCACAAATACAGTCACATCATATCGTATTGACTCACGTAGGTTAATGTTTCCTCTCGCACAAAAACGTATCGATTTGTAGAACACCGAACGTGATAATCATGCGCGATCGAGTCCCACACGCCAACAAATACAACCCCTCACCCCCTGCAATCGTAGCTGAACTTGAAATAAGACCCTTATAGATCGTTTCAATTGTACAACTATGATTGTCAACCTATCAAAACAACCGGACACGCGTCAAACCATATCTAAGTCTTAAATCTTGAAACAAAAACGACTATCAGTAACGTTTGGCAAATCGTGACGTTTGTGGAAAATCGCACGACAATGTTAACCTAGTATTATAACTGCAATGTAGGTTAAAACTGAATATGCGACAGGTCATGTATATATAGAATACTATGTAAGTGTCATTGTTTACTTTCGACTAGTTAAAGAGCCGTTTACACTCCGAGGATTCTCGAGCCGTGTAAGACTTTCTGAGACGAGTTGGATACATTCGAGTACACAATTATACTTACATAGTATTCTATTTATCCTACAATATTTATATAAAACATCCATTTTGAGAGAATCAAACTATTAGCATTTAATTGTTTCATGCAATAGCCAAAGCAGATTAAATAAACTGAAAAGAACCTTGCGTAGTAATATCAAAATTGTCTGTGATCATTCCCGGCTACGCCAAGCGAAATAATCACAAAAATTTCAATGAAAAAGCAGAGTTAAAAGACACAATATCGGTATACGCCTCGATAAAAATTTAATAAAATGCCGAAAGTTAAACACCCACAGAAGATTTTTTAAAACTTAAATTCTTGTTTCATCTAATCAAAAGACCAAAAACAAAAATAACAGCCATTTTCAACTTCCAAAATGTTTACCCTACGTAAAACATGATGTAGTATGTGACTCCGCCATAATTGTTATTATATAAGTCTATAACCACTCTTCTTTTGACTCACAACTCTGAACTGCATTTGACCTTTAACCGAGTAAAATAAAAGTAGTCCCTATGTACATAAAGTCAAGAATGGTAGGCATGTAAAGCACAAGTTTATCCATCACCTCGAGTTTCCTTCTGTTATATTATTAAGCTGTAAGATAAATGTAATAAAAGGGAGGTAACGAGAACTTTTTAAATGATGAGTTGTTTGTTTTCTTTTTTTATTGCGTCCATGGTATAATTTACAGAATCAACACGATTAACTCAGCTGTAATTATTTTGGTTATGTTTAGGGTTATGACATATGTAATATCATCGTAGATTATAGCCAATTGATCAACTGTCTTTATAAAAGACTCAGTTGCTACTAAGAGTTTCTTTTGTGGGGCATTGGTTGTCATGGTACAAGAAGTTTCGGGAGCAAGTGTAAAAAAGTAGAACATGTAAATGCCAGTGGTATATTGCGTTTTCGTTTTGGGCAATTGTTTGTATCAATCAAAAGGGAATAAATATTAATGTACACTTTATTCATAGGTATTCAATCAGTGTGTAACGTGTTTAAGACAATGACTATTGTATTCGGTTCTTAAGGTAGAGCATCATAAATATGAAATTGAAAGAAAGCTTCGTTTTGTTGAAAGGTATTATTTTGCCTACCATATATTTACATGAACATAACACAGATTTAACAAAAACGAAACTACCCGTGTACGTTAGTTTATGGTAAATATAACAAAATATTATGCAATTTACAATATGTTCATGGCATCATAAAAAAATATTTGATGCAAGAAAAAGCTTAACTAAAAACTATTTTGGTTAATTGTGAATGTTTTACATTTATCAGGCTTAAATACAATTCTATAAAGTAGTGAACATTTCTTCTGTCATCAGATCTCTTTAAGTGAACATGTTATCTTTAAAACTATGTCTTTTTTATGAATTATCTTTTTAATGTGCCACTTTCGAGCAGGTGGTCGACGACGATACTCGTCAAGATAGGAACAGGTTATAAAAGCGATGTATGACTACAGGAAACAACAGCTAACAATTTTCTTGTATTTCATTGATATACTCAACTGATATATGCCATACAGTGAAACACTTGATATCACGCTTTGTTCATTTCTTATGTTCAGAGAAATATAAGAATTATATATAATTACTTTAACAATCTGACTATTTTTTACAAAAGTCCAATGATAAATAACCGTCATAATAATTAAAGCAAAATTTTACGATATTACTAACAAAATGCAAATCAGATAAAAGGGTGCTGGAAAATAACGATAATTAAAGTTCAGAAGAAGTTGAACCAAAAAATCTGCACATTTTAAGTTTTACACATTAACAAATAATGAAAAAAAATGTATTCCTCTACAAAAGGTGTTTCCTCTTTTGGGAAATCCACACAAGTCTGTGCGGTTGGTTCATAAGAGACATACTTATTGGTATCGGCTTAAAATTGGTCCTTCGGAATTTGATTGAAGTAAACCTTCTGCATGTTCATGCATTGTTGTAAGTTTTAGGCATGTATGAACTTCTTGTAATATCGCTGTAATTATTTAGTTTCTTTACCCCTAACGGTCTCCAAGTTTGTACGTCAAACTACGATAATTTGGTCAAAAGCAAAACAAGATACTGGTTCTGATACGCAGTCGTGCATTTTGAGAGCCTCTGTGGTGTTCTTACATCAAAAGGTCCAGGGTTCAATTTACGCGGCATTGACAAATTTGATTTTTTATCAAATTTTTGTTTACTTTCATTATTATCTTTTACTTTTCATAACATATAAGTATTGTTAATAAATACATAAAATGACATACAAAACAAAACTAAACAAAGTGTGAACAAGTCAACTTATTTCTTAGTTGCCGATTCTTAAAACGTACTGAAGATGCATTGAAGAATCCTAATATAATTATAAAGTAAAAAGTGAGTATTTGCAAGACCGTTTTTTCACGGGAGTTCAAAGGTGAGGTCACTGCTACTAGAACAAAAGTACAAAACATTAAATAGTATTTCAGAAAGTACGTAGGATATCATCATGAATCGTGGTATGCACATTCTGTTAAAGCTTTGATAGAAGAGTGTGTAGGTTAAGTAGAGTAGGTAAAGGAGCAGAAACACCACGTTTTATCTTAGCGTGACATATATTTACTCATACTAATGAATTATGTTATAGAAACATTATTTATTTACATAATTGAAACTCTTGCAATGTAAAGTGCACGATAAGGAAATGAATCATGATATATTGAGAAATATGTTTAATGAACAAATTGTAGACACAGAAACCGTGACCCAAAGCTTGGGCATCGACGAAGATTTCCTTGATACATTGAACACCGACATTTTAGTTCAAACCTATTTATATAAGCTCGTTTGCATCGAAGGCTAAGATTTATTTGAAACATTCTCAAGTCCGATTCCTGGGACTAGAACCAGTATTTTGTGCCTATGGGGGAGATCCAAAGAACGCTCCCACCGTGGGGTTTCAACCCGCGTCCTTCCGGTCGCAAGGCGGACACCATATCCACTACGCCACAGCGACCTGTGCCACAACGACATTTAAGTTGCATGCGAGCAGCATAGTTATTGATATTAATTTATTATCGTGATTTTGTTTAAATATCATGGTTGACATATTATCACGTAGTGAAGAAACGAACTCGGTAACTCATTCTTCTCTTATATATTGAAGTTTTATATAAAATGTTGGCTAAATCTCCTTCAACTCATGATAATGTGTGAATAGTTGTGGTATTTGTGTTCAATTGTTGTAGTTACTTTTTCACAAGACCACTGATATTCAATTGTTAATGATTATACTGTTAATATCGGTGTAGAATTGTTTGACCCATTGAATGAGACTTTCACCAAAGTTCATATTTTCTAAGCAAGAGAACATAAATGAATGATCAAGCGAATCGAATGCCTTTTCAAAGTCTGCAAAGAATATTAGACCAGGATTATTTTGAATTGTTGAAATAGTTTATGCATTCTTGGATAAGATGAACGTTTTTTCCAATGTAACGTCCTTTTATGAAACCAGATTGAGATTTTGAAATGATTGATGGTAATATTTTTTTATTCTGTTTGCTATACTTTTAGTTGCAATTTTATAATCATTGTTTAGTAAACTAATCGGGCGCCAGTTTGATAAGGATTCTAAGTTTTTTCCAGGTTTTGGAATAAGTGATATAATACCTTGTTTTTGTAGCGTAGTTAAGTTTTCCTTGTTAAATGAATAGTTAAGTGAATTCATTAGATGTGTTTTTATATCATTCCAGAATATTTTATAAAATTCGATTGTGATGCCATCAGATCCTGGGCTTTTGTTATTTTGCATTTCTTTTAGGGCTAATTCATATCATATTCATTAAGCAATCCGTCGCACAGTTGTTTTTCCTCCTGGTTTAAAGCGTGATGTGTATTTTTAAAAAGGGTGTTATTTTCAACATTTTTTCGTTTATAGAGGGTTTCGAAAAATAAACGTTGTTCTTCTAGTATTTGAGTTCTGTTTGTTATATCTTTGACATTGACTACTAATTTGTGTACAGTTTTTTGTTCACTTCTACGTTTTTCAATGTTTGCGAAATATTTTGTATTTTTTTCATTGTGTTCAACATGCTGTGCACGCGCTCTTAGTATTATTCCATTGAGATGTGTATGATAGATTCCATCTAATATTTGTTTTTTAATGTTATTTCATTTTCAATGTCGGTGTATCATTTGTGTTTGTTTGATGCAATTGTTTTTCAAGTGTTTCAATGGTTTTGATGGTTTTAGTTTCAAGTTTGTGTGTTTCTTTTTGTCTAAATGATGTGTATCTAATTGTTGTGTTACGTATATTTCCTTCAATTACTTTCCATAAGGTGTTTGGGTTTGCATCTTTATTATTTTGAACTGTATTTAATATTTCCTGTTTTATTTGTGTTTGATATTGTGTATCTAATAAGATGCTGTTGTATTTATTAAAGTATCCTGGGCCTCTTTCAGGTTGTATATTGTGCAGTTTAAGTTCAACTAGAGAGTGGTCAGTCATAAATCCTGGTTTTATGTTACATGTGTCAATAATGTTGCAAAGAGATTCAGATATTAAAAAATAGTATAATCTACAAAATATTGTTCGTTTTGTGTTTGAGTGCCAGGTGAATTTGCTTTCGTTTGGGTATACTGTACGCCAGCTATCTATCATATTGTAGTTTTCAATTATGTTGTTTCAAATGTTTCTATTTTTAGTATTAGTATAAATGTCTCAATTCTTTTTATCTATTAATGGGTTCAGGACAGTATTGAAATCACCACCGATTATAATATTTTTTTCTTGGTTATTAATTATAAAATATTGTAATGTTTCGTACAATGTGGAATCGTCTATGTTAGGACCGTAGACGTTGATTAATGTTATTTGTGTTTCGTGTATTTTGATATCTATACTTGCTTGTCTGCCAATTATTATTTCCTTAAAGTTATCGACTGTGACCCCTGTATTATTTTTTTATCAGAAAGGAAATGCCTTGTTTATTAGTATGTTCTCCACTGAGATAGATTTCTCCGTCCCATTCATCTTTTAAGGTTTGTGCTTAAGTAGGTGTCAAATGACATTCTTGTAAAAGGCATATACTAATTTTTTTTTCGTCTAACCATTTGAAGATTTTTACACGTTTGTCTTTATTGTTTAGCCCTTTTACATTCAAAGTGCATAATTTAATCATTTCAACAGGGGAGGGTGATGTAAATGGTAATTGTGAATGTTTGTCCAGTAAGTTTCTTAAAAAAAATAATCACAAAAGTGAGAAGAAATCACAATAAACGACTTGTCCCCAATAGAGACATAGACCAAAAAAGCATAAGCATAATCTACATATAGTGGCAAAAACAAAAAACACACAATTAACTAAGAAAAACATAAAAGTAAAAATTACAGTATGTGTAACGGTAGCTTGGCTAAACATTACAAGGATATACAGTCATATGCAATCAGTCAATAGTTTATTTCATAATTATTTTTCGAAAATTTATGTTTAAATAAATTATTTTTTATAGTGTTTTGAAGAGCAGATATCAATCAATACAATGTTATTAAACTTTATAAAGTTGATTTAATTTTTACTTAACAACTTATAAATGTATAAGATTTATGTTGTCTCATTCCTCTTTTTAAAATGCAGATATAAGTTAAAAAATGTTATTAAGAAATGAATAGTTTTTTTTATTATATTAAAAATCACCAGATGTAATACTTTTAAGAATTCTTATGTAAGATTATTGTTATTTTAATGTAATCATAAGTGCATAACAATAATGAATGGTTGACATAGAGTATTTACAAATTTATACATGTATTAGTAGCATATATTAAAACAATCGATAATGCGCTTGTTATGCGACTGTTGGTTAAAGCTTTGCACAATGAAGTTTGCAACAACAAAATAAGGTTCTTTCAAATGTTTTTAGATTAAGATGGAAAAAAACACATAGGTTATTTACACATTGATTAATTAAGCATTAACATATTAATGACAACTTCCATTTAGGCTTAATATATGTAATTGAAGTACACATGCTTTGACAGATGATTTCTAAAAAACAGTTTTGCTTATGTTACATACACTTATAACATAAACATAGCTAAGGTATAAGTTAGATATGTCCGTTACTATAATAAACAGCATTATAAATAATTGTATAATTATAAGCATTAACTATAATGCAGAGGTGACAATATATATTGACTTGCATGTTCATACTCAACCTTATACTGGAAGACATTTTAATAAGAATCTTTTAATGTAAATAGTTTGTATTTGTAGAATAAATATAGTTATAAAATAGATTATTTATACATGTGATAACTAAGGCTTGACAAGCATGTTAATTTTGTAACAAAAATACACTTATATAATCACATTTAATTTCTTTCTACTTTGGGTATCAGCATTATTTAATCAGCATGTAAGAGAGGTACATAATTTAACAGGCAAGTTATCTTTTTCAAGTAATTATGTTACTGATCTATATAAGAAAAGAGTATACTCCGAAGACAGTGATATTGAATCAAACAGTGTCATTATATTTTACATCCTAGTTTCACTCAACACTTAAAGACAACTTAATATGAAAACGAAAATGAAGTAAGAGTTTGTAGATATATTAATGAAGAACTGCTAATTATAAAGTGTTAAATGAAAAAAAAGAGGATAATTTAAGTCCTCCACTTGTAATACCTTCAAGAGACTTTTTATTCCGCATTAGCCTATTAAATGAAAACTTTTGACTTGAAGGTATTAAAGTGCATTAGTTATATAGTAATTGGTAACACTGAATGACTGGAAATTGAATTTAAAATTAGATACTATAACAATTGTATTTATGTTTTGAAGTATGTACAAAAACCCATCAAAAATATAGAGTTAGCCTAAGTTACACAATCATATGAATAAATATTTGTTTGTCCTTATTTTATAGTTTATTGTTTATTCATGTTACATGCATAGGATGCTGTATCAGAATACAATGTTAATACTATCATCTATGCAGGATATGTTCATTTGGAATTGTATGCCCACAGAGAAAGCTAGAACATCTGATGGTTTAACACACAAATAAAGTTTTGCATAAAATCAAGAAAGAAAAAAAAACAAGGGTATGCTAGCATGGTAGTAATATTTACATGCATATTATATGGTATCAGTGTAAGTACTGATGAACCAAAAATATTGTCAAATGTAAAAAATATAAACATAAGTTTCCCAGGTAAGAGGTATTCTTATCTGGAGAAAAGGAAAATGTTAGAAGTAATGTCGTATTACATAACCGGGTTATATTCCCATTGAGCCAAGATGGAAAGAAGAAAGGATAAATCACATTGAAATAAACCTATGTATGAAGAAAACAATTCTGCCAGAAAAGCTGGTTATTATTGTACTTTTTACGCGAGGTCTTAATATAAGTTATTTTTTTATTAAGTTAGTGGTTACACTGAATTTATACCAGTATTTAACTTGAATAGACAATATTCAACAAATTTATATGGTCCTGCATGTACAACGATATACCAATGATATTGAGTAATTGAGTCATATTTAAATGCTTAATAATATGCATGTACTTGTTGATTATTCATTATTATCATTAAGATGTCACAATGGATACTTATTACACACATTTGATGATGTATGATTAAAAGCAATTTACCACTTTCATTGCTTCTAGAAAGGTAGTTGATTGATAATATACCACTGTGAAATACTTCTAAATATTTACAACAGACATACTCACACACACATAAAGAAAAACTTTAGTTGTAAGAGAATACATTGAGGACAGTACCTGTTATTATATTTGCACAGAAGCAAAAGAGATGTACAGGCATACACAAGCATATTAAAACAAACAGAAAGCTGGGAAGTAAGGTACTTCTTTTCTGAGGAAAGGAGCGCACACATTTGTATATATTTGTTTCAGCAATGTTGTATCAGTATGAATTCTTACTGCCAAAAATGCAATTAAGCTTGTGTAATTCATGCAGATTTTAGAAATCAATTATTCACTGGGCATTAAGAAAAATAATAATTCATGCAGATTTTAGTAAACAATTATTTACTGGGCGTAGAGTAAAAATATTTTTTTTTATCTGATTATTTTGCTAGCTAACATGGTAAAGAAAAGTAGCATAACATGCGTTTTAAAGTGTATTTACCTAGATTTGAGCAGTTTACATGAAATTATGGTTTATAAGTTATGTGCATATTCAGGCTAGGATAATAAGCACACAAAAAACATGCATAAACATAAATGAACCAGTTAAACATAAGACGTCATTATAGCTTATGAATAAACAATAGTAGCTTAAAACTTAAGAGCACACTCTAAACAAAGACGTAAAAGTTATGGCGAGGAGGCATTTTTACAAACACAAGTGGGGTATAAGCATTCTTGGGTTATGTTTTTCTGCCAATATATTTTTAATATTAATGCACATGCTGCATAGTTTGGGTATTATTGAAATAATTTTTATTTTATAATTTCTTTATCTAATATACTCATTTTGTATATCAAATAATGATCAGTTTATTTTGATTGAGTATACTTTTTCGAATGAGTAAAAGGCATAGTTTCTTTTCAGTTATTCTAGCATTAAATGGCGCAGCCAACATAATGTATTTAATCATTCTTTATAAGTAACAATGCTATGCTATAGAGTATAGGTTATGGCTTTATTGTAAACAAGGGACGTAATTTTGACGAAAAGAATACCTCATCAACATGCGCGTAGCCTGATGATTTACAAGAGTTGAAAAGTATACATTACACGTTCTATTTTATACTTTGTTCAATGTACATTAATGTCATAAACTGGAATGTAGTTAAGGCAGCTATGAGTTATGAAATACTTTTGATAGGTAGAATGAGAGCACACTTCACTAAAAAAAATAGCACTTGATGTATATAAGTATGGTGATACATGTTCATCGATACACAGTTTTTGGTTCATATCTATGACTTATGAGCGGGCACTTTGTTCCTGTTACTGGTTGTGGTCCCAACGCTCTCAGCATACGACTTTTTTGGCCACGGTTTTTCTAGCCAGAGTTTGTATTCTGAGAATTTTATGTGCGTAGTTTGTTCGTTCCCTTTGAATAACGCATATATTTTTCCTTCAAAGGACCAGGACTTTTCGACAGAACTGGGTTGCTTCAGGCGCAAAGACGCTAGAACTTCCGCATTCAGTTTCGTTAGGTCTTCATTTACAAAAATGCCTTACCCTTTGAATAATTTGGCTTCCCGCATAATGTCAATCTTTGTTTGCCGTCTCACGAATCTCACAATCACAGGCCGATTTGAGTTTGGTTTGAATTTCCCTAGCCTGTGTGCTATGTCTATGTCATTAGGCTCGATCGCGAGTCCTAGATGTCTATTCACAAGTGTGACGATTTTATTTGTCAAAGACACCGAGGATTGACGGTCCTGATCTTCAGGAATACCGGCTATTCTGAGATTATTCCGCCTGCTGTATTGTTCTGTGTTATTTGCAAATTCGTCATGGCTTTCAATTGTTATTCAAGATATTATCAACACTGTGTCGCCACAAAACATAGTAAAATACGTATCAATTTTATAATTGCATGTTAACAAAACAAAAATTAGTTATTAATTCGTCTTAAAATCCTAAATACTACAATTGGTGTCGAGTCATTTTCAAAATTCGAGTCTACACCTATTTGTAAATTGTAAGTATATCTTCAAAATGGAGTTCGGTTACCTTCATTTTTGCATGTTTTATGTCTCAAATATGTTTGTATCAAAAACATAAAAATAATATACATTTTGAAATAAAATAGTCTTTAAGATTGAAAAAAACTACAGTTTTGATAAAAAAATGTTATATACTCTCTGTAACTAATGTTTGTTTTTCGATCATTAAAATTATGATATACTTTTTATAAACTTGTGTTAGATGAAAAATATAAAAAGTTCGTATCTAACACACTTCTGTCCGCCTGTATCTAGTACACAATACCTTCAATTCTGTTCTTTCTCAAGAGAATAATATGAAAACTATCCTGTAGGAGGTCCATCAAGTTGGCCGGTAATTGGTTATGGGTATTGGGTATCGGGAACTCAATACCGAGCCAAAGTAGAATGTCTACCTGGGTATAGGTTGTTTGAACTTTAGCGAAAATAAGCCAAGGACGAAAACCCAGCTGTGTTATTGGTATTCGAATTTTACCCAGCTGGACATTTGGTACTTTTACTAAGCGAATATCAAGCCAAGGACGAATACCCAGCTGGCGTTGTGTAAACGAACTTAAGCAAATATCGAGCAAGGTACAAATACCCATCTGGGTATTGTTTTTTTCGAACATTTGCGAACATCGATTCAGGAACGAATACAACGCTTACTTTTAGGGTATTCACAAGCAAGCGAATATCGAGACAAGGTCGAATACCCGACTGGGTATTGGGTTTTTAAATTTAAGCGAATAATGCGCCAGTAACAAATAACGAGATGGGTACTAGGGATTATAGTTAAGCGAATATCAAGGCAATATCAAATAACCACCTAGATAACATTATTGTGTTTCCGAACTATTGTTAATATTTGGCAAAGTGTGAATAACCAGTTGTGTATCGGGCATTCGATATTTAGAGCATATCGAGCCAAGATCAAACACCCAGCTGAGAATTGGGTATTCGAACTTTGGCGAATATCGACCCGGGATAAAACACCAATATATCAGTCGGTTATTTGAACTAATGCGAATAATAAACCGGGGATTCAATACACAACTGGGTATTAATTATAAGAAAATTAGCGAATTTCGAGCCATGTTCGAATATTCATCTGGATCAGATCAAACATCCATCTACGTCTTGGGTATTCGAACATTCGAAAATATCGAGCCAGGGCCTAACACACAGCAAGGAATCGTTGCATGTATCGAGCTGGGAACTAATACCCAACTGGGATTTGGGTGTTTTAACAATTGCGAATAATGAGAATGTTCAAATCGATTCCATTTTTATTGAAAGAAGGGAGTTACTTGGTAAGGTCTTTTCGAATTAGTTGTATTTGAGGATTGAATGTGATCCATATATCGAACTGGATGAATGTCTCTTAGGTACCCCGCATCTCAATGTTTTTCAAATAAATAATTTATGTAGTTGTTATTCACTATGATGTTTGAATAAGCGTACAATCTTTAAACGCATCGAGCTTTTGTTGAAACCAACTACCAAATGTCAATATTGGATTTATCGGTGAGAAATAAAACATGGACATTACAATTTTATGTAATCGCATCGGCGTGCATTCTTCTGCATGCATTTAGAATAAAGGTCGAACAAACTTACAGCCTGACTACAACGATTCTGTGCGTAGAAAGGTAAGGTGTTAAAGTTATTTGAGAAATTTAAGTTTGTTTATTGATATTGTTTAAAGTTACACAATAATAGTCTTTGTTCATTCGCTAGGATCTCGTTTACCGTTATTAAAATATTGATGAATTCGTTTTTATGTCAATTACAAAAATGTGGCTGTTAATAATAATTGCAGACTTGTACAGAACGAAATAATCTTCTTTTGACCACCAATAAGATGTTAGAACGTCAATAATAAAGTAATATCTCAACATATTTATTTCCGATTGATGATTATATATAATATTAAACTTTTATTCAAATACTGTGGGTAGGCATTCAGTGTCTCTTCGTATAATTAAACGCTTTTACACAGGTTTATAACATATTTGTATAGTCAGTTATTCGTAATTAACAAGCTATATAAACAGAGAAACGTTGGGCTTATACGAAGAGCAATAAAATTGAAACTTTAAGACAAGTGGCTTACCTAGAGTACAGTCTCATATTTGTTACATGGAGCACATTTTCCAAAAAGTTACAGAAACATGTGCGCATTTATTTATTTTTAAATATGTGTAAATGATATGGAATTTGTGTGTTAGTCAATGTTTTGGCAATATATTTATGTGTTTGTTGTTTTATATCCATGTGCAAGTTAAGATTATTCGTAATGCTCATTGAAACTTAGTCAGAATATTCATCTTGACAATAACTATGATATTTTATAATAAGCGCCAAGTGCACTACTAAACTTGAACACACGGTCAAATGTAAGATAAACCTTGTTACCACTCTGGAAGCCACATTCATGACCCAACCTTTATGAAACTTGATAAGAATGTTAATCTTTACAATGTTTAGAAAACAAATTGAATCTGGGTCCAAAAGCTAGGTCTGCCGTTCAAACCTGAAAAAAAACTTACTATATTAGAAGTTACGTTTAATATTAAATATTGATAAAACTTGGTCAAAATGTTAATATTTTCAGTATCTAAGACAAATTCGAATCTCGGTCACTTGTGTCAAAAAAAAAGGTTTAACAGGTAAACTCTTTTGAAATCCATATAATCACTAAATAATGCATTAAATATTCCCATAAAGTTTATTTTGACGATATCAAGGCCATGTCAACAGGAAAAAAAAACTTAATCACCATGTCAGGTTATCCAAAATATGTACATATTGAACTAAGCTGAGCGATATAGAACCATAAATGCACATTTCATTTTTTACATAATTGGTTTGCAGATATTAAAACACTGCTTCGTCTTTTTAACAAGATCTTACAACTTACGATAAAATATCTCGTACAAAGCGTATTCAATTCCCCTGAAACTCCAAAACCACAATAACATGCGATTACATTTAATTGTAGATCAATATTTAATTAAATCAATCAATCAATCAATTCAAATTTTTGGATACCACTTCAAGCATGGTGCAGAGCGAATTGTAAAAATCAATACATTCATTTCTAATAAAAAAACATGAACTGCACTGTGCCGTTTAGAAATTTAACAAAATGCATACTGGCATATTATATAAAAGATATCCGTGCCGTTGACAATATCCCTCATTTGTTTAAATTTGAAATTCCCATAAAAATAAATAACACTCTCATGTTCTTTACCGTAAAGCATTATAAAATAACTATTTGATATAAATAAAATATGCGAGTAAATTTGTTGATTAATTCTGCAACAAACACTTATTTTTTGTTCACGTGTTTTTGTTGTATGTTCTCAATTCTAATAAATGTTTGGTAAATACAGGGCTTAATTGATTTTTTCCATCGTCAGATTAATTATTTACCAATTAAACTTATCAGTATGTAAGAAGGGTAGGAAAAAGCGAGTATATGTATACAATGCTACTTATTTAAATTTTGTATTAAAGAAAAATACAGACCATAGGCATATATAGTACGTACCATATGTTCATGATACAAAGACGAAAATTCAAGTTAAAAATCCCCAGAACCTATTATGGATGAAACAATTTTTTTTATACTTTTACGCTAATATGCCTAATACAATATTGTTTGATATAATGTTTATATCAGGCCAGTTAGCCTTTATATCATTCAATTTTCTGAGGAACGACATACTACTCGGAATTAATTATAAAGTCTTCATTTCCGAGAGTCATGGGTCAGTATCAACAAGACAAACAAGTTGATACCAATATTGTGTACAATTTATACACAAAAATCAACAAAATCAGCTAAAGACATATTTTACAAATAATAAACGCAAGTGCTCATGACGTCATGATTAACTCATCAAACGCCATTAAACAAAGTCATTCCTGCCAAGAATGAAGAGGCGTAGATATTAAATGTTATGGTTTCTCTTATAAGGGGGGGGGGGGGTATAAGTATGATTAACAGAAAAACAGGTTACTGATCTCACGTTTTGTTAAACATCAATCTGGATAAGACTTTTATCACTCACCTGATTATTACACAACGATAGAGCAGTTACCTGTCATTCTCTATATGCTCTATACATTGCCTTAGCTCCTTTATTTATTTGAACCAATTGTATTTATAATATATGGTTATTACTGGAGAGACATTTTAGAAACAAAAATACAATCAACGCACGATTTTCATCATTATTCATGTACAATTAAAGAACAACAAGCATCATCCAGACATGGACAAACGGTCAGCTGAAACGGAGCCAGTTGATGAACACAAACTGCGACTGCCTTCGAGTTCATCGTCTCCTCCGCATTACAATCCATCATCCTCGGAACCACAACAACAGATGCATTCCCCTCACGGGCAGCCTTATCACGCAAACCCGCAGTTGAACTCGCAACAGGCGCATTACTATTCTCCAAACCCGCAGATGATGCATGGACAACCGGTTCAGCAATACGCTCCAAACCAAGTTCAACCGTATCCCCCGCCCATGCAGCAGTATGGACCACCGCCGCCTCAACAGCAATTCATGCAATCCTCACAACAGGTTGTCATCATCAATCAGCCAGCGTCGACCCAGGAGAGGGGTTTGCGAGTCTGTGACGTTAAAGGACACCGGGATTGGTCTACTGGACTATGCGGATGTTTCTCCGACTGCGGTTCCAGTAAGTGCAAACAGTTGGTAATAGAAATAGAAAAAAAGTAGCAGAAGTAGAAATAGTAGTAGTAGAAGTAGATGTAGTAGAAGTAGTAGTAGTATAAGTAGAAGTAGTAGTAGTAGTAGTAGTTGTTGTTGTTGTTGTTGAAGTAGTAGTAGTAGTAGTAGTAGTAGTAGTAGTAGTAGTGGTAGTAGTAGTAGTAGTAGAAGTAGTAGTAGTAGACGTGGTTGTAGTAGTAGTAGTAGTTGTTGTTGTTGTTGTTTTGTAGAAGTAGTAGAAGTAAAAGTAGTAGTAGTAGTAGTAGTAGTAGTAGTAGTAGTAGTAGTAGTAGTAGTAGTAGTAGTAGTAGTAGTAGTAGTAGTAGTAGTAGTAGTAGTAGTAGTAGTAGAAGAAGAAGTAGTAGTAGTAGTAGTAGTAGTAGTAGTAGTAGTCGTAGTAGTAGTAGTAGTAGTAGTAGTAGTAGTAGTCGTAGTAGTAGTCGTAGTAGTCGTAGTCGTCGTAGTAGTCGTAGTAGTAGTAGTAGTCGTAGTAGTCGTAGTAGTAGTAGTAGTCGTAGTCGTAGTAGTAGTAGTAGTAGTCGTAGTAGTAGTAGTAGTAGTAGTAGTCGTCGTAGTAGTAGTGCTAGTAGTAGTAGTAGTAGTAGTAGTATTAGTAGTAGTAGTAGAAGTAGTAGTAGTAGTAGTAGGTAGAAGTAGTAGTGTCAGTAGTAGTAGTAGTAGTAGTAGTAGTTAGTAGTAGTAGTCAGTAGTAGTAGTAGTAGTAGTAGTAGTCGTTGTTTTGTTGTAGTGGTGTTGGTAGTTTAATGTTTTGCTGTTGTTGTACAAGTAGGGGTTAGCAACATCAGTATAATTATAGTTCAAAACAAATAACGTCTACAAATTTCCATCTTTGCAGCGTGCAAGGTGATGTGTTGTTTCCAGGCCACTCTGTGTGACCTTTCGACCCGTACGGGCGACTGCTGTTGCACGGCTCTGTGTATGCCCGCTTACTTGCCAGCGTATCGAGCCCGCATTCGAACTATTGGTGGAATCCAGGTACATGAGCTAAAACAAGAAATGTTTTCTCAATAGTTAGATATTTAGATAGGGACTTGTTCACAGTGCAATAAACGTTGTACACTGGACCATGAATGCGCATATTTTAATATACTTGTTCTTTACCCGTTAATCGTAAATTATGGGGTAAAACGCGCACATCTCTACATGTATTCCCACAAAACGTTTCAGTTTCAGTGCAAAATATGGATATTAATTTTATACATAGTGAGCATTTATACATTCTGTTGAATGAAATGAAAAGCTTTATAGAGAATATTGCATAAACGACAATAAAAACAAGTCCAAAGAGATAGACACCGGTACTGACGACAAGTATGATTTTCAAATGTCGAAACCAAAAGCATATCAACAACTGCATGAATTAAGGAACCCACATGTTACTTTATTCAAGCAAATATATTTGAGCTTTTACAACTTTGGAAATTTCGTAAAATAACCTTCTAAAAGTGGTGATTTGAGGCACAGTACAGCTCACACATATCTTTCTAACACCTGGTCACGGTGACCATCAATGTAATTTGTGCGTCGTTGTGTGTCTTTGCCGGAGTATTTTATACATTTTGTTTTCAAAAATGTTTGATTTGCATTAACATAATATAAAGTATTAATAATGAGTATTATGTATGACTTTGTGCGTCTTTGTGTGTCTTTGTGCGTCGTTGTGTGTCTTTGCTTGAGTATTTTACAATTGTTTTTCAAATTTTTTTCATTTGCATTATTATATTATATTAATAATGAGTATTTTGTATGTCGTTGTGCGTCTATGTGCGTCTTTGTGTGTCTTTGAGCGTCTTTGTGGGTCTTTGTGCGTCTGTGTGTGTCTTTGTGCAATTCGCAGCATTTAGTAGGACCCGTATTTTTATTCAATTATTTCAGGGCGATATCTGCTACGATATCCTTGCAGTAGGTTGTTGTCCGGAACTGGCGCTCTGTCAGATGATGAGGGAGTTGGATGCCATGGGACTGTAGAACGTCACATGCACTGGCATTTCTTGGTGCCCTTCCATTCGATTCAGTTGTATATATAGTATATGAATGATTAGAAACAAACACGCTTTCTTTGTTAAAAGATGCATGAATTATATAATGAGGATGTAGCAGTGGTATGATTTAGAATGTTTAATATAAAGTTTACGTAATATGATGACATTAAAAGCCTACTTAGTGTATTTAGTTTAGCTGCATATTTTATGAATTTTGTTTGTTTACCTAATAAGATAAAATAAATTGCCTAATTATAATATTTAGAAGAATAACTAGCATAATACGCCTATAGAAGCATGCTTATAAAATAGGATGTAATTAACAGTGTTAAAGCCTATTTAGCAGCATATTTCAAATATTAAGCCATTTTAACATGTATATTTATTTCGATGAAATAACCAGCCTATTTAGCATTATGTAACCAATTTAGCAGCCTTTTTTGCATATTTAGCATGTTTACTTTATACTATGAAACTAAAAGCTTATTTGGACTTTTTTGCAGTATATTTAGCCTGCTTTGCATGTTTTCGAAATAAAAGAAATATAATGACTAATCAATTTAGTTAGCATATGTTATTGCAGGACTAGGTCTGAAGTCCTGTTTGCAAAATTAGGTAGGGAGATTTTCTCACTTGATGTGAGTTAATTAGTCCTCATACATGATAAATCACCGAGGTGCTTGTCCGTCACACTGCCAGGAGCTTCAAAATACCAAAATCCAATATGGCCGCAGACGGCCATGTTGAAAAAGAAAAAAATATTGCCATTTAGAGTAAAATCAGATGTTTTACCTCTAAATTATGTATTTTTTGGTAAGAACTCAGTTATGAGAGGTCTTGTTAAATATGGAGGGTAATTGATTCGGGAAGGTCAAGTACAGGGTCAAATGATACATTAACGACCTTGAGTTGACTTTGGACAGTAAAAGCCAGTGTACATTTGTATACAAATTTTGACGTAATTAATTCAATTTCACTATTGTTGTGCACGTTTACGTAATATTGGCACATTTAGATAATTTGCTTACTTAGTACTCACAGACAAGTGACTAGTAAATTGAAAATGTTCACATTCGGTGGAAAAATACTACAGTGAGCGGGACTCACACCCAAATGCAGATGGTATGAACATGTGATAATCGACCAAACCCCTTACCAAGCAAACCCGTGATATTTGTTCAACGTTGGTTCAACGTCAAACCGCGGTTACGTCTGTTTGATGTTGGTAGGACTTTGAACCAATGTCAGGTGTTGGTTGGGTAATCACTGAGTCATCCCCAGTCCTAGGGACAGGCTAACGAGCTTACAACTTATTCCATATGGAATTATAGCAAAAACTCATCAACGTGAAATCATTCTCATTTTAATAGGTTTTTACATACTTTGTTTCACATACAATGTAGATTACATACAGTTCCAAAGTTAGTCATTTCAAGTCAGATTTCCACAAGGTGAATAGTCCACTTTACCATGATAAAATGTGATACAAAGCACCCCAGCAGCACGGCACGGACAACGTCGAGTATCGCACTTTTCTGCACAATATTGGCTAGCTCAGTGGTAAAGGCTTCAGGCACTTTGTGTCAACAGCATGCCAAGATGCTCCTCCCATCCACCATATGTAACTGGTGCCAGCCATGTATCGGGACCATCAATATTTATAAGCAGTTTACAAGCGCTATGTATTAGAAAGGCTCCTCTACGAACATGTTATTTGATTACACTGCTTGTAGGAGGTAGGCAGTCAAGTCCAGCACTAGCACTGGTATAGTTCTCTAGTCGGAGATGGTCAAATGTTTCTTCTTTTTTTTCTTTTTTTTTATTCAATATAATACATACAATGTATACATGTATATGATCATACAACATAGTGATTGTACAAAGCAATAAAGTTCAGACATGTTATACAAGATATGCTAATATATATTTTTTTAAAGAGAAAAGAAAAGAGCAACAGAAGAATAGTTATGAAAAATGATGAGTTGTATAAAGTCGGAAGAAAGCATACTGGACTTGTGTGTTTTGTTGTATATTCACAATGATCTTATAAGATTGAAAAAAAAAATTACAAAATTATTTTAGAAAGATAAACTAACATTAGAGTGAAATGTATATAAGTGGACAAACATTATGAGAATTTAATCCGATTCCATTTTTGTTCAAATATTTGTAATGTGTCATTACTGACGGCTATTTCTTTCTCAATCTGGACTTTTAGTTTAAGACTATGGACAAAACAATTAAAATTTGGTACTTGTTTTTTGTACTTCATGTTAAAGATAAAATATTTCATCATTATAAGAATAAAATTCACAATATTATTACAGTCTATTGATTTCAATGAGTTAATTCCGAAACTTACATTTAAGAAAGATAGTTTAACGTTTAGTTGCTGTTGTTCAAGAAAAGATACTAATTGATTCCAAATTGGCTGGATGTGTTTGCACTCCCAAAAAAGATGTTCTATAGTTTCGATGTTTTCACTGCAGAAGTCACACAGATTTGAGTTAGATAATTTGCATGTAAAGAGATATTTATTTGCAGCTTTAATTCTATGGATGTATTTATATTGAAAATTTCTCAGAGTGCTTTTAATAGTTGCTTTATATGGCATGGTAAATATGTGTTTCCAATTAAGTTCATGTTCTCCGAAAAGGACTTGCCATTTATTTTGGGTTTTGGAGTTTTCTGTAGGGTTTTTAATTTGTAGTGTGTAAAATATTTTATTCGTTTTGTTTTTTCTACGAATGTTGTTTGAGTACATGGTGTATTATTTGTATTGATTTCAGATTTAATATGTATGGGTATACTTTTGATTAATGTGTAGTACTTCAGAAAATTATTTGAAGGTATTCCTTATATGTAGCATATATCATCAAAAGAGTAGAAATCATTAACTCTGTAGTCATATAATTGGTCGACATATTTAATGCTTCGTTCAAACAAATCTTTTTAGAAAAACGTCTTATTGTTTGAAGTTATTTCTGTATTGTTCCATAGAATAGTTTTACTGCTGGTTTGGGTTTCTAGGTTATGAGTGACATCACTCTATGCTGATAGAACATCAGACAGAAATATGTTTTCGTTTGCAATTTCATGTAAGATAGTATTGCTGATGTTACATTCAAAGAGTAAGGAGTCACCATATTTTTTTAGGATTTTCTGGTAAAATAATTTCCATTTACTCGTATTGGTATTATCTAGGTATCTTTTAACCCAGCTGCATTTGATTGCATTCAAGAATGAGTCAATGTTCGTTATTTGGATACCTCCATTTTTTATAGATTGAATTAACTGGGTTCGTTTTATTTTATCAGGCTTACCGTCCCATATGAAATTAAATATTGCTGATTTTATATCGTTAATAACATCATTTGGTGGATTTGGGAGGACTGTTAATACATAAATTAATTTAGGAAGTGCAAACGTTTTTAATACTGTGTTTTTTCCTATTAGTGTAAGTTTACGGTGATGCCATGATTTTAAGCAGTTTTTAAAATTCTGTAATTTAGGTAGTATGTTTTTAAGAACTGTATCCTTTTCATTATTTGTGAAAGTAATTCCTAACGTTGTGGCTTCATCAGATGTCCAATTAAAGTTCATTTCTTTTTTATATTGGACATTACTTTGTTTTAATGTACCTACTCGTAGCACAGTACATTTACTTTTGTTTAGTTTAAGACCCGATGTCATTCCGTAAAGGGTTAGCGACTCTATTAGGTTATGGAAAGAATCGTAATTGTCGTTTAAAAAATAAGTTGCATCGTCAGCAAATAGGGACTGTTTGATTTCTTCGTCAGGTTCTAGTGATATGCCTTTTATGTGTTTATTTGATTGGATGTGATGTGATAGATACTCGATGCAGATAATAAATAGAGATGATGAGAGTAGACATCCTTGTCGAACCCCTCGTTCGATGTTAAAACTGTTTGAAAAGAAGCCATTGTTAATGATTAAACTGTTAATATCGGTATAGATTAGTTTGACCCATTGAATGAGACTGTCACTAAAGTTCATATTTTCTAAGCAAGAGAACATAAATGAATGATCAAGCGAATCGAATGCCTTTCGAAGTCTGCAAAGAATATTAGACCAGAATTATTTGAATTGTTGAAATAGTTTATGCATTCTTGGATAAGACGAACGTTTTCACCAATGTAACGTCCTTTTATGAAACTAGATTGAGATTTTGAATGATTGATGGTAATATTTTTTTAATTCTGTTTGCTATACTTTTAGTTGCAATTGTATAATCATTGTTTAGTAAACTAATTGGGCGCCAGTTTGATAAGGATTCTAAGTGTTTTCTTGGTTTTGGAATGCATGATATTATACCTTGTTTTTGAAGCGTAGTTAGGTTTTCATTATTATATGAATAGTTTAGTGATTTAATTAGATGTGTTTTGATATCATTCCAAAATATTTTACAAAACTCAATGGTGATGCCATCAGATCCTGGACTTTTGTTATTTTGCATTTCTTTTAGTGCTAATCCACATTAATATTCATTTAGTAATCCGTCACACAATAGTTTTTCTTCTTGATTTAAAGCGTGATGTGTATTTTTAAAAAGGGTGTTACTTTAAACATTTTTTCGTTTATAGAGGGTTTCGAAAAATAAACGTTGTTCTTCTAGTATTTGAGTTCTGTTTGTTATATCTTTGCCATTGACTACTAATTTGTGTACAGTTTTTTTGTTCACTTCTACGTTTTTCAATGTTTGCGAAGTATTTTGTATTTTTTACATTGTGTTCAACATGCTGTGCACGCGCTCTTAGTATTATTCCATTGAGATGTGTATGATAGATTCCATCTAATATTTGGTTTTTTAATGTTATTTCATTTTCAATGTCGGTGGTATCATTTGTGTTTTTTTATGCAATTGTTTTTGAAGGGTTTCAATGGTTTTGGTGGTTTCAGTTTCAAGTTTGTGTGTTTCTTTTTGTTTAAATGATGTGTATCTAATTGTTGTGTTACGTATATTTCCTTCAATTACTTCCCATAAGGTGTTTGGGTTTGCATCTTTATTATTTTGAACTGTATTTAATATTTCCTGTTTTATTTGTGTTTGATATTGTGTATCTAATAAGATGCTGTTGTTAATATTAAAGTATCATGGGCCTCTTTCAGGTTGTATATTGTGCAGTTTAAGTTCAACTAGAGAGTGGTCAGTCATAAATCCTGGTTTTATGTTACATGTGTCAATAATGTTGCAAAGAGACTCGGATATTAAAAAATAGTCTAATCTACAAAATATTGTTGGTTTTGTGTTTGAGTGCCAGGTAAATTTGCTTTCGTTTGGATATATTGAACGCCATATGTCTATCATATTGTAGTTTTCAATTATGTTATTTAAAATGTTTCTATTTTTAGGATGAGTATAAAGGTTTCCCTTCTTTTTATCTAATAATGGGTTAAGAATAGTATTGAAATCGCCACCGACTATAATGTTTTTATCTTGGTTATTATTTATAAAGGATTGTAATGTTTCGTAAAAAGTGGAATCATCTATGTTAGGGCCGTAAACGTTGATTAATGTTAATTGTGTTTCGTGTATTTTAATGTCTATACTTGCTTGTCTGCCAATTATTATTTCGTTAAAGTTATCGACTGTGATTCCTATTTTTTTTATTAGAAAGGCAATGCCTTGTTTATTAGTATGTTGTCCACTGAGATAGATGTCTCCGTCCCATTCATCGTTTAAGGTATGTGCTAAAGTATGTGTCAAGTGACTTTCTTGTAATAGGCATATACTTTTCTTTTTTCGTCTAACCATTTGAAGATTTGTATGCGTTTATCTTTATTGTCTAGCCCTTTTACATTTAAAGTACATAATTTAATCATTTTAAGAGGTGGAGTGTGATGTAAATGATAATTCGTGTGTGCTTGTCCAGTTAGTTTCTATCTTAAAACATGTCCAGTTTGTTTCTATTATAAGACATATGATGTCCATACATACAAACAAAAATAGGAAACAAAAATAGGGATACAGATAGATGAATATTCCATAGATATGAAGAAGTGGAAAGAAATGGTCAAATGTTTCTGCAGTTGTCTTCGATATGGCCCCTGCCCAGACGTGTACCAGATACTTTTCTGCTAATGTTTCATCCTGCTCTGACAAGGTATTTGTCTCTCCAGATTCATTAAAAACTGTTGCCACTTTACTCATGCAGTCGTCGCCTGTCAATATGTGAGCTTTTATCATTATCTTTGCCAGCGGTGTCCCAAGCCGAGAAATTGCCTGATGCAACGGAATCATTTGAGCTTCTCACCAGTATCATACTGCTGCCATATTTCTTTCAAACCGAGTGTCTGAAAATATAGAGTGAAGTGAAGCAATAATGCAAAGCTGTCGGTGTCGTTTGACATCAGAACAACTCGATGACACTGTTTGATACGAGTAGCCCACTTAAAATGAGCCTCTATCCGGTCTCCTCAATCCAGTTAAACAGTTCAGGAATGACATCATTATCAAACTTAATTGCTGGAAGAGCTTCATTGTCAGAGACAACTAAACTTGTAATGATAGGGTTGGCACAGACGTCATTGCACACTATATCCCTTACCAATAGTTGAAGATTAAGCTTATGTTCCTCGGATGCCCAGAATTTATTAAGTTGTTGTGGGATTAGTGTGTCTCTGCTCATGCCAATAATTGCAATATATGTTGCTTCGTCTCCGCGCCGAAACCGTTAGATCTAACCTTGCTTTAAAGACATTTCAACGTATGAGTCTAGTACAAGATGAATGTACTCTGGCCCCTCAAATATACTTGACGCTACGTTGATGACAGAATTGATTGCACCACCCAGATTGGAAAATTGTGCAAGTGGCATCTGTCGCATCTTAGACATGAAGTCCACGATGACATGAGAGGTAAGAATCTTCCCATTAAGTTTTGACTTATTAACATTGGCTGGGAGGTCACATCAAATAATGGAGATGAAGAAATCAAATCATGAGATAATATCTGCTTGAGGGACATGCCTCGTTCCTTTGCAATGCCCATACTCCTCTGTGCATCTGCCATATCTTTCGATGACGGGGCTTTTCGTTCCTTAAGAATAGCTTTTGATGTAAATAATGACTGTTTAAGATGGTCAGTGAACTTTGGAAGCTTTCTCTTTGAAATGGTGGAACTGATTTATTTGGCTTTCTCAACTATTCTCTACTGTCTGTCTGCGCGGTAAACACGTTCACCATTTTCAATACCTTTGAGAAGCCGGACAGCAACCTCTTTGTCAACAGCCAGTTTTGTTGTGTAAATTATGTAGTGAAAATGGATAACTGACCGTCACTTTGTATGGGCTCTGACGTTCAAGCACATAGTCCAACAACATTTCTAAATTGTGGTTGAACGAGTGACGACGAGTGACATTCTGTGTGATCCATCGACTTGTTAGTGTTAGCAGATTGAGGAGGCTGGTGATAGACCCTATCTCATTAAACAAAAGCTCAAATTCTGCTACTGCATCAGTATTGCGTGTCTCTCCTACAACTTAGTGACCTCCTGGCACTTGGATACTCTCTGAATAGTCTTCCCAACCTTAATACTACCTGCAACACTTCAAAACCAGCCTGGGCGATCCGAAAACAACCCATTGGCCAATTGAAAACCGCCAATAAAGCTTAGGATGTGTGAACTTTATTATCTTTATTTGTGCAAGGTACCATGAACCGTAACGCAAGAAGTTAATGCAGTCATATCCAGCAAATATTTGCATGGAATCTTCAATGGTAGCTACATGCAGACTCCAGTTTCCTTCTCTGTCAGAGACTTCCGCATTTTTGACGATGGACACTAACTGCAACCAAACACCAAAGAATTGGCAAAGCTCAGACTTAGCCTCACATTCTTTCTGAAACTCAAGAAAGTCTTGATGCATCTGTTCCATCTGCCTGTTAATTACATCAAACTGCTCTGAACAGCGTTCATTGGCAACAAGCATGTTTTGCAGTTCCTTCATCTTCTCCAGGACTGGGTATGTAGCCTTGTCATTATGTGTCCAAAAAGCTTGCCACTCCAGTTTATGAATTAAGTCCTCCACCATCAGTATACCAATGAGGGCCCGTTCATAATGGCTGCAGTTCAACACTGTCTCTATCACACCTGGTCCAAACACCCCACATTTGATCAATGCGTCATCTAGGCTAGAGCCTCGCTGAAGTTTGCCCTGATATCTGAGCAGAACCAAAGTTTATCAAAATAGCAGCCATCATGCTGTGGTAAACAGACTCGCATTTCGCAATACTGTGACTTTTCCGCTTTTGTAAATAAAATGATCGGATCAATGTTTGCAGTCAGAATGCACTAATAAGCATTGAATTAAATGATTATCTATAAAAAGAATGGTTCTATTGCATATTTTATAGATTTTAAAACAAATACCATTTGCAAATAAACATTTGACATTTAAAAATGCATAAATAAGCGTTACATTTTAGTAAAATTGAAGCTGTCCAATTCAGCAAATCAACGCATCAAAGGACTGAGCAGTATTAAAGACAAAATGAACTTGCCGTTTTAAGGTCATTCTGACTGTGAAAAGATACATTGATAACATAATTTTATTCTGCACACTATATTTAGTCATTATAGATACTTATTATAAATGTATATTGTTGTTACGGTAAATAAAAGTAAAAATTGTATTATGTCAATGGTGGCCATCTTTGAATCGATAATAGCAAAAACGTGGTATGATGCCACATGATGCCAGACAAGCACGTCGGTTTTTTTGCATGTCTACAAACCCATAAACTCAATTCTACTGAGAAACGCCCCCAACTACATTTTGCAAATGGGTCCACATACCACGTACAGGACTATGTAGTCTATTTAGCAGTTTTTTAATCATATTTAGCAGGTGTATTAAAATTGTGTTTTGACAGCATTCGCCCCCGTTTATTCATATTCACATTTCAAGAATTGTACTTTTTATGTGTGACTAACGTTATTAAATATTATGCACTAACGTCATTAATAAGTGTTTATATTATTACGTGGGTAGACAAAACAATTAATCCCCCATCATTGACAGATAGTGATGCATCATGAACTTATTTGAGTCAACCACAATTTCGCTTCCGAAATTCCGTGACGATTTGTTATTGTGGCAACATTTTGGTATTCATTCGGGTCATCAGGTCAGACTCATCCGTGTTTAATGAATGTTCCGAAATTTAGGGATCCAAAAGTGTTGTTCGAAAGCGACGAAGCCGAGTACAGTCAAGGGACACCCACAATATTTTAAATTGACATGCACGTATTGAATACGAACAAGAATGTCTTTCCTGATATAGTATGTTTAGTTTCATTGGTTGCTATATTAAATTGCCAAACGCTAACTACATAAAAACAGCAAATATTTCACAAACATAAAAACACCTTTGGCGTGCTCTTGGTCGATAAGAGAGATAACTTGTGAAAGTGGCCATTAAAGATGGCCACTCATTCATTTGGCAACAAAAAACGCATTCTGCATGTGTATGTCCATCACAATTCATCCCATCCGATTAAAAACCTTTGCCAAATCGATATAAGCCGTCATGCAGCCGACGAATACTCGGCTTATACTCGGTGGCTACCGGGGGATTACAATAGTTTTTTAAAGGGTCATTCAAATTGCCTTACAATTCACACAAAATTACGCACTTTGCATGTATTTACACCGTCACCCTTATTACACACTTTGCACAAAACTAGGTCATTCCAACAGGCTTACGGTGTGTCCATTGGTCGCTACCGAAGGTAGCTCTTGTTTGTTAGAAAGGTTCTATTAAAGTGCTTCACCTTATCACTGGAAAAGCACTCTTGGCTCCACCATGAAAATAACATTGGCCTTAGATTTCACTTTTGTTTCCAAATCATAATGCATCTTGCTGAATTTTTTTTTTTAATAATTGGGTTCAAAACTGAATCGCATGACAACTTGGTCAGCATGTTTGTCAAAATAATACCTCGATCGATTTCACAAAGGATTAAAAACAAGGTCACTTGGTCAAAATCTTTTAAAGACTCTGTATGTCAAATGTATTGCCCAATATTCAAAACACTTGGTCAGAACGTTTGGTAAAGTGAGTATTTCGTTCACGTATGGTCAACAATAAAACTTCTATGTGCAATTGAATAAAAGCTTGTTAAAACTATAGATCCCATAATAATTGCCCACTCTTCATAAAACTTGGTCAAAACATTATTTTAGCTGAGTTTTAAACAAGATACATTGAAATAAATATTTGTTACTAGATTTATTTTAGGGAACAGCTTGTGAACAATCTAGATGCCACATGTATTTCCAAATCTGCATGACACGCGCTCAGCACATTTGTCCCAATTATCTATCACTCGAGTTCGAAACTGGTTCACGTTTGGGCGTAATCAGGTTACTAACTACATTAAAGCAAAACCTTTAAAACACTATAAACTTGTATTGCCAAATCTTTACATTTTTTTACACTTGATGATAACCTGTGTAGCAACGAATATCCGGACCGAGTTTGTCACTTGGTTACGTCACTAGGTGGAATTAGAGAAAAATGCTAATGCACACTTTCTTTTGCAGCCATGTTTATATCCCAATCCTGATGAAACTTCTGAACATTTGGTGTAATGATTTCTCTGCCGACCGAGACATGATAACATTCCATTGAAGACCATTGCTTCCAAAAGGTGACCAGTATTCCTTATCTGGCTATACATGTAATTAAAGCATTTAAACACTCTATGAATCATTTTGTAATCCGCTCATCATGTAACTAGCTAAGGAATATTAAAATTTGTGTTCTTATGATACATTGACTGCGTTAAAAAAATCAGTGTGGTCTGTTCAAAAACATGCCAACAATGTATTTTTTTGTAAACACTACCTGCTCTGAAAATGTCCTTGGAGTCTCAAGTAAGCGCCTAAGAGCCATTAGCCCTCTCGATTATATTGATAAGTGTATGAAACTATTGTTTAAAAATGTAGCTTAATATGGCATTAAAAAGTACGTCCCTTTCAAATGACTTGACAGGTTTAACTTCTTATTAGAAAATAAATGCCATCGTCCAAAAAGCAGTGGTAGGATCAACATAATGATGTTGTTATCTCTTGCCCAATCGATACGGTTGGATGTTGGCATGGGCCAACTGCAATTTGAGAATGGGTTTACCGTTCAATTTGCCTCTTCCTTGAGAAATGTTCTTTTATATGTGCTTTGGATGTTCCCAGCTTCTGCGACTCCAACGAGGATCTTGCCACATTCTGAAAAAAAACTTATCACGGCTTAGGCGCATGCATTAATTCGAAGTCCACGAACTCGATGTGAACCATTGAATTAATCAGAAAATACCATTGTTAAGTTGCCTACAAAATATTATTAGAACATATACAAAAGCAGTAATAATACTGGGTACTCATAGATGTTCGATGATGAAGAATATATCATACAAATAGTGTAAGTTTTCATGGTGCTCATATGCAAGCACATAGGGCCGATGCCAATTGATTCGTGCCTGTTTGCGTTCTGAACAGCAGCACGACCATTAGAGTCAGGATCAGGATGCTGAAGTACATTAAGGTTTGTACAAGCAAAAAAATTCCTGTATGGTTTCATGAACAAATAAATCCTTAGAACTTGTGTATGTCCATGTAGAACTGGCCGATAGCAGTCGTATTTATTTCAGACACACCACATTTACCGCGAGTGTGTATATATATACAATTCATTTTATTCTTATGGTTCAATTTGCAAAACTGTCTGGTGACACACGATTGGAGATATTGTGCTATCTGTAAAATGAACCAAGAGCTTGAGGTTATGAGCTCAAAACGGCTCATTTTGACGTACATGAATCGGGACATAATCACGACATTATTGTGTCCTCGAATTTTTGTTGGTGGTGTTGTTTTGTTATTGCGGTGTTATCCTATGTTTGTGTGCGTTTACTATAAGTTTTAACTGATTTATTTAAAAACCAGTACATTCTTAAGACAATGATGTAAAGCTGGCAGTTAATAGGGAAACATGCGCGTATCAACGGCTAAATGCGATATCATACATTTATACTTACGCTATATTAAAAGAAATATATGCATATTTTAAGTAAGAATTTAACAAATAAAAGCTCTGTAAACGATTTCATTTCGAGCGCGGGAAACAAGCATTGACTTGTAGTAAGCCATTTTTATTGAAATTTACATGAAGTAAATGAAAATATTCTCATTGAAGTGATAACTTTGCATTTGTGTGCTCCAGTCAAATTGGACCAATATCTTTAAACGTGTGTATATTACTCGTAAAGATGTGTGAAATAATTAAACTGTCCCTATGTACGCGTGAAGGGAATCTTAATATAATCTTTTTTATAAAATAATATTGACTCGAAAGTTCGAAGACAGATCATACAGCAATTATCTACCCAGCGAGTACAACTTTTGTTTATATGTATTTTACTTGAATCGACTTTGTAACGCATGCAAACCGATTGTCTCGCTATATGTAACACAAACACATGGAGACCAGTTGTTATGGAAAGGTATTAAGTAAAAATTACATCCTTCTCTATGACTGTGTTTTGGTGGTACTTTCAATTTTCTATGTAGACAACTTTTCATGCTTGATGACACTTACATCTTGCCTCATGACGAATGTCTTTTTACATTCTGCTTAATGGTATCATTCATGCGTACAGATGCAACATTCTTATTCCTAAATTGCATGCTGGGTATGACTATGTTGGTTTAATGCGATGGCAAGATGTAAGTTTCATCCTAGCACAAATCATCATACACTATGCAATGATGTCAAGTGACAGTCGTGCCGAAATGCTACGGACGTACACGGACACGTACACGGCTTATAACGGAATTTTTTTGTTATTGCAGAAGCTGCGCCTCTTTAGACATATCTAGTTGGTCATAATTGTAAAACATTAATTGTAAAAAAGATTATCTACTTTAGTAGGGAAACATTTCAGCACTATCGTCTGGATATGTATTTTATAACTTACTGTGTCATGTGTATTATTTTACTTTTAGATTTAACCTATAGTTATTTCTTTCAATCTGCTATGATATTTTAATAGTAGAATACTATTGTTTTTTTTCAACGATGGTTACACTAGTTGTAATAGACACAAGTACTTGTAACATGCAGGTTTCACTTTACCAAATAGATTATATAGACATTAAAGGGTAAATATGTGTTTATATACATTGTTAAAAAAGCCTGGTAAACAGACTAGAGAAATCTGAAAGTTACACGCACAGGTATGTTGCAATTGGGATTGGGCTTCTTTATAAATATGAGGTCGATATAATATACATCAGAAAATTACGTCTACTGTATTATTTGGACAAATGATGGACCACACTTACGATACATGACCTCCGTTATGTCCTGAATAAAAAACATACTAACTGCAACTTTCCAATATCAAAACCATGCACGGCAGTAAATTTATTGCGTGTCCAGTAGGCTGACTGGTCTTAATGGCAAAACTAAACGTATTTATTTTAATAAAGATTATAAAACAAACGGAACTAATTCAGTTTATTCAGTATAGTAGTCAAAATGGTTCTGATGTTTCCTCTTTTTTCCCTCTTTTTTTCTTTCAACGTACGGAAAATAATATTGCGTCACCTGCTGTCATAATTTGGTAACTTGCATTCGGCTTAGTTGCATTCTGCTTTCTGTCGGTTGCTAACTGCCGTTGTTAGTATCAGTAACGTTTGGTGATCGTGGCGCTTGTGGAAAATCGCACGACAATGTATTATACCTGTAATGTAGGTAAAAACTGAATATGCGACGGGTCATGTAAATATAGAATACTATGTTAGTGCCATTGTGTACTTTTGACGATTAAAGAACCGTTTACCCTCCAAGGATAATCGAGCCGTGTACGACTTTCTGAGACGAGTCGGATAAATTCGAGTACACGATTATACTTACATAGTATTCTATTCATCCTTCAATATTTATATAAAAATCCATTGTGAGCGAATTAAAATATTAGCGTAATTGTTTCATGCAATAGACAAAGCAGATTAAATAAACTAAAAAGAACATTACGCCTCGATTAAAATTTAATAAAATTCCAAATGTTAAACAACCACAGAAGATTTTGTTTAAACTTAAATTCTTGTGTCACCTAATAAAAAGACCAAAAATAAAAATGACAGCCATTGTCAACTTCCAAAATTTTTACCCTACGTCAAGCTTGATGTAATATGTGTCCCCGCCATAATTGTTAATATAAGTCTATAAACCACTCTCCTATTGACACACAACTCTGAACTGCATTTGACCTTTAACAGAGTAAAATAAAAAGTCCGTATGTACATGAAGTAGCAGTGTAAGTTAATCAAACACCTCGAGTTTCCTTCTATACTATTATTAAGCTGTAAGATAAATTTTGGTTAAGTTTTGGGTTATGACAAATGTAATATTGATACACCCCAGATGTGACAGTAACACTTACCTTTTCTCATAGACTGTGAAGTTGTTCGTACTGGTGACATTATGTGACTATATAAATCAATTGGCATATTTTCTCAAGTGAATGTATATAATCTAAACATAACCAGAACTTTCATCTAGTTGTTAGCCATTCATGTTATAGAATTTTGTTTCTTAGTAGTACATTTCAATATTTGACAATTTCTGCCAGCTTACATGTACCTATTTACCTATTTACTTTAAGTGGCACCTTGTAATTTTGGTAGCCATTTGTTTTATTGAATTTTGGGAAATTCCCTTTCCTGAATGTCACTTTGACAGTTTGAGAGTTCAACTTTGTTGTCGCAAGAAGATGTATCACATCAAAGTAATTCCATGTCTAATTCTTTGTAATTTTCATTGTTTTTCTAAATAAGGCGCCAATATGTCTTATTGTTATGACGTTTTGTAAACGACGTCATGAAACGTTCGAATTTCTGGGTCATTATTTTTGGTCAGTCACGTGACTGACCAGTTTTGGTCACTGGTGCCCAGAATTCTGGTCATGAATGACCAGAATCATGGTCACTGCCCAGAATCTTGGTCACTGACCAATTTTGGTCATCAGTATTGAACAATAAGTTAAAACAGGGAGTTGAGTTTTAGTCAAGATCTAGTATAGACGTAATTTTTGTTAAGAATCATTCATTTTTCGAAGTAAATACCTTTTAGTCGTTATCACATGCTTTATAGTAATAATCCAGTAAATTGAAGATTGTTTACATTAAGTAACACTGATTTTGGAAGCATTTTAACACTTTTATTGTATTATTTACACATAAATACTGCAAGAACGCATAACTGACTGATTGTGCGTCACTCGCCATTAACTTTGTAAATACTACCCTAGTGTAATTACCGGGAAGCTGGCGGTTAGGAATCACTTACATTGTGTTGCTGTCTAACGGGTGGTTTATTGCGAGTATTGTCTTCGCACGAAGTTTATTGCGATTATTGTCTTTGCACAAAGTTTATTGCGATTATTGTCTTCGCATGAATAAATTATTGTTTAAACGTTTACTATGGACTTGTGTCATATTTCAAAACGGATGGAACAAGCGTAACACTATATTAACAGCTATTTGAAAGCTATAAGTAATCAAGTCATTAATACGGTATACCTCAAAGCAGAGGTACGTAACATTTTTGGTGGCAGCGGTGGGATTGAAGTTTTAAACTCAATTCAGCGATATGAATCCGACGCTTATCTACGTTTAAAGTGAAAATTGTTACTTTTTATTACGCTACCATTTGACATATACAATAGTCACTTTTTTCGGGTCAAACATCGGACTGTTGTTACGCGCGTTCACACGAATGTAGGCATATGTTTTAAATAAACGTACTAGTAATTTCAAAAAAACAAAGTGCAAACAGTGGGTTGAAAGTGTTATTGTATACAATAATTTATTACGATCGTATAAGTCAAATATGAGTGATCCGAGGGCGGTAGACTGTTAGGTAACCTTCCGTGACGGAAGTGGTTCGTCGGCTCGTGGCGATGAAGACACACCTGAGTCGGACGCGGAGGTCGCGTACGGAAGCCAAAATGTACTTGACGACGGGGTACGAGCGCTACACGATCAAATGTCGAATATGGCTTCCTTTTTGCGTGATGTCGTTGTGGAGTTAAAGCAGCTGAAGGAAGCAGGGCGGGGTACTACATCTTCGACTGCTAACAACGCGAACAACAACACATTTGTTGCGACGGTACACAGGCGTGTGGGTGATCTAGATGATGATCTACGTAGTGCGGGTGATAGCCGGGTTGATTCTAGAGTTGGCAACAGAGTGCCCGACGTGAGGGAGTCGCAGCCGGAACCGCAAGCGCCGCGGTTTCTTAACAACGGCTTTGTGATTGACCGTAATTACGAACGACAAACTGACAATGGACAGCCGCATGCGCAACCTGGGGTTTCAAATACCAGACGCGAAATGCCCGTGGCAGATACGAGTACCAAGCTCCTGCCTACATGGATGGTCAACGTCAAAATCAGCAGCGAAGACTTCCACCTGTAAAGATGGCATCATTTAGTGGTAAAGAGGACTGGGTGACTTGGATATCGCAGTTTGAAGCGATCGCAAAAAGGAACAATTGGAGCCAAGACGAAATGCTGGACCAGTTGCTACCCAGACTCGAAGGTTTGGCAGCCCAGTTTGCATTCTCGCAACTCTCCCCAAACTTGCTAAATGACTATCAATTTTTAGTGGAAGAACTAGACAGCCGTTTCCGTGTCATCGAAACGCCGCGCTCTTTGCTTCAAAATTCAGCAGAAGGTCGCAACGTCATGGCGAGACTCTCGAAGAGTATGCAGCGGAGTTGAAGCAACTCTATGACAAGGCTCATGGCTGGAGAGATCGGCGTACTAGGGACGAAGATCTTGTACGAAGATTCCTAGATGGACTAAACGACATCGATGACGTCAAATTCGAGGTGGAGTTTAACAAACCGCGGAATATAGATGAGGCGGTTTATTTCGCCGTGAACCTGATAGAAATCCGGGGTTCAAACAGAGCTGAAAGGCGAAACCGTTATAATGCCAGGAGAACTGAACACGACGATTATGATAGTACCGTTGCAGGCGAGGAAGAAAAGGCTTTCGCAATTAAGGGGGCAGATGCAAAGACAACTCCTTCGCGAGTAAAAAACGAAGATGACAGCAAGAGCGAAGCATCTACAATAAAAGAGCTATTGACGAGGATCGAAAAACTAGAGGCAGAGCGAAACACACCTCAACAGAGAAACTTCAAGAAAGATGTGACTTGCTTTAGATGCCAACAGAAGGGACACTATGCAAGGGAATGCCCAAATCAAGAGCAAAAGAACGGTTTTAACAGAACAGCTGATGAAAAACAGAAGCCTTTAAACGGGAAAGGACCAGCCCTTGCGGCCAAAGGGAGGTCCATGTAAATGATCTAGTATTGGAGGGCCAAAAGGAAACCACAACAGCGACAGAGCCAGTGAGCAGTTGTAACGACAGGGACTATGGGAATGGCCTGTACATTGAGGGTACAGTGGAAGATACCCATGTCGTTTTTACTACTGACACTGGTGCCTCGAAAACTATTGTGTCTTCGAGGATCTTCAATCGGCTTAGAGAGAGTGAGAAGCCAAAGTTAACTGGTGCCATAGGTTTCCGGGGAGCTGGGGGTATGCCCATTAAGGTAATGGGTCGAGGAGCCTTCAGAATGCAGCTTGGGCCAGTCAAGAGGCTTCAAGAAGCTATAGTAGCCGACATAGAAGGTGACGTGCTGTTGGGCTATGACGTGTTGGGGAACGCTGAGAGTCCAGCTGATATCATTTTGAGTCGCAGTATAATTTCTTTAGATGGCAAAGATATACCTTGTATACAGAAAAGGCTGAGGCAAATGCGAAAGGTAACTATTGCAGACGATTTGCTAGTTCCAGGGAACTCAGAAGCTGTTATAAAAGTGTATGTGGAAAGAGAAAGGGCTGATGACGGAGGGAAGCCTGACTTTATCATTGAAGCCACTGATATGTTCCAAGAGCGGTATGGTCTAGTTTTGGCTGCAACATTAGTTAACATCAACTCAGCGCCTACTTGCAAGGTGAGGCTTATGAATCCGTTCCCTGAAGAAGCAATGCTGAAGCAGGATGCCGAAATAGCACGTGCAGAACGCATTGATAGGGTGGTAAGTGTCGTCGTTGATAAAGAGAGCGAAGATGTGGCGAATAACATTAGTATAAGACGAATTGCTGTAAGACCGAATCAAAAATTGCCTGGTAATGTAGAAGCACTTGCCCAAACAGGTTTAAAAAAACTACCAGCTCATCTTAAAGATCTTCACGAGCGCTCTACAGAAGGTAAAACGGAACACGAGAAAGCCGTTGTTGCAGGTTTGCTTCACAAATACAGCGATTCATTTTCTAAAGATGACTGGGATATAGGTCTAACCCATTTAACAGAGCATTGCATCAATACCGGAGATGCCGCTCCAGTGAAACAAAGGCCTCGTCGGGTACCGTTAGCTTATGTCGACGAAGAAAGGAACGCAATTGAAGATCTGATGAAGAAAGGGGTGATCCAGAAGAGCAGTTCGCCTCGGGCTAGTCCGATAGTGCTAGTGCGAAAGAAATCAGGCGCGGTTAGGCCGTGCGTCGACTACCGGCGCGTCAATGCTTTGGTTAAGCCAGACGGGTTTCCGCTTCCGCGAGTACTGGACTGCTTGGATGCCGTGGCTGGGTCCAAGTATTTTAGTAGCTTTGATTTGACGTCCGGCTACTTCCAGATACCTTTGAAAAAGGAAGATGTACCGAAAAGCGCTTTCTTGTGTAAGTTCGGACAGTTTGAAATGACACGGATGGCATTTGGTCTTAACAATGCTGCTAGCACTTTTCAGCGTACCATGGAATTAGCACTTCAAGGTCTCCAGTGGCAGACGTGTCTCGTCTACATTGACGATATTATTGTGTTTGGTGAAAATTTCGTTGACCACATTGTCCGCGTTGATGAGGTGCTGGCGCGTATTCAAGACGCAGGTCTAAAGTTCAAGCCTGAGAAGTGCCGCATACTGCAAACAGAAGTTGTCTTCCTTGGACATATAATGTCAAAAGAGGGGATCAAACCGGACAAGAGTAATGTTGAAAAGATAATTAATTGGCCTATTCCACAAACTGCAAAACAAGTAAAGCAATTCGTGGCTACAGGCTCTTACTACAGAAGGTTTGTAAGGGACTTTGCTAAAATAGCCAGACCAATGATTGACCTGACAAAAAAAGAGGCACCTTTTCTTTGGACTGAACAATGTCAGAAATCCTTTGAAGCCATTAAGAAGGCATTGGTTAACCCTGAAGTGATGGGTTATCCATTGAACGGTGGTGGTATTTTCTATTTGGATGTCGAAGCGTCTGGGTGCGGAATAGGTGGCGTCCTGGCAAGGGAGCAGCAAGGTCGCGAAAAGGTGATCAGTTACGCGAGCAGGTCCCTTAACAAAGCTGAGCGTAACTATTGTGTGACAGAGCGAGAGCTACTCGCAGTGGTCTATTTCACGCAATACTTCAGGCAGTACCTTCTGGGAAGACGTTTCATCGTCAGAAGCGACCATCAAGCCCTTACTTGGCTTTTCTCTTTGAAAGAGCCTAACGGCAAAATCGCCCGATGGATCAAAATCCTGTCACCGTTTGATTTTCAGATTGAGTATCGCGCAGAAAAGCTTCAACCGCATTGTGATGCCCTGTCGCGCTGTAACACGCCAAGGGTTTGTACATGTCACGAGGTCGATATGAGTTAACCCCTAAAATGCGCACCATGCAGCCGATGTAAGCATAAGGCAGAAATTATGGAATTTCAGCCGCATGGTACTTTAGTAGAAAGTAGAGAGCCATCAGAGGTCCATCAAAATGATGCTTATGTAGAGCAATCTTTAAATGTTGACACCAATATCGATGAAGCTGCTGGGAATAGTAAGCAGGTTGAAGGTGTAAAGGTGGCCAGCATAAGCGATAACGTACGAGTGACTAAAGAACAGAATAACAACCTTTCGTGGGCATGTGAAATGTCTCCTACCGAAGTGGCGAATCTTCAAGCTGTTGATATCAATATCAAGCCAATCTATGAAGGACTGATGTCCGCTTCCAAACCACCATGGGCTGATGTGGAAGAGCTGAGCCCGGAAACCAGACATTACTGGTTGATTTGGGATCACCTCAAGATCATAGATGGTGTACTATGTAGGACAAAACTAAAGAAGGATGGTACAGGTGAAGCAACCCAGATAATACTTCCAGCTAACATTAGATCTAGAGCGTTGAAGGCTGTACATGACACTATTATGGCGGGTCATCTGGGTGTTAAGAAAACCAAAGCCAATTTGACACGAAGCTATTACTGGTTCCGCATGAAGGAAGATGTCAGACTGTACATCCAACGATGTGATACTTGTGAAGCTGACAAGAAGCCGAACAAGAAACCGAGAGCTCCTTTGGGCCATTTGAAATCAGGCGGGCCATGGGAAAGAGTGGCGCTAGACTTTACGGGACCACTCCCAGTAACAAGGGAACAAAATAGATATATTTTGGTACTGACCGACCACTTTACTAAGTACACAGAGGTTTTGGCTGTTCCAAATCAAACGGCGGAAGAATGCGCGCAGAGATTGATGAATGATGTAATAGCCAGGTGGGGTGCTGCATTGTCACTTCACTCGGACCAGGGGGCGGCATTTGAGAGCAGAGTATTTCAGGAGCTATGTAGAACTCTAGAAATAAAGAAGACTAGGTCGAGTGCAAGAAATCCTAAAGGTAATGGGCAAGTGGAACGGAACAACCGCACTCTTCTTAAGATGATCAAGGCATTTTCAAAAGGGGAACAAAGCGACTGGGATCAACACCTGGGATGTTTGGCAGGCGCCTATCGTGCAACCCCACATGAGGCAACAAGGTTATCCCCAAACATGATGACTCTGGGGCGTGAAGTTCGACTTCCCGCTGATATGATGCTCCCAGACTTGAACCCAAACAGCTCTGAGCAAGAAGACACTTGCACGTATGTCTTAAACCTTAGAGAAACTATGAGAAGAGCGCATGAGGTGGCTCGGAAACATTTAGCAAGCGAAGCTAAACGAAGTGAGGAATTCTATGATAAGAAAATGGTGTTTCATAATTATGAGCTTGGTGATTATGTGTGGTGCCTCCATGAAACTAGACGTGTAGGTGTTAGTTCAAAACTGGAAAGGGCATTTGATGGTCCCTTTTTAATAACTGAAAAACGGTCGCCTATAAATTTTGTGATCCAGCTTAACAAAAACGGACAAACGTTGGTTGTCCATCACGATAAGCTGAAACCCTATAAGGGAATAAACCCTCCGTTATGGGCATCCAAATTGCGTAAAAGGCTGTTGAACAGGCGTGCGTAAATGTGTGTCCGAAACTAACTATTAAACCGCACAAAATACTGTTGAAAATTATTGTATTAATCGTCTTAATAATAATAGTAATAATAAGAATAGTAGAAAATAAGCGAACAAAAAACATTAAATTTAATGAAGAATACTAAAGGAACTTAACTAATCGCGTACCGATATTCGAAGATGTGAGCACAGAGTCAGTCACTGCGATCGATTTGTCTCCGTACTCTAAAGAGTTGTTGGTTTGTGTATTTTCAGACAATGAACCGTGTCGGCAACTTTAAGCGTAGAGCGTATCGCTGTAAGTACTGCACTTAAGTTGATCGCAGGAGCCGCAAAGAGGGCCATATTTTAAAGGAACACGTTCCCATGGACAGGGCGCCGTTTTTTCTGCACCCTGTGTTGTTTTAGGTGCCAGGACCAGCAAGCCTTTCTGAAACACTTAACTCAATATACTAGGCATGTGACTGAGGAGAAGAGGTCAGGGAAACCTGACTATACCAAAGTTTTGCGAAGGGCAAAAGACCCATATCATGTTACTGAGGGGGATATGGTAGCATTATCGCCTGAAGAGAGTGCGCAATGGTGTGACAGAAACAGGTTCCAGATGGAGGACATGGAGGAAGATGACAACGAAACGGTATTTACAGAAGACGGGTCAATGGTGCCTCTGTGGTTGGTTAAGCCGATTCCAGTGTCAACAAAATCCCACCATCAGGAATTGCCCCCCTTTGAGAGGTCTGGCCAGATCTACACGGCAGCAAAGGCTTGCGGCATTGCTGTAACTCCTCGATTGTCAGCGTCACTGGACACACCTGCCAGCCAGATCTTCACGGCAGCAAAGTCTTGCGGCATTGCTGTAACTTCCCAATTGTCGGCGCCACTGGACACGTCTGCCGGCCAGATCTACACGGCAGCAAAGGCATGCGGCATCGCTGCAACTCCCCAATTGTCAGCGCCCCTGAACACATCTGCCATCCCGGATTCATGGTTTGCAGTGAATTATGAACAGGGGGTAGCTGAAGGGCCAGCACCGTGTCTGCAAACTACTTTGACTGCGCAGTCAACTATCGCCCAAATGATGTCATCAGAAGTAGCAGCAGAAAACTCCTTCCAGCCATTGTGTCCATCAGCTGGTTTTGGATCACTAACGAGGTACGTTGCATCGCTGTCCACACCTGTGCTGGATGAGAGAGAAAGTCCATTTCTGGATTTCCTAGGGGACTCAAGACCGATGACCCCTGTCGCTCTGAAAAGGCCACTACCAGTGCCATTCGCAGAATCTTCAGGCAGCCGGCATAAGGTCCAGCGAACTGAGGCATCAACCCAGTGAAGTCCCAGTCCCACTTGCCAGTGTAACGCGGAGAACGTTTTGAGGTCCTTATCAAGCGCAATGGACGAGCAGCTGAAAGTTAGTCTGTCCACACAGAGGTCCGTGGCAAAACTTGTGGAGGTTAGTCTGTCCACACAGAGGTCCATGGCAACGCTGGTGGAGGAGGTCTCAAAAATCTCGAAGCAGCTTGGCGGCATCCAAGAAACATTGACGAAAGAGAGACGGTCAAAGTCAAGCGAGAAATACCAATCATACAAAGACGCTGGGCACTGACATTAACTTTTGAGTAATAAGTGCATTTTCAATTAAACATGTTATGTTATTTACTGTTAAATATTTATTAAAGTTAAATGTGTGATTAAAAAGATCATACAGACAGTGAACACTGAACAGTAACTGTTATTTAAATGATCTGCCATACACTATGATCAGTTCGTACAGTAAACAGTTATACACAAAGTTATAAGTTTAATACTTTGATCTGTTATTGTTGTTTATTTTTTTAATGCAATGAAGTACGCTGATAAGCAATTATTGGTATGTATGTGGTGTATTATGATAAGTAAAAGGCAGCAGGAGCTTTGCCTAATTAAGAGGGGGGTAATGATACACCCCAGGTGTGACAGTAACACTTACCTTTTCTCATGGACTGTGAAGTTGTTCGTACTGGTGACATTATGTGACTATATAAATCAATTGGCATATTTTCTCAAGTGAATGTATATAATCTAAACATCACCAGAACTTTCATCTAGGTGTTAGCCATCCATGTTATAGAATTTTGTTTCTTAGTAGTACATTTCAATATTTGACAATTTCTGCCAGCTTACATGTACCTATTTACCTATTTACTTTAAGTGGCACCTTGTAATTTTGGTAGCCATTTGTTTTATTGAATTCTGGGAAATTCCCTTTCCTGAATGTCACTTTGACAGTTTGAGAGTTCAACTTTGTTGTCGCAAGAAGATGTATCACATCAAAGTAATTCCATGTCTAATTCTTTGTAATTTTCATTGTTTTTCTAAATAAGGCGCCAATATGTCTTATTGTTATGACGTTTTGTAAACGACGTCATGAAACGTTCGAATTTCTGGGTCATTATTTTTGGTCAGTCACGTGACTGACCAGTTTTGGTCACTGGTGCCCAGAATTCTGGTCATTAATGACCAGAATCTTGGTCACTGCCCAGAATCTTGGTCACTGACTAATTTTGGTCATCAGTATTGAACAATAAGTAAAAACAGGGAGTTGAGTTTTAGTCAAGATCTAGGATAGACGTAATTTTTGTTACGAGTCATTCATTTTTCGAAGTAAATACCTTTTAGTCGTTATCACATGTTTTATAGTAATAATCCAGTAAATTGAAGATTGTTTACATTAAGTAACACTGATTTTGGAAGCATTTTAACACTTTTATTGTATTATTTACACATAAATACTGCAAGAACGCAGAACTGACTGATTGTGCGTCACTCGCCATTAACTTTGTAAATACTACCCTAGTGTAATTACCGGGAAGCTGGCGGTTAGGAATCACTTACATTGTGTTGCTGTCTAACGGGTGGTTTATTGCGATTATTGTCTTCGCACGAAGTTTATTGCGATTATTGTCTTCGCACAAAGTTTATTGCGATTATTGTATTCGCATGATTAAATTATTGTTTAAACGTTTACTATGGACTTGTGTCATATTTCAAAACGGATGGAACAAGCGTAACACTATATTAACAGCTATTTGAAAGCTATAAGTAATCAAGTCATTAATACGGTATACCTCAAAGCAGAGGTACGTAACAATATCATCTTAGAGTATAGTCAATTGATCAACTTTCTTTATAAAAGTCTCAGTAGCTACTAAGAGTATCTTTTGTGGGGCATTGGTGGTCATGGTACAAGAAGTTTCGGGAGCAAGTGTAGAAAAGTAAAACATGTTAATGCCAGTGGTATATTGCGTTTTCGTTTTGGGCAATTTTTTGTATCAATCAAACGTGAATTAATATAAATGTACACTTTATTCATAGGTATCTAATCAGTGCGTAACGTGTGTAAGACAATGACTATTGTATTTCGGTTCTTAAAGTCGAGCATAATAAATATTGAATTAAAAGAAAGCTTCTTTGTGTTGAAAGGTATTATTTTGCCTACCATACATTTATATCAACATAACACATATGCATATTTTAAGTAAGAATTTAACAAATAAAAGCTCTGTAAACGATTTCATTCCGAGCGCGGGAAACAAGCATTTACTTGTAGTAAGCCATTTTTATTGAAATTTACATGAAGTAAATGAAAATATTCTCATTGAAGTGATAACTTTGCATTTGTGTGCTCCAGTCAAATTGGACCAATATCTTTAAACGTGTGTATATTACTCGTAAAGATGTGTGAAATAATTAAACTGTCCCTAAGTACGCGTGAAGGGAATCTTAATATAATCTTTCTTATAAAATAATATTGACTCGAAAGTTCGAAGACAGATCATACAGCAATTATCTACCCAGCGAGTACAACTTTTGTTTATATGTATTTTACTTGAATCGACTTTGTAACGCATGCAAACCGATTGTCTCGCTATATGTAACACAAACACATGGAGACCAGTTGTTATGGAAAGGTATTTAGGTAAAAATTACATCCTTCTCTATGACTGTGTTTTGGTGGTACTTTCAATTTTCTATGTAGACAACTTTTCATGCTTGATGACACTTACATCTTGCCTCATGACGAATGTCTTTTTACATTCTGCTTAATGGTATCATTCATGCGTACAGATGCAACATTCTTATTCCTAAATTGCATGCTGGGTATGACTATGTTGGTTTAATGCGATGGCAAGATGTAAGTTTCATCCTAGCACAAATCATCATACACTATGCAATGATGTCAAGTGACAGTCGTGCCGAAATGCTACGGACGTACACGGACACGTACACGGCTTATAACGGAATTTTTTTGTTTTTGCAGAAGTTGCGCCTCTTTAGACATATCTAGTTGGTCATAATTGTAAAACATTAATTGTAAAAAAGATTATCTACTTTAGTAGGGAAACATTTCAGCACTATCGTCTGGATATGTATTTTATAACTTACTGTGTCATGTGTATTATTTTACTTTTAGATTTAACCTATAGTTATTTCTTTCAATCTGCATGTATCTTCATATCTACGTGTATTTAAAAATAGTTTTCATTGTTGAAGGCAGAGGGATATTGTTTTGGCGTTGTCCATCCGTCCGCCGTTCGTCCCTCTGTCCGTGCTTGTCGGGGTCTGTTTCTCTGTAACTTGCCTGGGGTAGAATGAAACTTAAACATAAACGTGTATTATCGAACGTTAGCCGCCGAAGGAACGCGCGGCCAGCCTGCCGGACCCCGTCTCACCAACCAATTGGGAAGCTGCGTTATGCGAGATACGGCCGATTCTCTGCAATCGCTGCACGAGCTATCTCGTACGTTCGACTAGTCGACGCCCAGCTTCGGCTGAAAGACCACGCCGAGCTGGCAGGACACGTCAAGGCTCTCCGTATCGAAGCACGGAAGCCGCGTCCGTCTGAGCGTCTCGGGACCGACTAGTTCTAGTCCTGTTCGCAAGAGCTTCTTGACATTGCCAAGTGGTTCCTCAGGCTGGTCGCCCCCGCTGGGAGGGCCCTGGCCTGGCTCGCGCTGTACAAGCGCCCGATGTGCTTGCTCTCGAACACCGGCCCACGACGATCAGCTACTGCCCGGGAGACAAGACACGTCGCGAGAGAAAACAAAAGTTCTCTCATGTTTATGGAATTGCTTTCATGTCCATCGGTACGTCCTTAACGGGGTTTTAATCACTCATAAGGACTGTCGCTCTTACGGATACACGGAAATCGCAGCCACCGATAGATTATCGGCCGAGCGCAGGCCTTTGGAAGCCATCGCTTAGACAAGGCCCTCCGGCCGCTTACGCTGGCTCGGCCCGCCGTGTTCGGAAGGGCGTCCGCGGTCTCAGGCAGAGACACGCTGTCCCATGGGTTCCGAGCGAGACGGCCCGGCGATCAGTACTCGCGAGCTCGGTAGCCCGACTAGGTCCGCGAGACCACCCCTTCACCCACACTCCGCGAGAATCAGACCAGCGTTCAGGCCTCGCGAGCTGGTAACCCGGCCCGCGCAACAAGGCCCGCGAGACCAACCATAAAGGACCAGTTTATATTACATTTTTAATTTATTTGTTTCAAATTGAGTCAACATTATGTTCTATGATATTTTAATAGTAGAATACTATTGTTTTTTTCAACGATGGTTACACTAGTTGTAATAGACACAAGTACTTGTAACATGCAGGTTTCACTTTACCAAATAGATTATATAGACATAAAAGGGTAAATATGTGTTTATATACATTGTTAAAATAGCCTGGTAAACAGACTAGAGAAATCTGAAAGTTACACGCACAGGTATGTTGCAATTGGGATTGGGCTTCTTTATAAATATGAGGTCGATATAATATTCATCAGAAAATTACGTCTACTGTATTATTTGGACAAATGATGGACCACACTTACGATACATGACCTCCGTTATGTCCTGAATAAAAAACATACTAACTGCAACTTACCAATATCAAAACCATGCACGGCAGTAAATTTATTGCGTGTCCAGTAGGCTGACTGGTCTTAATGGCAAAACTAAACGTATTTATTTTAATAAAGATTATAAAACAAACGGAACTAATTCAGCAACCAATGCGAAAGACGCAAAAATCTTGTCGGACACGAGGTCCGATAACTTTTAAAATTTGTCGGACCTCGCCAGATTTTATCGGACCTCGTTTTTCGTCCGTGCCGAGACAAGTATGTTTCGCCGTTTTATTAAAAGTTGTTAAATTTTAAATGCCGCTCACTTTCCAGCCATATCATGATATCAGTAAGAAAGTGATTAGCGTTTATTTTGTATTAATATTAGTTTCATATCTCGACTTGACTCGCTACGAATTTTATTCGCGGGAGCTGTAATTTTGTGATCCAGCTAAGAAATTCCGTAGCAAGTAAAGTCGATATATAGAGCGAATATTAGTACGAATTAAACGCTAATCACTTTCTTGCTGATATGGCTGAGAAGTGAGCGGCATACACAAATTACAACTTCTACTTCTTCATCAAATCTTGACACGGGACAGGCAACGGTCGTGTGGTTCCCCGCTTTCTATTTACGATCATCACAATGCTCGAAACCAGTAAAATTTAATTCAACCATGATGTCATTGATGCGTCGCCTACGTCACGAAACAATGTGCAATATTTAACTGGTTCTAAGAATCGCGCTTGGAGTTTGTTACGTCACCAGCAAAGACAGCCAGTTCGACTGGTTGGAAAATTGATTTTAAAGTTAAATAATCTATCGAAGTAAAATAAACATGAATTAGACCTTTTTTTAATATTCCTAGTTTCGTGTTCATTTTTAATCAAAGTTTTACATATTGTTTTTTTTTTTTTTCTTGTCGGACACGAGGTCCGACAATTTGGGAAATATTATCGGACCTCGTCGAATTTTATCGGATTTGTCCGAGGTCCGATGTCTTTCGCATTGGTTGAATTCAGTTTATTCAGTATAGTAGTCAAAATGGTTCGGATGTTTCCTCTTTTTTCCCTCTGTTTTTCTTTCAACGTACGGAAAATAAAATTGCGTCACCTGCTGTCATAATTTGGTAACTTGCATTCGGCTTAGTTGCATTCTGCTTTCTGTCGGTTGCTAACTGCCGTTGTTAGTATCAGTAACGTTTGGTGATCGTGGCGCTTGTGGAAAATCGCACGACAATGTATTATACCTGTAATGAAGGTAAAAACTGAATATGCGACGGGTCATGTAAATATAGAATACTGTGTTAGTGTCATTGTGTACTTTTGACGATTAAAGAACGGTTTACACTCCAAGGATAATCGAGCCGTGTACGACTTTCTGAGACGAGTCGGATAAATTCGAGTACACGATTATACTTACAAAGTATTCTATTCATCCTTCAATATTTATATAAAAATCCATTGTGAGCGAATCAAAATATTAGCGTAATTGTTTCATGCAATAGACAAAGCAGATTAAATAAACTAAAAAGAACATTACGCCTCGATTAAAATTTAATAAAATTCCAAATGTTAAACACCCACAGAAGATTTTGTTTAAACTTAAATTCTTGTGTCACCTAATCAAAAGACCAAAAATAAAAATGACAGCCATTGTCAACTTCCAAAATTTTTACCGTACGTCAAGCTTGATGTAATATGTGACCCCGCCATAATTGTTAATATAAGTCTATAAACCACTCTTCTATTGACACACAACTCTGAACTGCATTTGACCTTTAACAGAGTAAAATAAAAAGTCCTTATGTACATGAAGTAGCAGTGTAAGTTAATCAAACACCTCGAGTTTCTTTCTATACTATTATTAAGCTGTAAGATAAATTTTGGTTAAGTTTTGGGTTATGACAAATGTAATATCATCTTAGAGTATAGTCAATTGATCAACTTTCTTTATAAAAGTCTCAGTAGCTACTAAGAGTATCTTTTGTGGGGCATTGGTGGTCATGGTACAAGAAGTTTCGGGAGCAAGTGTAAAAAAAGTAAAACATGTTAATGCCAGTGGTATATTGCGTTTTCGTTTTGGGCAATTTTTTGTATCAATTAAACGTGAATTAATATAAATGTACACTTTATTGATAGGTATCTAATCAGTGCGTAACGTGTGTAAGACAATGACTATTGTATTTCGGTTCTTAAAGTCGAGCATAATAAATATTAAATTAAAAGAAAGCTTCTTTGTGTTGAAAGGTATTATTTTGCCTACCATACATTTATATCAACATAACACAGATTTAAGAAAAACCAAACTACCTGTGTTCCTTTTTTTTTGGTAAATATAACAAAATATTATGCAATTTAAAATATGTGAATGGCATCATACAAGATTATTTGATGCAAGAAAAAGCTAAACTAAAAACTAATTTTGGTTAATTGTTAAGGTTTCACATTTATCAGGCATAAATACAATTCTATAAAGTAGTAAACATTTCTTCTGTCATCAGGTCTCCTAAAGTGAACACGTTTTCTTTAAAACGCTATCTATTTTATTAATTATCTTTAAAATGGGCCACTTTCGAGCAGGTGGTCGACGACGATACTCATAAAGATAGGAAAATATTATCAAAGCGATGTATGACTACAGCAAACATCATTTAACTATGATACATAACAATTTCCTAGTATTCAGTTGATATACTCTATATATGTTAAGTGTAATTAAAGAACCATATAACATAACTTTAACAATCTGAATAGTGAATAATTTTTACAAAAGTTCTATGATAAATAACCGTCAAAATTATTAAAGCGAGTTTATACGAGCTTACTCACAAAAATGCAAATCATATGAAAGGTAGCTCGAAAATAACGAAAATTAAAGTTCAAAAGAATTTGAACCAAACAATCAACAAATTGTAAGTTTTACACATTTTAAAAAATGCGAAAATTCATTCCTCTACAAAAGACATTACCTTTTTGGGGAAATCCACATAAGTCTGTGCGATTGGCTCATAAGCGACATAATTATTGGTATCGGCGAAAATTTGGTCATTCTGAATTAATTAAAGTAAACCTCCTGCATTTTCATGTATTGGTGTAGGTTTTAAGCATGTATGAACTTCTGGTAATATCGCCGTATTTCATTTATTTTTGTTACCCCGAACGGTCTCCGAGTTTGTACGTCAAACTACGATAATTTGGTCAAAAGCAAATCTTACTGGTTCTAATACGCAGTCGTGCATTTAAAAAGCCTCTGTGGTGTTAAGCATCCGTTCTTACATCGAAAGGTGCAGGGTTCAATTTACGCAGCAAACAAAGTTTTTTTTTGCTTTCATAATTATGTTTTACTTTTCAAAATATATAATTATTGTTAATAAATACATAAGATGGCATACAAAACAAAAATAAACAAAGTTTGAACAAGTCAACTTATTTCTTACTTGCCGATTCTAAAAACGTACTCAAGATGCCTTGATGAAACTTACTATAATTATAAAGGAAAAAGTGAAGGTTTGAAAGACCGTTTTTCACGAGAGTTCAAAGGTGAGGTCACTGTTACCAGAACAAAAGTACAAAACATTACATGGTTATTCAGAAAGTTCGTATGATATCATTATGAATCGTGGTATGCACATTATGTTAAAGCTTTGATAGAAGAGTATGTTGGTATAGTAGAGTAGGTAAAGGAGCAGAAGCACAACGTTTTATCTTTGCATGACATGTATTTACTCATACTAATGAATTATGTTATAGAAACATGATTTATTAACATAATTGAAACACATGCAATTTAAAATGCACGATAATCAGGGACGACACTTTCCGCTGAAACTAGATTTTTGGTAAAAAGGGACTTCCTTTAACGAAAAACACCATTAAAGCGGAAAGTGTCGTCCCTGACTAGCATGTGCGAACTGCACAGGCTAATCTGGGACGACACCTTACGCACATGTATTATGCCCAGTTTTCTCAGAACACGACTCATGTGCTCCTCAAAGATGGAACTCCCTCAATATATTGTATTGATATTATGTTCGTTAAATCTTTTGATTGCATGTAAGAGCGCAGGTTTTTCTATTTTTTTATTTGTTGAGTTTGTATTTTATCAAGGCAAACGTTCTGTACGATTTCTGCAACCATCTGTCCGATTGTATGGGATTGTATTGATGGCATAAATATATATTCATACGATTACGATATTTATTGGATGTACATGTATTAATATTTATTAAAAAAATATTTCTGTAGTTAATACTCAAGAGCGATGCGAGTACTGGGCTTCTATCGGAAAATGTGTCAAACATACCAAAAGGTTGCTAGCTACCTGCATGATGGTTTGTGGTTTGTGCCATTTTACAACAAAAGGTAAGCTAATTACCTGCTTGATAATGATTTATTAATTATATATGTATGAGTGGTGTTCTGAGAAAACTGGGCATATATATATGTATATTGTGATCCAGCAGTATTGCATATGTTGCACGTGCAGCTCATGTTGCATGTGCACGTGCTCCAATGCATACTACGTAAAGGTTTGTTTTTATTGCCCATACACACTCTTTAGTTCGATTTTTATTTCGATAAAAACATGTTTCATCAAACAGTGGAAACATATTTCAAAATTTCCAATTGAACGTGCATGGCAATTGTTCCGCTAACCAATTACACATTGAATGTTTCAATGCATGATTACAGGAAATTATTTCAAACAAATGATTAATACAGAAGTGTTGCGTTGAAGTGCGATTGAGTGTAGATCGGTGTGTTTTCAGACTCAAAAAAAGTAAGACAGAGTATTATATTGATTCATGCACAAGCGAAGGACAAACGCTCATTGTGTTAATGCATTATACTGTCAGATTAGAAGGCTTAAGTGACTTTGGCGCTGTCCCCAGTAATTCTTTGATGGCACGATAATAAGCAATTGTTCAACGTTGTATACACTTGGTCTTAAAGTATCTATAACAATAACAATTTGATTGCATGCAAGCAACATGTTATAGGGCGCATATGATAAGTATAATGTTGTTTTGCTTAAGGCACGTTCGTATTTTTATGTTTTAACAGATACCTGTGCGACATCTTGCCCACCGGCTACTCATCTACCTCAACTCGTTCAGCCTATATCCGAGTCGACAAGTCAACAGAAAGGTGAAAACCCCAGCGCAGGTAAGAAAAAGAAATGGAAACCAGTACCGCTCGAGGATTAAGGGTTTAACATGTCGCTTTTCCCGAGGCCTTGTCGACCCGAGATGATAGACCCGGAAGAGGAACACCGGATATTGCGCGCCATCGAGCGAGACCTGGGCGCTATGGAGGAAACTCTCGAGAAATGCAGGAATCTCGATGTGCAGGATTTCCCAGTGTCCGATGAAAATGCTTCCAAATGTGCCAAAGTGTTACGGCGAGATAGGGACAGAAAGGTTAGAAAGGCCGCTAGACAAGTGAAGGACAAGCATTGTTATACTCTAAAAAATAACAAAGGTAGAACGAAATTATATATTCATCATAGACTATTTAAATTAATAAACCTTGAAGAAAAGCGACTTTATCTACATCTTCCTTCTCAAAATAAAAATTACTCGATAGTAAATAAGAATGCTAATTCCACCACAGACTCAAAATCGCGATTGAAAACGTTTTACTTATCATTGCACCGCCGCCCCGCCCCTGTACAAAACCTACGCCACGCCCTTGTTGAAACGAACGCCTCTCAGGACCTGGCCACAGACCTGATCAGCAGCTTAATTAACATTCAGCACCGGGAACTGACCCCCGAGGACTATGAGATCTTACTTCGCCTGGATGATACAGTGGCGCCCAGGACTATCAACAAGTCGTTGCTCAGCTGCTTTCAAACGGACAGTCAGTGCGGAAACTGCCGGCGATATCTGCGCAGTTTGCATGGGCCCTTACGTCGTTGGAGAGAACCGAAAGTTCCTTCCGTGCCGTCATGTGTTCCACTGTAAATGTATCGATATGTGGCTGGAAAACTCGTCCAGAATCTGTCCGATAGACGGCTTACCAGTGGGTGCGTGACTCTGTGCTCAACTGTGTAGATTTAGATATTTATTTGTGTTTATTCTTGTGGGAGTGAGTCCCTTTCAATATAATAATATAATAAATTGTTACAATTATATCGGATACGTGGTTCTGTCTTATTAAGTATGCTTTGTTGTCCATGTACATATATAAAATATCGTAACGTAACACACCGCACCATACCAAACCATCCCTTACGTGTCACACCGCGGTGCTGTAGTATACTGCATTACACATCACCGAACTGCCCTGCAGTGCACTGTTCACTGTACTTATAAGTGTACTTTGACATTTTGTACTGTTCCTTGTACTATGTTGCGATATGTAACGGGACGTGTCAGATATATTTTAGTAATAAACATACACGTATGTCATGAAACCCGTATCTAATGTAGATGCAGCATCTAATTGTAATGATTAAACAAACAGTAAAATATACCCCATATATACAGTCTTACGAGCTTAAGATCGGACAAAAGCGTTGAGTTCTTATTAAATGTATTTGAAACTTTGATATGAAAATGTTATCGTGATCTTCGGTCTATCGACCTGGTTCCATGTCAGTATCTTGTTATTGCTGCAAAGTTATTAAAAAATTGTTTCATCCTGGACGAAGAAACCACTCTGAAAATGTGTTGACCTTTCACTAAACAAAGTCAGTGCCTGTGCCAAGTTTCTGAAAATCTATCCATACAGCCGACCACTAGACACACTAAGGTTTTTAAACGCGCATAAGGCAACATAGTAGAACTAGTATAAGTAGTAGACTAGAACTAGTACTCAGAGGAGGAGGAGGAAGAGGGAGCTAGTCAGCTCAGTTGGTAAAGCGCCGGGCTACATATCTGAGCAACAAATTCGATCATCGACCGCGCCGCATCGTTTATAAGGGGGGGTTGTTATGAAATGCGTTGTAAGACCATTCTCCCCATTTCTCTGATTAAGTAAGGGCAGTTGTCAGTTGTTGGCCCAAGTATATGCAGCAAAAGAGTGAGCTGGTAAATTGACAGCCGTGATTTGACTGAAATACTGTTTAAAAAAACGGCTGTTGTCTCTTATCGTGTAAAATTCTATACCTATAGTTGATTAACGAGTACATGAAACGTTGTCTCTAATCGTTGTCTATTCTATACCGATAGTTGATGTACGAGTACATGAAACTTTGTCTCTAATCGTTGTCTATGCTATACATATAGTTGATTAACGAGTACATGAAACTTTGTCGCTAACCGTTGTCTATTCTTTACCTATAGTTGATTAACGAGTACATGAAACGTTGTCTCTAATCGTTGTCTATTCTATACCGATAGTTGATGTACGAGTACATGAAACTTTGTCTCTAATCGTTGTCTATCCTATACCGATAGTTGATGTACGAGTACATGAAACTTTGTGTCTGATCGTTGTCTATTCTATACCGATAGTTGATTAACGAGTACATGAAACGTTGTCTCTGATCGTTGTCTATTCTTTACCGATAGTTGATGTACAAGTACATGAAACTTGGTCTCTAATCTTTGTCTATCCTAAACCGAAAGTTGATGTACGAGTACATACAACTTTGTCTCTAATCGTTGTCTATTCTATACCGATAGTTGATTAACGAGTACATGCAACTTTGTCTCTAATCGTTGTCTATTCTATACCAATAGTTGATTAACGAGTACATGGAACTTTGTCTCTAATCGTTGTCTATCCTATACCGATAGTTGATTAACAGGTACTTGAAACTTTGTCTCTAATCGTGGTCTATTCTTTATCGATAGTTGATTAACAAGTACATGAAACTTTGTCTCTAATCGTTGTCTATTCTATACCGATAGTTGATTAACGAGTACATGAAACTTTGTCTCTAATCGTTGTCTATTCTATACCGATAGTTGATTGACGAGTACATGAAACTTTGTCTCTAATCGTTGTCTATTCTATACCGATAGTTGATTAACGAGTAAATTGAAACTTTGTCTCTAATCGTGTAATATTCTAAACCGATAGTTGAATAACGAGTACATGCAACTTGTCTCTAATCGTTGTCTATTCTTTGCCGATAGTTGATTAACGAGTACATGAAACTTTGTCTCTAATCGTTGTCTATTCTATACCGATAGATGATTAACGAGTACATGAAACTTTGTCTCTAATCGTTGTCTATTCTATACCGATAGTTGATTAACGAGTACTTGAAACGTTGTCTCTAATCGTGTAATATTCTATACCGATAGTTGATTAACGAGTACATGAAACTGTGTCTCTAATCGTTGTCTATTCTATACCGATAGTTGATAAGCGAGTACATAAAACTTTGTCTCTAATCTTGTAATATTCTATACCGATAGTTGATGAACGAGTACATGAAACTTTGTCTCTAATCGTGTAATATTCTATACCGATAGTTGCTTTACGAGTACATGAAACTGTGTCTCTAATCGTTGTCTATTCTATACCAATAGTTGATAAACGAGTACATACAACTTTGTCTCTAATCTTGTAATATTCTATACCGATAGTTGATGAACGAGTACATGAAACTTTATCTCTAATCGTTGTCTATTCTATACCGATAGTTGATGAACGAGTACATGAAACTTCTTCTCTAATCGATGTCTATTCAATACCGATAGTTGATTAACGGGTACATGAAACTTTGTCTCTAATCGTTGTCTATTCTATACCGATAGTTGATTAACGAGTACATGAAACTTTGTCTCTAATCGTGTAATATTCTATACCGATAGTTGATGAACGAGAACATGAAACTTTGTCTCTAATCGTTGTCTATTCTAAACCGATAGTTGATGAACGAGTACATGAAACTTTGTCTCTAATCGTTGTCTTTTCTATACCGATAGTTGATTAACGAGTACATGAAACTTTGTCTCTAATCGTGTAATATTCTATACCGATAGTTGATGAACGAGAACATGAAACTTTGTCTCCAATCGTTGTCTATTCTAAACCGATAGTTGATGAACGATTGGAGATTGGAACAATTGGAGACAACAGCATAACATGTGATGAAACAGTAAAACTTCTTGGTATTGATATTGATTATAAACTTAATTTCGAAGATCATATTGGAAATATTTGTAAAAAAGCGGGAATGCAAATAAATATCCTTAAAATAATAGGTAAACATCTAAATAAGCTAAATAAATTGACAGTTTTCATACTTTTATATTATCCAATTTCAATTTTTGCCCAATGGCCTGGCATTTCTGTTATGAAAACAATACAAAGAAAATGGAAAGACTGCAAGAAAGGGCACTTAGATTTGTTTACAATGATTTTTCTTCATCTTACCATTATTTGCTTCAAAAAGTTAAAATTCCGTCTCTTTATATTAGAAGAATGCGTACTATGGCTATTGAAACCGACAAAATTCTTAACGGACTTGCGCCTGTAGTACTAACTAACTTAGTGGTAAAAATAAATTCGTCAATAAATTTTAGATATTCAAATATTTTACAGATTACAGTAAAAATACTAGAGTAAAGACTTCAACCTATGGTAACCAGTCTTTCAGGTATGCTGCCCCTGTGCTGTGGAATTCCCTCCCAGAAGAATTTAGAGCCAACATAAATTATTATCAATTCAAAAATCTTATTCAGTCTTGGAATGGAAGTGTCTGTAAATGTTCTTCTTGTTCCTGGGACAGGGCCACAGCACAGGTACAGCATACTGCAAAATAAGTAGTTTCTAGTTTCTGTGCCCTTCTTTTTCATGCTTATTGTTCTTATTTTGTGCTTATTTTGTGCTTTTTGCGCTCTTTTTGTGCTTTTTGTAATGCATGTTCAACATTACCCTGTTGAGTTCTATTGTCTATAAATATTCTGTACTGCTTGTTGTTTGTGCTGAAATGCTTAGGCCTATTTGTGTACCCGTCTATGTGTATACATGTATGCATTAATGTTGTATGTTTAGAGCCAGTTGCATGACACCAGTGACAGTCAAGTGAACATTATTCACTTTTCATTACTATTTGTTATTTGTTACGTAATCTGTTTACATAAATTCTAATACGACCCAAAGCTTGCTTTGCTTGTCAGTCTTTATGTGCTTGATGCCAGTCCATGAACATTTTACCATGAACATTTTTCACTATTATTTTGTTTAGCATGAAATCTGCTTTTACCTTAAATCTATAACTACCATCGGTCTGCTGTGATTGTCAGTTTTTATATGAGCTTAATTGTACTTGCTGTGCTTGTCAGTTTTATATGTGCTTATATGTACTTGCTGTGCTTGTCAGTTTGTATATGCTTATGTGTACTTGTCAGTTTTTTGTGTGCTTATATGTACTTGCTATGCTTGTCAGTTTTATATGGGCTTATATGTACTTGCTGTGCTTGTCAGTTTTATATGTGCTTATATGTACTTGCTGTGCTTGTCAGTTTGTATATGCTTATGTGTACTTGTCAGTTTTTTATGTGCTTATGTGTACTTGCTGTGCTTGTCAGTTTTTATATTTGCTTATGTGTACTTGCAACCTTTTATTTGTGAGGAAGCTGCTGACCAGTTCAATTCGAATCTGTTTCGATTTGATACCTCGTCTTTACCCACTTTCTTAGCTCATTTTGTGTTTAGTTTCTTCTTAGTCTTTGAACTCACAATTTTTTTACGGCAGTTTTTTTTTAATTATTTTTCATTTTTTAGATCTACTTACAGATCAAGATCAACGGCCTCCTGCACAATATTTCTTTAAATAGTATGAAAACTATTTGAATTTAATACTGTGATTTCATTAAGTTATTAGCATGCATATCATATATATTAACTAAATTTTGCTATATTTTATTTCCATATTGTAGCTGTTTTATACTTGTTACATTTATACACATGTTTATATAGTCGGTTCAAAAGCCTTAATGGCTTATGTTGTCTATTTATGTCTTACCGACTCAAAATAAATCTTATCTTAACTTGACTGTATCATTTGAATTGGTAAGAACTTTTCAAAACAGCGAAGACTTGTTGGAAACATATTTAATTAAATCATATAAAAGTTTGAAAATCTGTGAACATATTTGAATGTTAGGTCAATTTAAAGAATTTTCTTGAAATGAAAGTAGAATGAAAATGATAAAATTAATAAGTTATGCATTGACCAGTATTTTGATTTTCATTGGCTCATCAAAATGGTTTGACTGCATTGCCAAAGGCAAACGATTTAGTCTCCCTCTATTGCATCTAACAATAACCAACGGAAACAATATACGCTAATATTTAAACAACAAGTGCTGTGTGGTGCACAAACAGCTTTCTAGTATTGCTTGAAAACGAGCCACAAACCTCGAATTCATTCAACCTCGTATTGATACAGAGACGGAAGTTGGTAGCGTTTTGACGAAAAGCGCGCATGCGCATTCTATATACTGTAGGTCATATACAACTATAATTAATATTATTGCATCATGATGGATTTCACAATTGTTTTTATGTTCGTAAAAATTTATCTATTCAATCGTAGACATTAATAACAATTAAAATTATTCTAGAATCGGTCGATTTTGGTACAAACAATATTGTTACCTCCCCCCCCACCCCCAATAATTTGGTGCACTTTAAGCGTCTGAGGTATCTGTTATTAAAAAAAATATACTGTCCGATTACCGCATATGATTATTAGACCTTAAGTCGTGGGTTTAGTCCCGCAGCTGTGCACTTTTGTCACTTATTCACTTCAATTGTGCCATGAGTGTCACATGTCGGCCTAAAAGTATAATGGGTAAACGGGCGTGTAGTTCGTTAACACGAATAAGCCGCTGGTTATAGGTTACAGATCCGTTCTATTGTTCGAGTGGCGTCGGTTCAAGTCAGTATTTAGCCCCGTTTACTACAAGATTCAATTTCACGATCTCAAAAGAGCTTGGACACGACATTGAAAGTCACGAAAAGGAGTATTTTGGAGTGCACGTATAAAAAAAACAAGCGCCATGTGAGCCCTATGTCTATATCCTCCAGCGACTAATAATTGATATATTAAAAAAGGAGTAACATACTTTCTGAATAAATGCAAACAAAGCAAAAACACACAAATTACCTTCAAAGATTTATTTAATTCCCGTTAAATCCATGACAAATCTTCGTTTATTTACAGCAAGTTCAAACAGGCAAGGCCGATAGTTCCCATACACACAGCAGTAGCATTCATCTTGTTGTAATTTTCTTAATTTGTTTCCACTCGAAGTATTGTAAGAAAAACAAAATACTCAGACCGCATGCAGGTGAAGTCATCACGAAAGTCTCTTTCTTAATGTAAACAAAAAACGTAGAATATATGTCGCTATCGATAATAGGTCACCGGATATGCCAACCGCTGAAGTCAAGGCAGTGTGATAGTAATTCATTCGTAGGGGATTCATTTAAATACAATAATGCAGGCTCCGAAAAGTATCAGATGTCATTTCCTATATGTGAACATGTCTGCACGATGACGTCAACGAGTTTTGTTATTTTCTATTAAAAAACGTATTGACAACAGTTTTTTTTATTTCAATGGCAAGTAAAGAACTTTCTCGAAGAGAAATGATGAACAATAAAGTTACTTCAATTATGCACGCATTACGGTTTTGTTGTTATTGTTTCATAAAATTTAACACAAAATTATAGAAATATATGTCGCATAAAAGATAATATCCTATCCTAATACCCTAAAAAATTGCCGTTTTATATTATATAATATACAAATAATTTTTAGTAATGGTTATCGATATAAACGTTATGGTCCGTAGTCACTTGGCATATTTTCACGCCGCATGTCTTCCGAAATGACCGACTTAGTCAAGATTTTATGTTGTGGTGTGTCGCCTGTAAAAGCACAACATCCGGTGCCATGACGAAATGTAAACAAATGTAAAAAATCACCCGTTTTCGCGTTAATTAGCCGTATTTTTGTTTCGTAATTTGTGTCTTTACTTATGTATTCAATAGTTGAGGATTATGTTACGTTATTCATATAACAGTTGTTTGACCATCCAAAAGTATTTGAACACCGTCAGTCCTAAATGCGATACCAAACTTTATGCTTATAAGATTTTTGACAGATGGTAAGATGCTATATGTTGATTGTGTTATTAGTAAAAAAAACAACAACTTGTTGAAAGTTATTAATACCAAAAGGACTGATAAATATATATATAGAATGAAGGTGTGGTTCTTTGTGAATATATTGAGAATAGAGAATATGGTAGGATGGCCATAAAATGCAAATTTTGTTTGAATTTCTAACATATTCTCCAGGAAGTGTTTTAATAACTATTTAACATACATGCGTAGATTAAATAATAATATATAATAAAATATTTCATTTAGGTGTACAGAGAGTATGGTAAATACAAATTGTATTTATTTATTATCACACCTCCCCCTAGTCGAACTTGTTGACGCTCTCAAATATTAAGCTACTTTTTATATTGGTAATATTTGGAGTTCCAAAGAATTTAGCCCATATAAAAAGTATCTCTAAATTCTTTGCGCGTCTTATAAATAAGACTAACCTCCCCCGGGCGTAAAAAATTGTGAAAGCCAATATTTGCCTCACTTTGGCAAAATTCTGTTTAATTATTTATAAAAATGGGTATTCGTGGATACATAGATGAAGCCAAATAAAATTTCCTGTAGCCAATTTTGTGAATTTATAGCCATTGGCTTATTTAGATAATGGTAGAATAAGCCCTGATTATTACACATTGACCAGAAGGCCATATAGCTAGCTATTAAAATATTGGATATTGAAGCATTGGGTGTCATGATATGCATACTTGATATGTCCTATTGCTTTCTTTCTTCACTTTACAAAGACCCAACAATACTCTTTGTTCAATAATAATAAACAGAAGGAAGGCAAATTGTATTACAAAGCCATTAAATAATACTACTTAATTATTGTTATATAATCTGTAAAGCAGACACAATTCGATAAGTCAATTATTAAACAAATATTGTATAAACATTTTCTCAAGTATGCTACCTTTCATTATGAAATTATGACATACATAGGATTATTGTAAGAAGAGTTTATTATGCAGTCCATATTAGAGTCAATAATGTACTAGAAGCTTTAGCCCCACCCCATGCCTGTTGAAACCATATGTAGGACATATATAGATTACCTTCATTATTTATATTTTTAAATGTTATGAGTGAATGTTTCAATTGAATTTCCTTGGTTGTATTTGTTTTATTTAATCCATGGTAATTTAAAATCATGTAAAATTGCTCTTTTAGTAAATAGCTCTAGGCTGAGTGTGGAGCTCCATTAACCATATTAAACCCCCAATGATTTGCGTTGACCGTTCTAAGGCAGTGGCCCCAGTTTTATTTCTTGTTTGTGTTTGTTGTGCACTGGGATGTCTTGTCTTGTGCATATACCTGGTTGTCTTGTCTCGTACATTTGTATTGTGTGTTATTAACTGTTTGGCGATTTGTCCCTCTACATAAATAATGGATGGCACGATAATTTTTTTCCTACAGGTGAAGATGAAGTTTAATTTTTGTGTATATTTGATTGCATCCCCAGAGAATGAGCAGTCCACTGTCCAGCCTGAAGAAGCCACAGAAGACACCACTGATGGGGTTTAACCAAGGGTCAGTAGACACCTGTTTTGTTGTTTCTTTTAATCCTAAGAACAAAATTAAACACTGACATAAGGATGCGCTGTTTAGCAGTTTCTGCTCTTAAGTTTGCAAAGTTTTCATCTTCACCAACAATGCCAAACATACTATAAATTATGTTTTTAAAAGACATAACTGTTTTGCAAACAGATCAGTATTGTATTGTAATGACTAAAACAATTTCGACTTCGATGAAATACTTCACAAAATCCTATTGGACATGGGGTGAAGGTGCGGGTGACTGTACATGTGCGCGGGGTCAGATGCTCCCAAAATAAACGTGACTTAAAATGTCCAACTTGTATGTACACTATACACTGTTAATGATAGCCAGTTACACCACAACAGCCGGCTGTAGAGCAGCCTTAAAACTGTCTACTGCATCTAGCTGAAGCACTTGGTCAGGTAGACGATTCAATGAAACAATAACTCTATAACAATATATCTAGTGATATTTTTATTGTTTGAAAACACGGGTCTTGAGTTTAAATATGTTTTAAAACAAAGGTTTTTTAAGACACCAATTGGCACTAGTATTTTAAGTAAAATTTAAGTGTAACAATAACAAACAGAATAACAGCAAACTATGACTTATTATGAGAATATTTGTCCATGTAACAAGCATTTATTATATTTTGCAATATGTGGTGCCAAAAGATGAATACTCATTTGCTGATTAATATCAATGTTTCTTTTATGAGGCATGATTCTCTGTGATATTAGACTGAACTATTTTTATACGCCTTATGATTTTTAAATGAAACTATAGGAGTGGTCATAAACTCAATGACAATTAAAGTACCATTCTACTATTTCTTTTTACACGTATAAATGCTTTTTTTAATGACCAATTTTGGTGATATAAAATTTAAAAAAAACGAGTTCTGATAATTCAAAGTATGATTAGTTTTATCACAGTCCAAAAATATAAGTTTCTGGCATTTGAATGGTGATGTGTAATTTTCCAAACTATCACTAATATTTAATACTAGTTGTATTAAGTGTTCATCATAATGTTCAATTGCAATGTTAGAATGCATCCTGTTGAAGTGTGTGAAATATGCAAAATGCAGGAGTAAAAATATCCCTTAATATATTCTTCTTTTAAGTTTTAATCTCACTACATTTCCTTTATTCTTATTTCATAAAAAAAATTAATCCCTTACATTCATGGTGATATTTCTTTTTATATTTTTAGCCACCGACCAGTTCCATTCAGAAATCCACAATATACAGGTATTTGTTTAGATCATGACTTGATTATGATAAACTCAAGTTGTTGTACATTTTAGAACTTAAAGATTTAAAGAGGTATTTTCACACAAGGGTTCATCTAGCCCCTAACCAAATGCTTAGATTTAGAGAAAAGTTGCTTGCTTTATTTGACATTGACAATCCTGATTAGGCTTTAGCAAATTTTTGTGCGTGCTTCAAGTTTTCAGCAGTTTATGCTATTATTGGAAAAGAATTTTCACCTACTTTTTGGATAAGAAATTTCACCTCCAGAAAATTTCAATTATTTACACCGATTTTATTTCAAATAACCTTAACTGTGCTAAGGAGGTCACATGTAAGCAAGCATTTAGTGATCACATTTTGTATCATAAACATTCTTATAAGCTGGACTATTATATATGAAATATATATAGTGGAGCTATCCTACTCACCCTCGCGTCGGCGTTCCCGTAAGCGTTGGAATGTTAAAGTTTGCGTACCACCTCAAATATTTCCTATGTCTCTTGACAAACTGCTTTTATATTTTGCATACTTCTTTACCAACATGACCCCAACCTATAAAAAAGAGCAGACAACTGTATCAAGCATTTTGTAAGAAATAATGCCCCTTTTTTCCCTTAGAATATTCATATTATTGATAAATCTATGTTAAAGTTTGCGTACCACCTCAAATATTTTCTATTTCCCTTGACATATTGCTTTCATATTTTGCATACTTCTTTACCAACATGATCCCAATCTATAAACAGAAGCAGACAACTGTAACAAGCATTTTGTAAGAATTATGGCCCTTTTTTCACGTAGAATATTCATATTATTGATAAATCTATGTTAAAGTTTGCGTACCACCTCAAATATATTCGATGTCCCTTGACTTATTGCGTTCATATTTTGCATACTTCTTTACCAACATGATCCCAATCTATAAACAGAAGCAGACAACTGTAACAAGCATTTTGTAAGAATTATGGCCCTTTTTTCCACTTAGAATATGCATATTATTAATAAATCTATGTTAAAGTTTGCGTACCACCTCAAATATTTTCTATGTTCCTTGTCATATTGCTTTTATATTTTGCATACTTCTTTACCATCATGACCACAATCTATAAACAAGAGCAGACAACTGTATCAAGCATTTGTAAGAATTATGTTCCCTTTTTATACATAGAAAATTGAAATTTTGGTTAAGTTTTGTGTTTAGGTTCACTTTATTCCTAAAGTATCAAAGCTATTGCTTTAATACTTGCAACACTTACTAACTATTATAAGGGGACTGTGCAGGCTAAGTTATGTAACTCTGACTGGCATTTGACAGAATTATGACCCCTTTTATACTTAGATAATTTAACATTTGGTTAAGTTTTGTGTTTTGGTCCATTTTACTCCTAAAGTGTCATAGCTATTGCTTTCAGACTTGGAAAACACGCTAACTATCATAAGGGGACTGTACAGGGCAAGTTGCATAACTCTGGTTGGCATTTTAACTGAATTATGGCCCTTTTTTGTCTTAGTAACTTTGAATATTTTGTTCTTAAGTATCAAGGCTATTGCTTTCAAACTTTAAATACTTTCTTACTGTCATGAGGGTACTGTACCTGGCAAGTTGAATTTGACCTTGACCTTTGAATGACCTTGACTCTCAAGGTTAAATTAATAAATTTTAATTAAATTGCCATAACTTCTTTATTTATGATCAGATTTGATTCATACTTTGACATAACAACACTTACCTGACATACCACAATGAACTCCACCCAAACCATACCCCACACCCCCCCCCCAGAATCCACCTTCCCCCCTCCCCCCCCCCCCCCAAAAAATAATTTTTTTTCCTTTTTTAATTTTTGAAAGATCATCTAATAAATGACCACACCCCACATTATACCCCCCTCTCCACCCCCACCCCACCCCCACCCAAAAAGTTTTTTTTTTTAAACATGGTAAAAAAAAATCACAAATATTTATTTTCTTTTTGAAGGATTGTCCAATCATCCCACCCAAGCTATTGCTATCAAACTTGAAATAAAATCTTATTAGTTTTTTATGTCTTTTCAAATGTTCAAGAGATTGTGGAAAATATACATGAACTCAGAATCGTCTATAAAGTACAACTTCTTTAAAACATAAGCGATCAATATGTTTCAAGTATGCTCTTCCACTTAGAATATGGCTATATTACCTTGACCTTATTGAATATGAACAATTTCCCCATGATGGCTTACGTTATACTGTCATGCACTCGAATAGTCGAGCGCGATGTCCTCTGACAGCTCTTGTTTTTAAAGTTATCTTTACCCTTGGCAAGGGTTATATCGACAAAAAATAGCAACTCTTTGGAATAATATAAATCCAGTTTAAAATGCAGACCTTCCTACTCCATTCCTTTTCTAAATTTATTTAATTTAAATCTACTTTTTTTAGCTTAATGTATAGTCAATCTAATCCATTTTATGGGAATAACCACTACTTGGCATCATTTTGCTCCAGACATAAGGTCAAACTCGATGCCTCGTTGTTGCATCAGTGCAATCTTTTTTTAAAACAGGTGACTTATGGAACTGCTAGACATGTTTATTATTCTGTATTCTGTTTAATCAGATGATGAAAGCAAACTGCTAGAGGAGATAACGGGCACCATGGCCTCCCAGAGGATAAAAACCAGAGATCCATTTCTTGGCGGGCTGCCAAAACTTCCCAACGTCAGCCCACGTGCCTCTCAGGGATTTGGCATGCCGCAAAAGGGACATGCTGCTCCAGGTACAGGCCATGAACGTGTTGTCTAGTGGTATCATATGGACAATTTTCACATTATTATCTAACAAAAATTGTTGTAAGTAAAGTTGTCAGCAAATAGTTGGAACTTAAGTAATGAAATTACAAAAATCAAAATTTAGTTGTTGTATTTAAGAAATAATATTTTTCTATCATGGTTTGTTGTCGAATAACCCACAGTAAGGAGTATAGATGCGTAGGAATTAAATCAGGAGTGTGAAGCTCGCATCTATACAACTTACTGTGGGTTATTCGACAACAAACCACCATAGAAAAATATTATTTCGATTCTAACACGATTCTGATTGATTTGGTTCAAGCTTTAGGACGTGAACTATATTTTTCAATATTCCGTCCTTCTTAGTACAAAATTTACTATTTAGTGACGTCATTGAATTGTACAAACATATGACGTCCTTTTCATTCATAAATATTTTGCAAATGACGTCACTTTCATTGAAAACAAAAATCGTAGAAACTTAATGACATCACGTTTATTGATGCTACTGAAAAGCTGACATGCTATAAATGTTTTCTGAATTACGTTTCCTAACAAATAACATTCTTTGTAGGCGTGGTTATGCCACTTATCACCAAATATACAATTTGTTGTTTCATTACATTTATATACATGCTACATGTATTACATTTCTTTGCGGGTTTTAGCACGTGCATTTTACTGCAATATTTTCTTTATTTATTTGGAACTATTTTTGAAACATAAAGCTCCGCCCATAAGTTATTGCAGAATAACCCACACTTGATTTCCTTTTTTGTCTATAGAAAACAAGTCAGGTGCGGTGTTAGAATGTCAAATAGTGGTCGTGTCTTTGACTGTTATTTTACATTCTTGGTCGTATTAATTTACATGCATGTTATAGTCTCAATGATAGAGAGGCATGATAAAATTTTTGCACTGATCAAATATAAAACAAAAACATAGCAGATTTTTTGTGCAAAAAAAAGAAGCTTTTTGACAAGCTCAAAGAAGACATAATGTCAGTAAAAAACAGATTTACTACTTAAGAAGAAATTTTCTGATATTAACATGACAGCTGTTAATGTTCCAGGTGTTTGTATGCGCTGGTAATGTAAGATTTTTTTAAATCATAAAATTAATAATTTCTCTAGATTTAAAAATAGGCATAATTAATAAGCACTTGGTTGTATGAATTCTTACATGTTGAGAAAATAGAAATAAAGTAAAAAAAAATCAAAACAAAATTATGTAAAAGTAGACACAATAAAATATTTTAAAAAGAACTCATACAAACTTGATTTGCTGCACTACAAAAACAACATGTTTTCTGTTATAGTGAATGTTATTTTCAGATCTGCCTAGATCTAATTCAGACCTAGGCCAACTTGCCTTAATATGTAAGTAAGTGTGAAATACCTCCCCTGTCCTGTTACTTACAGTCACGGCTACACACTAGGGCTAAACCTCTGCCAGTCACTTTTACTAGTGGTCTATGTTTTCTTTTCACATTGTACCATTGGGTCTGATTCATTTCATTTGTTCTCTTATACTTATTCAATTCATTATTGTTTTTTGTGTTTTAGTTTTGATCTGTAAAGGCAAAATGTCTGTGAATTTCTTGTGGGCATTTTAATTGTAATTTTTCTACAACATTTGCAAAGCACTCTACTTCTCTGATGTCTATAAATTTCACAAATTTAAAGTTACTAATCCGATAAACTTCCTAACAATCATGCTGTTTTAGTTTATCTGAGCAGGAGTGCTCAGAGTTAGATTTTGTGATCAAACGTTGTCACCCAACGTGTATTGTGCTTTGTGTGCCATCCACTTTCAGCTTATGAAATTTTTCAGGAAAGGAAAGGAAGGATAGTGAAAGTCTTTAAATCTTTATTCTTGATACATGTCATTTTCTTTTATCTTATTGTGAGAATGTCTAAGCACAGTTATCAGAACTATTTTCCAGTCTGTATTTGTTCAGGGTTGTATACCACTAAATCTGTGATATTCATACGCCATAAGTCACCTCATATGCTGACTGGATTTGTTTTTGTTTGCCCGCTTTTTAAGTTCAGTTTAAATAAGCTAGACTTCGTTAGCACTAATGGGATAGCATATACAAGTTATATAGTATTAGCAATAGCAACTTTCTCTTCTAGAGCCAGTCGACAACGATTTGACAATTAAGTTAGTTCGCTAGAATTAACTTAGTAGACCATCATTTGAAAGTTAGATTTTGCAAGAGGACCATAATATAGATAAATAAGCTTGCATATTACTTTCATTGAAATTGATTTTCAAGTTTGTTTGCTGTTTGAAGTTTTGGTTTGTTTGACATGTATTTTCTGGTCTGTTGGCTCTGAATAAGGGTCATATGCATCTTCATCTTATAACATAATATATAATAGTCAACGCATAATAGTATGCTAATTTATTGCCTGACAAAATGTTACATGTTTAAAGTAGACAACTGTATTCCTTTAATGAATTGTTAACATAAGGATTACATGAATTGAATATGTAACTGTTATTTTTTATTTCACTTATATTAGTGAGCTAAATATTTAAATTTTCATACTGACAAATATATATTCAAGGCATAAAGGACTGCTTTTTTACACTCCATAAAATTTTATTACAGAATATGTATGTAAAAGCCAATACAGTGTATGAACCTGGGTTCAGTTGGCATGTTAAGCATAGATGCAAACACAAATAAAACATTGTATGTGTTTTTTTTTGCTTTCAAGCTTAGCACTTACTATTTTTACAGCATATATTGGTCACTTTTAACATTTGTAAACTTCTTATTGAAGGTAATATTAATAACTCTTCTATTTCATAACAACAATTTACCCTACATGTATTTCTACAGAATGTTATTACCACACATAACAACCATTATGTTATCCTCAGAATTTGGTGATATAATGTAAAAATAACTTCAGTTTACTATATGCAGCGCATTTAACTCAATTGAAATTTGTTTCTAATTTGTACAGCAGTTAAATTTACATAATGATGTTGTAGGAATAAGAAGGGTTTCCCTTTTGTATTTCTGCTCCTAATAGTAATGATGAACTCATGGCCACTTTGATGTAATACAGAGTGGTTTCATGTGCTGTTTTAGCTCTGCCAGTAATCATGATCTCATGGTCACCATGATGTATTACAGAGTGGTTTCATGTGGTGTTTTAGCTCCGCCCAGTAATCATGAACTCACGACCAACATGATGTAATACAGAGTGGTTTCATGCTGTGTTTATGCTCTACCCAGTGATTATGAACTCATGGTCACCATGATGTAATACAGAGTGGTTTCATGTGGTGTTTTAGCTCCGCCCAGTAATCATGAACTCACGACCAACATGATGTATTACAGAGTGGTTTTATGTGGTGTTTTAGCTGCATCAAATGATAATGAACTCATGGCCACAATGATGTAATACAGAGTGGTTTCATGTTGTGTTTTAGCTCCATCCAATTATCATAAACTAATTGCCACCATGAGATAATACAGAGTGATTTGATGGTGTGTTTTAGCTCTGCCCAGTGATCATGAACTTATGGCCACAACGAAGTAATAAAGCGTGATTTTATGTTGTGTTTTAGCTCCACCTAGGAATCATGAACTCATGGTCACCATGATGTAATACAGCTTGGTTTCATGTTGTGTTTTAGCTCCACCCACTGATCATGAACTCATGGCCACCATGAAGTAATACAGCATGGTTTCATGTTGTGTTTTAGCTCCACCTAGAGATCATGAACTCATGGTCACCATGATGTAATACAGAGTGGTTTCATGTTGTGTTTTAGCTCCACCTAGAGATCATGAACTCATGGCCACCATGATCTAATACAGAGTGGTTTCATGTTGTGTTTTAGCTCCACCTAGAGATCATGAACTCATGGCCACCATGATGTAATACAGAGTGGTTTCATGTTTTGTTTTAGCTCCACCTAGGGATCATGAACTCATGGCCACCATGATGTAATACAGAGAGGTTTCATGTTGTGTTTTAGCTCCACCTAGGGATCATGAACTCATGGCCACCATGATGTAATACAGAGTGGTTTTCCTTATTGTTTTAGCTCCGCCCAGTGATCATGAACTCATGGCCACCATGATATCTCGTATAACACAGTTAGAAGCCAGACTGGCAGTGCAAGCCCAGGAAATGGCTGACAAGGTATTCTCCAGTATATGATATAATTAATTGACATGATATGTATAACTGTGCATATAGGTAGAAGTTCATCAAACACTGTTTATGGAATACAAATGTTTTTTAAAAGATTGTTCTGTCAAACAATCAAGGCATTGCTTTCTGAACAGCTAAACACATTGTTTGTCATATCTTGTTATACATTTGTATCATCTATCCATGAAGATGACACTTTTTCACTGTATGATGTATATTTTGAAATACCTGGTACTCTGCAGTATTTTTCTATAAATGAGATCAAATATTTGGTTTGTATATGCTTGTTTGAAAATTGCCGTATGATTGAAACACCTGAGCATTTCGGCATAAGTGATCAGCAGGATGGCATGCAATGTTGCACTAAAGAACCTGTTCCTTATGTCCAAGGTCAAGGTCACATGTCAAGGTCAAAGGTCTAATTTAGGAAACTTGTACTTGACACTTTGACTTGAGCACAACTTTGTTCACCATAGTTGGATTTTTTAATTAATTGCCTTAAGTGATCAACATGATAAGAGTCGCACTTAATAATCCGTCTCTGTAGCAAAAGCACTCTTGCTTGTCTTCTTTGCACCTCCTTGAATTTGTGTCTTTTTTATGACTGGATTTGTTGTTAATTTATGTTTGCATACTTTCTTTTTAGGAAAAGAAAATTCAAGTATTGACAGAGAAAAATAAATTATTGCAAAAGGCTCAAGGTAATAATATTATGACCTTTACACTCTAAATTTTTTCTTTTACCAAATATCCTTTGGATATGAAATGTTGAAATTATGCAAAAACATCTTTCAAGTATGGTATTCCTATGTAAATTGCCATCAATTATGACCCCTTTAAAGAACATTGGGTATATTGCTTTGGACCTGATGGTCAGTAGGTAGGTAGGTAAGTCTGTAGAACATTTAATTATTATTTTTGAGGTCAAACAGTCTAAGACCAAGGTCACGGTGGCTTGTCATTAAACATATAGTAAATTCAGTGAGAATGCTTTGAGTTCTAATCATACAGATCTGCATAGTGGTTGCTTGGGAGAAAGAGAAGAAGACAAGGCTTTTAAGGTAACTAGGTAAAAGGTAAAGGTTACAGGGGCTTGCTAAATGGAATTGTTTCATCACTATATTTTGAGAACGCTTTGACCAGTGATAATGACTGTTGGTATATTGGTTACATGGGAGGAAAAGAAAACACAAAGGCACATGAGCTTGTATCAAGAAATTGGTTTCTGCATGGTATCTAGAGAATGCTTTTGCCTGCGATCGGTTAAAGTGGTACACTGATTACTTTGGAAGATAGAGAGATTTGTTGTGATTTTGAGGTTAAAGGTGAGGGTTGCAGGGGCTTGTAACAGGAAATTATGTTGCACAGAATATCTTGAGAAAACTTTAACCTATATCATGCATATTGTTAAAGTGGTTACTTACCGTAAAAACTCAGTCATAGGTCTGCCAGCTCATAAGTCAGGGGGTATAAAAATGGTTCGAAAATGTGACATTTTGTGTATGTTCACTTAATAAGTCTGGTATACAGACCATTGGAAAATCAGCGTCAATAAAATTGCGACCCCATCAAATTTATTTTCGATTTTGTGGCACAACTATATTGATTTACATGTTAATTATATTAAACAAACCCGATATTATAGTAATTAAAAATAGTTTTACCTTGCAATTTCATAATAAGTAATAATCCAACAACACACTGCGCCATTATTTACGATATATGTGTTTAGGAATTTTGTAAACACAAGCGTCGGCCATTTTAAGGAACTGTTCCTTACAATGATTTCTGATTTTCAAACTTCATCTGGAATTTGTAAGTATAAATGATCCAATAAAACACTGCCATTATTTACGATATATGTGTTTAGGAATTATGTAAACATGGGCGTACGCCATAGTTTGGAACAGTACAGAAAGTTTGTAAATCGGAACTTATCGGTATTTCTTGGAAAATCATAGATAAATGTATTCGTAGTTTTAATGCTTAGGCCGAGTAATTACAGCAAATCGGACCTCAACTTGCGTAAAACACTTGCTCGATTTTTATTTTTCATGAACGATCTCATAAGTCGAGAATATAATTTTAATCAATTTTTGGAGGAAAAAAATCTCGACTTATGACTGCATTTTTACAGTAAGTTGAAAGAAAGTGGCGAAATAAGTTTTAAGATAATCATGTCAAAGGTCACAGGGGCTTTTTTCAAGAAATTGGTTCAATTTAATATTTAAAGAACGCTTCAACCAATGATCATCTAAGTTTGAATGGTGGTTACATGGAAAGAGGGAAATATGCCTTTTGATTTTAAGGTCAAAAGGTCAAAGATCAAGGTTACATAAAAATTGTTTGCACACAATAGTACCTCAAGGTCATATCAATAAGTAGGATGGTAAGGCTTGATGACCCCTAATGATTTTCATATCAACAGATGTAATGGTCATAGGGACAACTGCAGCTAGTTGGGGATGGGGGGCATACATATTTAATGAACATATCTTGTTTCAGGTTCAAATGACCCTAACAGTCGAGTAGTGGAGCTGGAAAACAAGTGTTACCAGTTGCAGGAACAAATTCAACAGATGGAGGTAACCAAAAAAAAAAGTTTTTATTATATTTTTATCAATTCTTTTGGTTCATATTGTTTCAAGAATATGACTTTATAAGATGTTTTGTTTTGTTATAATTGAACAATTACTGCTTTCTCCAACAGTTGAAATGAACATTTTTGATAAGAAAAAAGAAGTGAATTTAAGCAAACAAAAGAGATTAGTATCCATTCAAAAGTATATGTTCAAAACAGTACCCGTAATTAAAAACCTAAAGACACATTTTTGATATACTTTAAAAATATAGTGAAGAGACACCAGCAGGCGAAAACTTTCTTTTTCAGCACAAAATTCTTTACTTACCTCTATTTAGTGACCAATTGCCATAACAACACAGATCAAAGTTGTTCAAAGTGATGGATAATATTTTACTGTTGTTATTTTAGCTTAACTTAGCACATAGGTGATGTCCTAGCACATAGTGCAGATGGTGGGGTATAGGGATACAGTGATGTCCTAGCACATAGTGCAGATGGTGGGGTATAGGGATACAGTGATGTCCTAGCACATAGTGCAGATGGTGGGGTATAGGGATACAGTGATGTCCTAGCACATAGTGCAGATGGTGGGGTATAGGGATACAGTGATGTCCTAGCACATAGTGCAGATGGTGGGGTATAGTGATACAATGATGTCCTAGCACATAGTGCAGATGGTGGGGTATAGGGATACAGTGATGTCCTAGCACATAGTGCACATGGTGGGGTATGGGGATACAGTGATGTCCTAGCACATAGTGCAGATGGTGGGGTATAGGGATACAGTGATGTCCCTCGTCTGTCTGTGCATAGTGCAGATGGTGGGGTATAGGGATACAGTGATGTCCTAGCACATAGTGCAGATGGTGGGGTATAGTGATACAGTGATGTCCTAGCACATAGTGCAGATGGTGGGGTATAGGGATACAGTGATGTCCTAGCACATAGTGCACATGGTGGGGTATGGGGATACAGTGATGTCCTAGCACATAGTGCAGATGGTGGGGTATAGGGATACAGTGATGTCCCTCGTCTGTCTGTGCATAGTGCAGATGGTGGGGTATAGGGATACAGTGATGTCCTTGCACATAGTGCAGATGGTGGGGTATAGCGATACAGTGATGTCCTAGCACAGAGTGCAGATGGTGGGGTATAGGGATACAGTGATGTCCTAGCACATAGTGCAGATGGTGGAGTATAGGGATACAGTGATGTCCTAGCACATAGTGCAGATGGTGGGGTATAGGGATACAGTGATGTCCCTTGTCTGTCTGTGCATTCATGTGTGTGTTTGTATCCGTCTGTCTGTGAACTGTTTATAAGGGTGTTTATTATAAGATTGTTTATTATAAAAGTGTTTAATGTAAGGTAATTTGCATTTTCTACAAAGTTTGTTTTACCCTTTCCCACTCAGAAGCAAAGTGAAAATGGTTATATGCAGACAGCATAAAACCAGAACACCCTGCGAGTAACTCACAGTCTGTTCAGGTTTATGCTGTTTGCTGCTCATCAGTATGTAAGGGTTGGAGATGAAGCCTTAAAAACTTAAATACAGTAAGAAAGGTCATTAATTATATTTAACTTTCTTAGAGACTACAAATGCGTATAAATACGTATCTAAGTGGTAAAGGGCTACATTATAGGCCTGGGGTCAAAACTAACTTGCCCAGGTGTCACCAGTTTCAAATTGACTTCTATTAAGAATACCTTTAAAAATCTTTTTGTTTGAAATAACAAAGCCCTAGGCTTCCATATTTTGTATGTACAGTAGACTCTCTGAAAACCCGACAGTCTGGGGACCAGCCTGATCGTCTGGTTTTCAGAGAGTTCCGGTTTACCAAGAGTAGACATATTGCCGAAATATGCATTGTGTACAAAATCATATAAGAACAAAACAAACCATATACATTAACATGTACCATGTGATAACTGTACTCATGTGTTTATGTTTAAAGTATTCTTCAAAAAATGTGTTTTTATTCGATTTAAAGCAAAAAAACATTCCATACCAACTTGTTTTGATTAATTCCAAAGTAAGCATTGTGCTTTATACATGTACGTACATGTACATGCTTATGTGATATTTGTCATATAGGCGAGTGAGTCGTGTTCGAGCTCGCTATAAAAAGCACTGAATTAATTTAGTTTTATTTGTTACAAATAGGAAGCGCCAAACGTCATAGACAATTTTGACGAATTACAACACAAATACGATTGTTGTGGACACACGATTTATTATTCAAGGCATAACACATTTCACAAAACATACACACACACAAATCTCAGCAAGTCTTGTCAAAACCATTTAAGCGTTTAAAAATGGCTATAAGATCTTTTCAACTACCCGAGAAGATCACAAGAAAGTGATCGTCGCAACGGCATGCATTAATTTTGTAATAAAACTGTTTATCATAAGCTTAAGAAAGCGATCGCGTCAATCACTTTTTGGTGTTACCGCACGTCTATAATAGACATTCACAGTTTGTTTTACATTCTTTAATCGGACTTCAATAGCGTGGTAACGATTTGACACCTTTATGGTATGTTTAATCCAATTATCGATACATGCGCGAGCTGAATGTGTGACACCGCACGCGCCGTGCTGACTGGGTATTGTAATTTACACGCCTCAGGAATCTTGAGAATTTGGACCTACCGGTGTATTCAATGTATTTTACGTTAAAAATGAAGAAATTCAAGGAGATATCCGTTCGGTGTCCGGTTTTGAGAGAGTTCGGTTTATTCAACATTTTTTAACAAAGAAATAGAAGGCGAAAATACCGGACTGGCCCGACCGTTCGGAATCGGGAGATTTCCGGTATTCGGAGAGTCTGGTAATGGCAGAGTCTACTGTTTTTAATTATGACCCTTGGGTAAAACAATTGGCGCTATGCCCATGATTTTATAAATGAAATGAATCTAGAAGTACACAATTTCACAATTTATTTAAATTATGCCCCTGGTTTTAAAAATTGACGCCCCCCCAGGGGTCACACATATATTGCAAAATAACTTGAAAGATCTCCTCTGAAACAAGCTTTTAGGGTTACGTAGGGGTCACATAATTTATACAGACTTATATAACAAAATAACTTTTGAAAATCAATAAAATGACATGGCTCAGTGGTGTAAATGTTGGTAGGTAACATAATATAGTGGTCCTATACTAAGTTTGTTCAATGTATGCCCCTTCAGCCATAAGTACTCCCTTACTAGGGATCTTGAGTATAATATTTCTGAGCTACCCTTGTTTTGCACAAGTCAAGGTGTGTTTACCCATTTCATAATTTTATGATGGCACAGTAGAAAGAAAATCATTCAAATCAATTACGATTTTATTGTTGCTGTTTCAGAATTTTTTGTCTGACTATGGAATGGTGTGGGTGGGGGAGGATGAAGAGCAGGCGGAACAAGAAGAAAGTGACGAGGAAGAAATGTGGAGACCAGGTGAGCTGACATACTGGCACACAGTGTGTTAGGTTGTATTTGTTTGTTTTATATAGATTGTTTGCTGTATTAATCAGTATTTAAGTCATATCATGGCAGTCAGTTCGTACTTGATGACAATGTTTCATAATACCCCAAGCAAGCACCAAGATCACACACAGTAATGGCTCTTACACAATCTTATATTGCCCTTTCAGTCCTAACTACACATGAATGCAAATATTTTACAGCCTACACACAAAACTGCGGTTTTACAGATGACACAACTTTGAAATGACATACCTTGTTTACATATAGAAGGCCTTCCCCCCAGATTTTGTTAAGGAAGAGTGGCAATGACCCAAAGTTGGCCATGGCTTTAGATTTTTTTAAATTGTACATGTCCTTTATTAGAATTGTATGTGTCCTATATTAATTTTTACATTACTGAATTGCTAAAACAAAAACAAAAATAATATTTTGGAATTTAGGCATTTTGTACTTAAAGGCCAAAGGACTATGCCTGCATAGTTCTTGTTGATAACGTATGTACTTAATATTCTGCTTATGCATCAATTTTCAATGTGACATTATTTTGCAAAGCATCATCAGTTACTGTATGTTTGGTCACTTCACAGGTTCATCAGTATCACAGCAACCCACATTCCGCGTAGACTATAACCGTCTGGTAGAGAACATCAAAGACTTGAACGCCCTAGCAGGGGAAGGGGTGGCATTTATCACTCAGACAAAGGACGGGGCACGCTTGAAGGTTAGTGCTGGCAAAAATATTTAACATTAAAATTTCCACTCAGATTATGTACAGTGACAGACTGAAATGGCTTGAATATCTAGTAATTGTGTTTACCTTTAGATATGTATACATTCTATTTTAATTATTATATGGTTATGTTTTTGGTACGTTTTTTTTTCAATCATTCGAGCTGTAGTTTTAGAATGAAGTTTGACTTGTATTTCACTATGCTTATTATATTATCAGCTCTTTGTATGTTTTTGTTGTGTGTTTAATAAAAATGTTTTTAGCTCGACTATTATATATGAAATATATATAGTGGAGCTTTCCTACTCACCCCGGCATCGGCGTGTCCGTGTCCATTGGCGTGCAAATGTTAAAGTTTTCGTACTACCCCAATTATTTTCATTGTCCCTTGACATATTGCTTTCATATTTTGCATACTTGTTTACCAACATGACCCCAACCTATAAACAATAGACAACTCTATCAAGCATTTTGTCATAATTATGGCCCCTTTTTCACTTAGAATATGCAGCAAATGTTAAAGTTTTCGTACTACCCCATTTATTTTCATTGTCCCTTTACATATTGCTTTCATATTTTGCATACTTGTTTACCAACATCACCCCAACCTATAAACAAGAACAGACAACTCTATCAAGCATTAGGCATTTGGTCATAATTATTGCCACTTTTTATACTTAGATTATGCATATTATTGCTAAACCTATGTTAAAGGTTGCATACTACCCCGAATATTTCCTTTATCCTTTTACATATTGCTTTTATATGTTGCATACTTGTTTACCAACATGACCCCAACCTATAAACAAGAGCAGACCACTGTATCAAGCATTTTTACATAATTATGGCCCCTTTTACACTTAGATAATTGTATTTTGCTTAAATTGCCATAACTTCTTTATTTATGATCACATTTATTATTACTTTGACAAAACAACACTTACCTGAATACCACAATGGATTCCACCCAAACAATACCCCACGCCCCTTCCCAGAATCCCTCCCCCCCCTAACCTCCCCCCCCCCAAATTTTTTTTTATACATCATCTAATAAATTACCACACCCCACATTATACCCCCTCTCACACCCCCCCCCTACCCCCCCCCCCCAAAAAAAAACATATTTTTTTTAAACATCATCTAATAAATTAACACACACCCACATTATACCCCCCTCTCACCCTCCCCCCCCCCTACCCCCCACCCCATTTTTCATCTAATTAATTACCACGCCCCACATTATACTCACCTTTCAACCCCCCCACCCCCCTTCCTCCCCAATTTTTTAGCTCGACTATTATATATGAAATATATATATAGTGGAGCTATCCTACTCACCCCGGCGTCGGCGTTGCAGTTCCCGTTTGCGTGCAAATGGTAAAGTTTGTGTACTACCCCAAATATTTTCAATGTCCCTTGACAAATTGCTTTCATATTTTGCATACTTGTTTACCATCATGACCCCAACCTACAAACAAGAGCAGACAACTGTATCAAGCATTTTGACAGAATAATTGCCTGTTTTATACTTAGAATATGCATATTATTGATAAATCTATGTTAAAGTTTGCGTACTACCCCAAATATTTCCTGTGTCCCTTGACATATTGCTTTCATATTTTGCATACTTGTTTACCAACATGACCCCAACCTTTATTCAAGAGCAAACAACTGTATCAAGCATTTTGACAGTATTATGGCCCCTTTTATACTTACATAATTGAACATTTTGCTTAAATTGCCATAACTTCTTTATTTATGATCAGATTTTATTAATACTTTGACAAAACAACACTTACCTGAATACTACAATGGATTCCACCCAAACAAAACTCCACGCCCCAACCCAGAATCCCTGCCCCTCCCCCCCCCCCCCACCTCCCCCCAATTATTTTTTTTCCTTTTTTTCATTTTTGAAAGATCATCTTATAAATGACCACACCCCACATTATACCCCCCCTCTCACCCCCCTACCCCCCCCCCAATTTTTTTTTTTCCTTTTTTTTTCAAGATCGTCTAATAAATGACCACACCCCACATTATTCCCCCCTCTCAACCACTCAACTCCCCTACCCCCCCTCCCCTCCCAATTTTTTTTTTCCTTTTTTATTTTTGAAAGATTGTCTAATGAATTATTGAATATGAACAATTTCCCCATGATGGCTTACGTTATACTGTCAAGCACTCGAATAGTCGAGCGCGCTGTCCTCTGACAGCTCTTGTTACTTTTCAAACTAAGGGAACAGAATGAAACTTTGTATACAGATCTATTTTGTTAATGTAACTTTTTTACCACAATAAAGCAAGGTGGCATGTAGGGCTCCTAATGTCAGGCTGCACCTATTTCCGAGTATCTGGATGTCCCTTAATAACTGTCTCAGCAATAACTTTGCCATAAAATGATGTATTTAAAAATAACATGGCACAATTCTAAAAGTCATAAATCAATGTGTAGCAAATAACACTCGGCTTCCTTACCCACTAAATGTCACAAGTAGAGATCAAAAGTAACATTTGGCCATAATAAAAAGGCATGAAAATACCTGTCTCAGCAAAAACTTTGGCATACATAAATGGATTTTAAAATAACTTGGCACAAACGTTAACCATCATAAAATGACATGTTGCATGTAAAAACAGTGTTTCTACCTCTGAGGTCAGGTCACACTTAGTGGTCAAAAGTCAAATATGGCCATTAAGCAGCTTGAAAATTCATGGCTCAGCCATAACATTTCCATGTATTTATGTTTTTTACAATTACCTGACACAAATGTAAACCATCATAAGATGAAGTGTCCATATAACATCCCCGACAAATAATTTGGTCAAGGTTACACTTAGAGGTAAAACGTCTAAAATGGCCTGAAACAGCATGTACGGATTGTGGCTATGTAATACTTCATGCAATTTGTAAATGACTGACTACAAAATAACACCATCAGTCGAATTCTTCATACAAACGGCTTGTTTTCGACATAAGCGGAGTTTTAAAACAAAAGTAGAATGAGGGTCGATCCATGTCCTTTGGTAAAAAATGTCTTGTTAGTAATTCCTAGCCCAACCCCATAGAAAAGTCCAAAGTAAATATGAGCACATAATAATTTATAAATTTTAATCCACACTGTTTTATTTATAATCAATGCTACCATATGTTACACACTCCACTGTTTGATTGACCAGATGCCAGACTCGATCCAGCTGACGCTGTATGCCAATGGTATCCTGATGTTCAATGGCCCGTTCCGTCCCTTCACGGACCCCACAACCCAGGTCTGTGTTCAGGACATCCTGGATGGCTACTTCCCTAGCGAGCTGCAGGGGAGATATCCTGACGGTGTGCCATTCAATGTAAGTGGCGTTTTTTTTTCCGTGTTTTAATCTTATTATTTTGTTTCTTTTTTGAGGAATCTTATGTACATTTCTGGACCAAATTTTTTTCAAGCGTATAATATAATGTAATTATGCTGAAAGTTTGTTCCAAAGTCTTGTTTAGGTTTGAGCAAAAAAAATATTGTACCTCATATAGAAATTGTAAGCAGCTACAGCAGTTTCACACTTAGCCCTCATGAAGTAACTTTCTTATCATTTTTAGTTCGACTTTTATATATGAAATATATATAGTGGAGCTATCCTACTCACCCCGGCATCCGCGTTAGCGTCTGCGTCTGTGTTAGCGTGCAAATGTTAAAGTTTTCGTACTACCCTAATTATTTTCATTGTCCCTTGACAAATTGCTTTCATATTTTGCATACTTGTTTACCAACATGACCCCAACCTATAAACAAGAGCAGACAACTCTCATAATTATGGCCCCTTTTCCACTTAGAATATGCAGCAAATGTTAAAGTTTTCATACTACCCCATTTATTTTCATTGTCCCTTGACATATTGCTTTTATATTTTGCATACTTGTTTACCAACATCAGCCCAACTTATAAACAAGAGCAGACAACTCTATCAAGCATTTTGTCATAATTATTGCCCCCTTTTACTTAGAATATGCATATTATTGATAAATCTATGTTTAAGTTTGCGTACTACCCCAAATATTTCCTATATCCTTTGATATATTGCTTTTATATATTTCATACTTGTTTACCAAAATGAACCCAACCTATAAACAAGAGCAGACCACTGTATCAAGCATTTGACATAATTATGGCACCTTTTACACTTAGATAATTGAACATTTTGCTTAAATTGCCATAACTTCATTTATTTATGATTAGGGCTGTCACGATACGCCGTGAGCGTACCGCGGTATATCGTGGTACGGCAACACTGTATCGCGGTACGTACCGGGATATTTTACAGAATATTTATCTGTGAAGAAAACAGCAGAATAACAAGTTTTACAAACTTTATTAAACACAATAATCAGAAAACACTGGTATCATAGTATGACTAGAAACTGTAAAAGAAACTGTAATAAACTTGATAGAAGTAGTCATTGTGTTTGTTATTGTTATTCGCGTCTTTTTCTAAAATGTCCGCCATGTTGTTTACAATAGCTGTGACTACGATCTGTGTAAATCGAACGCTTCAAGGAGATGTTTAAAATGCGGAGTCAGCAGGCCCAGTATTGAAAATCCGTAGCGTTCTGACTCTTCCTCGACTTATTCATAATCTTAAGATAACATGATTCGGAAGTGCCATGCTTTGAACGATCGATATACTAAAGAAAGAAAATACGAAATAGAGTAAACATCTTTTGGATAATAATGAACTTATTCGCAAAGGAAATCTGTGCCAAATTCCAAAAAAGGTACGGACCCATACATTGCCGTATTTTAAAAGTGAAAGTTAAACATCTACCAGTGGAAGCGCTTGCTTGACCTGGATATTAACGGATTATTTATTTAGCCCTTTTGAATCGCTTCTACAGTTTTCAAAACGATATCTATATCAAAATAATTATATAATGTATTTATATCTGTGCTAATATAATAATATTTAAAAAAACGGTGCGGCAACGCCGTACCGCGGTGCGATTTTTTTCACGACATGCACCACGATATACTGATATACCGGTGAATCGTGACAGCCCTATTTATGATCAAATTTTATTATTATTTTTTTTAAACATCATCTTATAAATTACCACACCTCACATTATACCCCCCTCTCACCCCCCCTCCTACCCCCCCCCCCCCAAAAAAAATTTTTTTTTTCCTTTTTTTATTTTCGAAAGATCGTCATATAAATTATTGAATATGAATAATTTCCCCATGATGGCATACGTTATACTGTCAAGCACTTGAATAGTCAAGCGCGCTGTCCTCTGACAGCTCTTGTTTGCATGACTACTTGACAAATGACATCACATTTGGCCACTGTACAGATAAACTAACTATCGATCAACACAGCAATTCTTTTCTGGTTTTCCTATTTTCACTATGATCAGGTGACAGACAAGCGTATTTTCATTATGATCAGGTGACAGACAAGCATATTTTTATAATGATCAGGTGACAGGCGAGCATATTTTCACTATGATCAGGTGATAGTCAAGCGTATGTTTACTATGATCAGGTGACAGACAAGCTTATTTTCACTATGATCAGGTGACAGACAAGCGTGAGGTGCACTACCAGGAGAGACAACATGAAATCTTTAAAGGGGCCGGGCAGACGTTGGGTGGGGAGACGGTGCCATCTAGACTGGTACCTAGTAACATACAGGATAGAAACCCTCGCAGTTCCCAATCAAAAGATAAACCAGTCCAGGCCACAACGTCAGAATTACCTGGTATAGGGTTTGAATAATATTCTTTAGATTATGTGCATTTGTCCAATTGAAAGGCCTTGTTTAAACATACTCAAATCCTTTATGGACATTCATTTGTGTTGATTTATTTGGTTGACCCTTGAATTTAACACAAAAGCTTCTCCTTTCTAGGGCCACAACTTACTGTTGAACAGTTTCTACAGAAACTTCCAAAGTCGGTGATGAAGGCTGGCAAAATAATTGACATCAGAAGTTCACTTGGGGACACTTTGAATGTAAGTACATCCATGTCTTGTTGAGGTTTATAATAAAATGAGCCTCAGGAATACTGGACTTTATGCATGTGCATAAAGTGGCGTCCCAGATTATCATGTGGAGGACACTTTCCGCATTTGCATGGAGTTTTTGTTAAAAGAAAGTCCACTCAATAAAAATCAAGTCTAGTCGAAAAGTGACATCCCTGATAAGCCTGCGCAGACATGCATTAAGCTCTATTTTCCCAGAGCACAGATCAATTATTTTTATCTATTGTAATTATGTTTAACAAACATGGATGGAATAACGTTTTAGTCATGCATTTGTTACAAAATCTGAAATTCCACAATGTCTTTTCTTGCAGCTAGAAACTCGGTTTGAAATAATGAACAAGACTTGTAGACTTCACCATTTTAAAGTATTTCATGTTCAACAATTATGTTTATAAGAATGACAAAACCCATGTAACATACTGGTATATCTACTTGCTTTTATGTACATCATGCACACACAAAATTGCTTAAATCATACAAAAAATTATGTGTCTTTGTGAAGCATATTATGAACATTTGTCTTCCATAATCATTCAGACATTTAGTATGTACTCCACAAAATATTTGCAGTCTCCATATTTTGTGCTTTTAACTTGCTTTTTAGCGCATTTGGTACAAAATAATGTGTGATTCATTATTGTTTATTGACAAATAAATTAAAATTGATAGTTCTGATGTATAGTAATAAGACCATGGGTCGTATGCTGTGCATCAGTATAGCAAGGAGTTGTTTATTGGCTAATAAACAATGATAATACATGTACAATAATTATTTACTATTTAACCATATATGACAAATGTTTGTATGGTTGAAACGAGAAACAATCAATAAAATTAAATGCTTTATATGATGAAGAAATAAGACATCATTTTACATTGTTGTTTTTTTGTATAAAAGGATAATTTTGTTGTATTTCTATCAACACATTAGTATCAACTTGCAAATATTCATATTTGTCAAACTGATTTGTATTTCAAGGGAGGTAAACCTAGCCAGCCTGAGGTGACTCTGGTGGAGACGGACACAGTCATAGCCATGAGGAAACGGTAAGCCACTCAAACATTGGCCTTAATACATAACGTATGACCCTTAATGCATGTGCGTAAAGAGTCTTCCCAAATTAAGACGACACCTTACGCACATGCACTAAGCCCCCTTTTTCTGCAGCAAGGCTCATTTGATTGTTTGATTGCCCTAAAGCATAAAATACAATTAAGTTAGTTACTTTCAGTGAATGATGGAACATGCATGCAGCTTGGTTCAATCCAAACAGTTTTATTTTGTCAGTATTATTATGCACATTTTTGCCTTATTTAAAAGTATGAAAAAAAAGCTAAATGGATGTTATTTCTTCCATGCGAGCCTAATGATGGGATAGAAAACTGAGCTTCGTTCTGACAAAACTTGGCATCACGCATGTGCTTAAAGTGTCATCCCAGATTAGACTGTGCAGACTGCACAGGCTAATCTAGGACATTATCAGCTTAAACTAGATTTTCACTAATAAGAGACTTCCTTTAAAAGAAAAATAAACTTAACAGTGAGAAGTGTTGTCCCTGATAAAGACTGCACTGGCTAATCTATGAAGACACTTTATGCACATGCATTAAGCCCATTTTTAGGCCCAGATTGAGTATCAAATATTGTATGCTTCTGTTTGTGTTTAGATTGGCGGGTGAGGCGGAGTTATCTCGGCCGTGCACGCCAAGGGACATCACCACGCTGAGGATCAAGTCAGAGGACGGCGGTCACACGTACATACTCAAGATGAAGTTCAGTGAAACAGTCGGGAGTCTGAGAAAATACCTGCAGGCTCAAAGGTAGGTACTAATGTCAGGTGTGTTAGAAAATACCTGCAGGCTTAAAGGTAGGTACTGATGTCAGGTGTGTTAGAAAATACCTGCAGTCTCAAAGGTAGGTACTGATGCCAGGTGTGTAAGAAAATACCTGCAGGCACAAAGGTAGGTACTGATGTCATGTGTGTTAGAAAATACCTGCAGGCTCAAAGGTAGGTACTGATGTCATGTGTGTTAGAAAATACCTGCAGTCTCAAAGGTAGGTACTGATATCAGGTGTGTTAGAAAATACCTGCAGGCTCAAAGGTAGGTACGGATGTCAGGTGTGTTAGGAGATACCTGCAGGCTCAAAGGTAGGTACTGATATCAAGTGTGTTAGAAAATACCTGCAGGCTTAAAGGTAGTCACTGATGTCATGTGTGTTAGAAAATACCTGCAGTCTCAAAGGTAGGTACTGATGTCAGGTGTGTTAGAAAATACCTGCAAGCTCAAAGGTAGGTACTGTACTTCTTGGATCGCCACTTTGTAACATTACATGTTGTTTTGTCAAGTTATTTATTATATGTGCCCATTTTTTTTTTCAAAATAAAATTACCATGATAGATTATACTTGTTTTTGTTGCAAGTAAAATCAGTATTGAGTGTTTCTATGTATGTGTCTAGTATTTTTTACCAGTAGTAGGTATAGCATAATTAAAACAACTACACCTTCTTATTAATATTTCATTATTGTTCTATTAAAATTCAAAATTAATTGTTGGTAAGAATATTTAATTTCAATTTCTATAGGCTGTATAAACTTTGTCTTCCAACAGATTTATGTATATATAATTACATCTTATTTTATTGAAGCATATTTGTGGACAAACAATTACCCTCAATTATTTATGTTGTATTGGTTTATTGGTTTCACAGGGGCCAGTAAAAAAAAAAAAAAAAAAAGTATATGTAAGAAATAGGAAAAGGGCACCAACGCAATCCTACTACCGGACATGAATTCCAAGGCACTGCTACACAATTCATATGTTTATCAACAAAAACTCTGCACAGATTTACAGCAAAATAAATTATCTTTCAAACGGTACCTCTGTCATTCCATTCAATGCAGTATTTTACTTTCCACATGGCCTCAAACACGAGTAATTGTCCAAATTCGGTCGATGTAGCTAAGCCTGTCCACTTGTGTTTACACTGGAGGAGTCCTGTTAGGCACGTAACAAGTGATTCCCCGATAAATTGTCTATGTCTCCATATAAAACACATCCAAGGAACACTATCCACGTCAATAACTCGCTCGGTCTCCAAATATTAGCCAAGAAATCAACTTGTTTTCACGCACAATAATTCTTAACGTCAAAAGCAACCTTTGCCGGTGTCAATGTCAATTGTTACCTTACCTTTGAACTTTTTACAATTTCAACCAATCAAATAATGGCGTTCCAAAAGCTGCGTGATGCGGTCAGCAAATGGCTGCTTTTGACATCAGAATTATTGTGTTGTTTTTTTTGTTTTTTTTTTACTGGCCCCTGTGATTGGTTTTCTATAGTTGAATGCAAATACAATTTGCCCTCAATTTCTACTGACATGTTTGCTCATTGACAGGAGCGATTCAGTGGCTGCATTTGACATTGTTTCAACCCATCCAACAAAGGTGCACACAGACGACAGTCTCACATTACAAGAAGCCGGGCTTACACCAAATGCTGTGGCATATCTTAAGAAGAAATCCTAGTGTTTCATTTCAAAACATGCGAAAGGACTTGGTCTTTTGTGTGCACGATTCCATGATATGGTACTTATGGTACAGGTTTAATAAGTTTTGAAGCACGATTGGAACATAATCTTTTCAATGAACGATTCAATGCATTGGAACCCAAAGTCGAATCAGTGTTTAATATTCTTGCCATGGACAGTTCCATGTACAAGTCCTTGAGGTTTCATTGGTGTTCATATTGCTGATGCTTAATAACTACATAAATAGTCATGATAGCAGTATAGTTTGCCATATGTTACCAGTAATCAGTATAATTTGCATTTCATTTTCTGTGATATATTTATTCTTTGCTTACTGATGTTTTATGGATCTGTTAGACCGTGTAGTGTAATATATGTAAAGGCAGATCTAACAATCTGGACCAATATTTTGTTTTAAACATGTTGTAAATGAATTGAAATTATGCACTAACATTTTCTGTGAATGTTTTGTATTGTATTTAAATTTAAATTTTTGATTTACATGAATGGTTTTGTTAGATTTGTCTTCAAAGAATGGAATAAAATTACTAAAATAATCTGTGATGATTTTATGTAGGGATGGGAATGAATACTGAAAATAATAATAAAACATTCATTTTTCATTATTTGAATTTATTCGATTATTAGATTTTTATTTTATACTTTCCGGTGGTTTATAGAGAAATATCAATGAATTAAAACTGATAATTTCACTGTTTCAAACAATGAAAATTATCAGTGAAAATTATCGATAATTTTCACTGTTTATGTTAAATGACGTCATTTTTTGGACGAAATGACGTCATTTTCCCAACGTAATTCTTTAGTTAAACTCTTTAACAATGTATATAAACTGTGAAATAAAGCATAAAATAAAAAGAAAATTTGTTGGGTTCGGTGGATTATCGATTTTAATTCACTCGTGATCATATAAAATGTATATTTTCACTCGTGGCTGCGCCACTCGTGAAAATATTATTTTCTATGATCACTCGTGAATTAAAATCGATAATCCACCGAATCCAACAAATATCCTCTATTTTATCATTAAAATTAAAGGTCCAAACTTACAAATGTCCGAAGTAAAGTACTGCTCCTATTTGGCACAGATACCACTATAACATTTAATTAAGCATGTATAAAGGTGACAAAAGCTAGTAATCATTTTTTTTTATGATAATTGATTATTTCATTCTTCGTTTTCACTAAATTCTTTTAATTTGTGAAAGATATAAGATATTTTCGGTTTACATTTTACCGTAATTCTCATGTATTTTGCTGTACCACTTGTATGCATACAATTATTCCGGGTGGTATTTTTAATTGATTTCACTTGATTTAACTCTAAATTGTAGATGCATCTAGGACATGTTAAAAGTTTGAAATAAACACTATTGAGTCAATATAAATTGATACTTATGTGAAACAAAATTAATTGGCTGATATTTGATTAACTTAATTCTGATTAGATTATCATGCATTTAATACATGGATATAGTAATTAAAATGATTGGTCAGTTTAAGTAAACGCTAGTCGGGTTGCCTCCATGGTCTAAATTGGGAGACACTGAACTCTGAATAACATGTCAATTATCTGAGATAGTCAATAGATTAAACAGTGTATTAAAGGGGCCTTTTTACGTTGTGGTAAATTGACAACATTAAAAAAAAAAATGTTTCAGATTTGCAAATTTTCGTTGTAGTTATGATATTTGTGACATTTACCATGCTCTAAAATATCCATTATATGCATCTTTTGACCATTTAAAACCTGAAAATTATTAAGCATTGCAAAGCAAAACAATTGAATAATTTGGAGAGTTCTGTTGTTGTTGTTACATTTTGTGATACTACGAGGATTGCTTATATAAAATATAAAATATATCACTCATTGTATGAGCACGGATGTCCGAGTGGTCGAAGCGCTAGACAGACTTTTATTCCAGGGGTTACTTTTTTTCTTTCATTAATTTTATTCTTGTTATTTTACTGGAGCTTTTAAAATCCAATCTTTGCATTTATAAATATAAAGCATTTAATGACATTAGCTTCAATACATGCAAACATCTGTGAAAAGGCCCCTTTAACACCTTTGCAAAATGTCAGATAAAACTAATAAAGACAATAAACCTCTGCTGATTACCACCCGTGTGCCAATTAGTGTCTCTAAATAATCCAAATAATAACTGATACACGAAAGTCGTCTGCACTGGACAAAAATACAACTTTGCACTTGCACATATTTTTGGAAGTTGGCTTAAAAAACGAATATTCGAATATGAATTTTGGATACAAATATTTGGCCGATTTTCAAATACTCGTTCCTATCTCTCATTTTATGGAATGTTAAGGATATGGTCCAAAAATATAGTTGATTATCTATTGATTTAAGCTCAATTACATAAAAAATATTGAGTGGATATTCTGAATAAAACCAGTACTTGGTGTATTTAGAGGAAATCTTTAGAACACTTGCAAGAGTAAGGAACCAACCCAGACTGCTTGATCACCAAGCAAATGTCATATCCATTATAAGACCTTGACCTCTTTGTCAATTTCCTCTCACACACTGTTGTATTATGAACATTTCATAGTTATTGTTGTGCAGTAGATGGTTCTAATAACAGAACGAAGAGTTTCATAATCAGCCTATGCTGAGTACATTTTGTAAATGCAGTGTTATATGCTGATAAGTTTTCCAGCTTATATGGTTATTCAAGAATAAACAACAGTGAGTAGCATAATTTTAACAAATATATATCTTTTTCTTTTAAGATTTATCTCACAGATTGTTTTGATGAAGCCTTTTCTTGTAAGGCTTGTAAAGAGGTATATATTAACGCCACTATATAATAGTCTCCAATGAAAAAAAACATATTATAAGTGTGATACAAGTCACCGGGTATTTGCCTCACTAATGTGAAACCAAGTACATGTAATAAACACCAAAGCAAACATAAAAAACAACAACTTTATTTTAATAAATAAAATAACATTTTATGAAAATTTGGAACACATACAAAGACATGTACTAACCAAACAGATATCTGACATACAAACAGATATTATAATAATGTCCTGAAAGACAAGTATATTTTTTATAAGGGTTAAGGGACCTGTTAACATTTGTAATTGTCACTTGCTTTTGTAAGGCTAAAGATGTCGGCAGTTATGCTATATCATGCATTACAAAATTAACATATGCAAAGATCTAATAAACAGAGTTATTTGAATTGGAACTGCCAATAGTTGTGTTCACATTTCTGATTCAAAGACTATATTTGCCGGGCTGCATCCACTTTATCATCTCTATCACTACTATCCAGGTAAAATCTTGCTTATTCAAGAATAAAATGAGTACTGTTCAAACTAACAACAAGACGGCCACAGGGCCTTAGTCACTCACTGGAGACCTGAAGGAAGTAAACTGCTTTGTTCAGCCTTTTCAATGTTTCCATTACAATGTTAGAATTTCCCAAGATATCATTAGATATAATATTCTGAGCAAGTTTCATGATTGGCAAACAATATGGCCACTAGTGTTTCCAAGCTTTTTAAATAATATGACTTGGTGACCTAGTTTTTTATACCATGTGAACCAGTTTCAAACTCAGTCCAGATGTAATCTTGACAAATGTTCCTATGCAAGTAACATAAAGATTGTGCAAAAAATGTGGCCTCTACAGTGTTCAAAAGCTTTTTATTTAATTTTGATCACACATTATCCGTTTTCTTACTTGGTGGATACATCAATGGGACAAATATTTTCACCAAACTTCATGAAAATTGGGTCATAAATATGGCCTCAAGATTGATCACACGCTTTTTCTCTAATTTGAAATATTTTACTTTCTGTTGACCTCACTTAATCCAGAGAAGTTTGGAAAAATGGTCACAACAAGTATAATGAAGATTGGGCAATACATTTGGCCTCTACAATGTGCATAAGCTTTTTCTTTAATTTAACCTTGTGTTGTAGTTTTTGATAATTAAACTGTAACCAGTTTAAAACTCACCTCAAATATAATTAGAACACATGTTCTGGCCATGTTTAATAAAGATTGGCCAATTAATGTGGCCTCAAGAATGTTTAAAAGCTAAATGTTGTCCAAGCCAGACGGACAGAGGACGAACTACACAGGTGATCACAAAAGCTCGCCATAAGCATATTTTGCTCAGGTGAACAATAAAAATCAACATGCTAATAATATAAGCATCATGTACATAAAACTTTAAAAAATCTTTTTTTCTGCAAACAAAAACAAGCACTTGTTTAAACAAAGTATTAGACAAACAAAGAACAATTTCACTGCAATAAAAGTAAGAAAATTAGCAGTTACAAATGGGAATTTAATTACTCTCTAACAAAACGGAAGTACAAATGAATTACAATAAATGTTAAGTCTAATATGACATCTCTGAGGTCGCTCTTTCACAAGTTTTTACAAGCACACTAGCAATATTTGTTGAATTAAATAAAGTTTAAAATAACTTAAAAATGTATTTAACTCAGTTGAGAAAAATCTGCATCGGATTCTGATTGGGACTGTTCTGTTGTCAGTTTACCAAATTGACATACAGGAAAAATGCTGTGATCCTATATTATAAATTTCCTTCACAATATTTTTTTAAATATAAGAATATTCTATGAATAGGCCCTTTTTTCAGTTTGATTTACCATTCAGTATTCACAGTTAATTTGCATATTTCAATATAATTTTATAAGTATATAGAAGCATTTTCTATTACAATTAAGGATGCGCCTTCATAAAAACCTGCAAGTACCACCAGTAAACAAGGAAAATCAGTAAAAATGATGGATTAGGCCCAATCACCATTGATAAGCAATACAGATTCAAAGAGAAGGGCAGAAATATTAAAATGTCTCGCACTCATTTGAACAACCAGATCTGAAACTTAAACTGAATGTGATCATTGCCCTAAATAACAGACGAGTGTCGCCCTGGACAACACACAGGGCTTAAACCATGTGCGAAAAGTGTCATCCCAAATAAGCTTACAGGCCAATAAGGGATGACACATTTTATTTTTTTGTAAAAGAAGTCTCTATTGGCAAAAATCCAGTCCGCACAGATGAAACTTTCTCGTTTTGATGATTTGTTTGTTTTTGTCTCTCTTCAAGGGAAAATCCTGCCTAAGCCTAAAGTGTCTTCCCAGATTACCTTGTGCGAACTACACAGGCTAATCTGGGACACAATAATTAAGGCACATGCATAAAGCCTAGTTTTCCCCGAGCGCCACTCATATGTATACACAACTGCACCTGTTTATGAATGAAGCTTTATTCAATGTTTAGTTTGAATTCCAGCAAGAGGCTGATCAAATACACCCCAGACCAGAGAGTGGTACAGAAGGAAAGACGTATGTACAAAGCAGCAACTAAACGCTCATAGCATAATTAACTCTTTAAAAAAAAAATCAAGCTGGCACATGTCAACAATACTTACGATGCATTATTTACAATACAATAATTTATCACAGCAAGCTATCACAGATTCTGCTTAAGCACTGTTTGCCATTATAAATAAAAATCATCTTCAGATACAAAATGCAATACGGAGAACACATAAAAACATTAAAAAAACAAGAGATGTGTTCGTCAGAAACACAATGCCCCCTACTATGCCGCTTTGAAATAATTTTATTTTTCTGACCTTTGACCTTGAATGATGACCTTGACCTTAAACTTCCACCACTCAAAATGTGCAGCTTCATGAGGTGCACATGCATGCCAAATATCAAGTTGCTATCTTCAATATTGCAAAAGTTATGGCCAACGTTAAAGTTTTTTTTCGGACGGACAGACTGACATACTGACGGACAGTTCAACTGCTATATGCCACCCTCAAGGGGGCATAATAAAACAACAATTATCTAACAAAGTATCACAGTCCAATTTTAAGCTCAATAATGACTTAATCAACGAACTATACAGGTTAACATGTAAAATGGTCACAGCAAAGCATATTACTATTGTATACCACAAAATATTGACTTAAAACAACAAATATTTGCCTTGCTCTAAGAAAATGGGGCTTAATGTATGTGACAAGTGTCGTCACAGATTAGCCTGTGAAGTCTGCCCAGGCTAATCATGGACTACTTTTTCTTCTTTAATGGATTATATTTTCATTTAAAGGAAGTCTCTTCTAAACAAAATCCAGTCTAGGCGGAAAGTGTTGTCCCTGTGCGGCCTGTGCGGCCTGTGCAAACTGCACATACTAGCTTATCTGGGACAATCCTTCAAGCAAATGCATTAGGCCCTGTTTCCAAAGAGAGAGGCTCGTATACTTCCCTACATAGCCAACTCCATAGCATGCACTTACATATGGCATGCACTTACATATGGCATTTCCCATAACAACAACTCGATGCACATTATTTTGAATTATGCCATAAAAAATAAAGGCCACCATTTTCACCTTTTAACAATAGAAAAATATTGCCAAACCAATTACTTTTTCTGAGTTTGCTATATTGATGCATTCAAAATTCTCACTTACATGTACCCACTTTGGCCCATTTACCTCAAATGAGACCACTTATGGTGACAAAACAAGATATAACAAAGTTAATATAACAAGTAAGAACTGTTTGTTGTTGATTTTGTTTACATTGTTAATGTGAACAAAGTCAATGACAAAATGGTCTATGTAAACCATTCAACCCCCTTGGCCAGGCCACTTTTAACCCCAGCAGAATAAAATTTGATGCACCCAATTAACCAAATAATTATAAATGGAAATGCTTTCTCTTTGTTCATTTCCAGCAGCTTACCTAACATTTCATTAGATCCTTCCTTATCTTATGAAAACAGGATGTAAATTTACAAAGCCAAACAGATTCACATAAGGTTTTCCATTCAACATCAACAAAAATAAATAAATATACATGTTTATATATATATATATATATATATATATATATATATATATATATATATATATATATATATATATATATATATATATATATATATATATATATATACCCTATCAACAATAAACTGGCCTTTAAAAATGCACATTTTCAAAGAACATCACACTTTTTTAATTAACATCTCTCGTTTAAATGCCACTAGACATGTTCCCAGATTTATATAATTTCTTTTTCATTCTTTTGCATAGAAGTAAAAATATAAAAATATAATGATACTAATCAACAGTAAAGTTGTTTTATTTACATATTTTATACATGGATTTCCAATGAATACTTTGTAATATTTTGCATAATGATGTAACCTATATCAAAGATAACTTAATGCATGTAACCACATTCATTAGTTAATTATCAAGGTCACATTTGCAGGAAGTTTAGAATGGCTCACCATGACATATGATACATTTACATATTCAGCACAAGTTATGTTAAATATTAATCTTGAATGCTTGTGGTGACATATGATACATTTACATGTTCAGCAAAAGTTATGTTAAATATTGATCTTGAATGCTTGTGGTGACATATGATACATTTACTTGTTCAGCACAAGTTATGTTAAATATTGATCTTGAATGCTTGTGGTGACAAATGATACATTTACATGTTAAGTTTGAATGCTTGAACTGCACAACAAACTAAGTGTTAAACAGAAATGGGAAAATGATTAAACAAAGATACTGATTGGTCAAACACAAACAGAGATACTGATTGGCCTATCACAAAAAGAGATACTGATTGGCCTATCACAAAGATACTGATTGGTCAAACACAACCAGAGGTACTGATTGGTCAAACACAACCAGAGGTACTGATTGGTCAAACACAACCAGAGGTACTGATTGGTCAAACACAAAGTCAACCACATAACGAGGCTAAATTATTCTTAAACATTTATCGCCCTCTTGGCAGTTTGAACGGATGATTAAAAAATACTTCCATAACTGTACAGTACACATTGACATAAAGAACTGATTAAGAATTGATTTTCAAGTACTTAAAAGTGCAGTGATAACCTTATTTTCATAGACAAGCCATATACACATTTTGAGAAAACATTAATGTAGATTATGTAATTTGGAAATTACTAAGTAATATTTGCTGAGTTTCCATGACACCACACCATGATGTGGAAATCAAACAAAATGAATAAATAACAATCATAAGAAACAAAATTTGATGCAAAAGACCGTAATGATTTTACTTAAATGTGGCAAAAAATGGATATTGCCTTACAGGTAAATTTCAGATAAATATTATTAACCTCTTGTGCGCACAAATAACACTTTTAAACTTTCTCTAAACCATATTGGAAAACCTGAGCTATTTTGTCAAAAATTGATTTCCTCGTCTAACGTCTGTCACTGTTTTTAAGAAAATAAACACTGCATTTACACTTCCACATACGTTTTAGAGATTTACAAAATGTCAATCTATATAGATTCATCAGGCTTACACAAAAGAAGTACATCTTACCATTATGTGAATTAACAGAATTTAATGAAAAACACATACTTGATATATATATGTAATAAAAGTAACATGGTGAGAAAACATTAACTTTTGATATACAATATGATCACGGAAGAAATGATTGAAAGACACAAGTAACCATAACTACACAATAGCTTATATAATCTGAAAATAACAAAAGTTTTATCACAAATGTGTCTAATACCTCTGCACTACTTTCATAGCAATGGTCAAGGGCAAATAACTCTGCTATGTATGGATCAAAAGGCATGAAAAGGGTGGCATTATATACGTTTCAATTTAATTGCTTGAGAAAAGTGTAAGTAGTTTGCTACACAAACTTTTGTCACATTATTCTGTCTGACCTACTAACCAACAAACCGACCAACAGAGTAACTCCAATATGTCCTTTCTTAAAATTTGTATGAGGATATGAATTTTGTATCAACAATCAATCACAACCCAAACTTATACCATCCATTCCTTTAACAGGTCACTTTGATTTGTTGGCAATCTTCTAACATACCATAACAAAACAAATCAAATGTAAAACATGAATAAATTTAAACTAAAACAAGAGGGCTAAGTTCCAAATGAATATATGTAATAGGTACTGATACAGGTGCTTGTTACATGCACACTAAAACTTATATTTCATCTTGCAGGAAAACCTTAACCGGCCTTTAATAATTAATAAATTCGACATAACCCTACTAAAAAGCTGGAAAAAGCGTTACATCTAGGATGGTAAAATATATATTGATAAGCATGTTTTTTCAAGACCTTAAATGTTGGAGTACCTGTTCCCTCCCCTGCTGCTAGTGCTGCTACTCATCTGGAGGTGGTCTAACAGGGGACCAGAGTCGCCCCCCGTCAGGGCGGGAACCAAACGGTAACAAACCTCCGACGTTCGTGTCGCCCGGCTTGCTGTCGATCTGCTGCTTCATGTCCTTCATGAGTTTCTGAGTCTCCCTGATGATCACGTGCGGGTCCAGGGTAGCGTTGGCAGTCTTGTAGGTCAGCTCGTTGAACGGAAACACTAGAAAGAAATCTCCTATCCTTGGCGGAGGGCATTTTGGTAATGACTAATAGTCACTGATCTTTGGCTCATTTTAGCATTAGATAGTTGTGTTTCTGTTCTTAGGGACAGACTAATGAGATCTTTCTCACCTTTTACTATTGTTGATACTCTCGACCATGATTCCCGAGGTTTTCTGCTTATACCCAAATCACTTCTGACACTAATACTGCCACGTTTGGAATGTAAACGCGATAATGATTTCCTCGATACAGATCTGTCAGGAATCTTTTTAGTACTTGCTTTGTTACTGTCAAATTGAGGCAATTTGCCAGGCGCTTTATATAATGGTAGGTATGAGTCGTTCCCTTTAGCAACTCCTCGATTGGACACCTTTTGCAATGAGATAGAATTCAATGTTGGCCTTAAGGACTTAATTGTGTACACTTTTGTTACCCTTGAGCTCTTTGCAGCCTCTTCAGATGGATCCACTGAATTTGTTTCCATTTTCTGAGCATGGTTTTTAAATTTCCATGGCGAGTTTCCATATGTATTTTTGTCAGAATTGTCTGAAAAACTTGAATATGCACTGTCCGTAAAACTTAACTTCTTATGCCCTGCATTGTCTCCCTTCCCTTTCGCATCAGTATCACTTACCTTTTTAGCCTTTTCTTCCAACATTTCCACCAATGTCACCTTGCTCATTTCTCTATCATATCCAGAGCTGGACCTTATCATTCCCCCAGATCTGTTGTGGTTCTGTGGACTTGATGCTCCACGGTCACAATTCAACCTGGACATTTGAGCCTCTTCAAAATCACTCAAGTACTGATCATCTTCGTCCTCTTCCACAGCATGAACCAGGGGCAAACCAAAACACGGTTTCTCATCATTAGTGGAAAGCAGCGACAAGTTATCTTGATGTATAAAGGACACTGTCTCCTGTTGCGATAGCACAATTGACAATGTGGAATTCATCCTTTGCATGCTACCATGATTACTGAGCCGACTTGAGCTGATAGTTCGTTCCAGATCTTGTCTGTTATTGTTGTTTATATTGGCTGATGCTCTACCCTGTGTTCTTTTATTTCGTGAATTGAAGGTTTTATCAATACTGCCTCTATCAGCATCACCCTCTCTGAAGTTCACCATATCGATAAGGCAATGTAGCATGGGTTTCTTTACTGCAACATCGATCTGCGTGTCATTATTCAAGGCTGGGCTGTAGTTCACCTCCAATAACCATGGCTTCAACTTGTCGTCAATCAGAATGTCAAAACCGTATAATTCAAAACAGTTTCGCTGCTTTGGAACCTGGGGCGCCTGAACCAGTAGTGTTAAAATTATTATATTGATGATTCTGGCCCAAATCATGCGATCGTCAATGTTGCTTTGGTGAAGGTAGTATCGTAACTGGGTCACAGTCCACTTGCATCCAGGTCCAACACGCTCTTTATCTGTTTGGTACTGGGGCCCATGCTTGTTGATTGAGGTGTTTGTAAGATGCGAGAAGATATTGTTTAGTGCTGACAGGTCAAACTTCTCAGTGCTGAATCGCACTATGCCCTCTTCGTACACATAAAAGGTTAACGGATGAAAAGATGGAACTGCAACATACAGTCGAATATCAAACTTATATCCACCTATCAGCAAAGGATTTGCGACATACTGCTGGACTACTGCATTGCAATTGTATTGCAATTCTGAAATATCTCTAAATATGAAAATTCCACGACCTCTTGACAGGTCAGCTGGTTTGCATATCCATGAAAACAAATTTGCATCGGTTTTAGATTTCAGTTTGCCATACTCGGCAACAAATCTTGTGTAATCATTTGGCAAATTAAAAGATAATGGACTGAAATTATACACTCCTGCCCCATGGACACCTCGCATACGTCTGATGTTACGAACCAGGCAATCCTTTCTGGTAATTACTGTTGAGTTTGGGTAATGATTAAGCCTCTGCCAATGGAAAACATTCTCATAGTCACGCAAGCGAAATCGTGAAGTTCGCCACCAGAAGTTCCAATCAGACTCATGTTGGGTCTCTTCCTCGTATTCTTGCCAACCTCTTTCTAAGAAAACCTTAAGCAGAAAGTAAAAACGTCATTTTATCATCAGGGAACTTACCATAAGTCTTTAGAATTTAACTTTCAGATTTATCTCCCTTAGTAACATTAAGGTAAAGAACAATATGTAAATAATAAGTGTATATATCAAAAGCTTTTAATATCATTTAAATGTGAACAATAATAACTTTTGGAAAGACATAAAAGTCAAAATTATGGATTTTATAAACACATTTTCTAATTTATAAGAGAAAAAGAAGACATTGAAATTTTTTTTTTACTCTTGTCACATTAGCAGATTTTTAAAATACTTTTTTTTAACTTACTCAGGGACTTTTATTTTGGTTGTCCCAGACAATCAGACTACTTTTAATGTGGAGCCCTTATTTATATAAGAGTTTTTACCTGTCGAACAAGTTCTGGTCCCTCACCAAAGTCATTGAGACGAAAAACCAAGGGGTGCTTAACTGTTCCCTTCGACATATTAAAACCGCTGGCTTTCTTGTGTTTAAGGCATTATCCATCCCTGTGACCTACATCAGTAAAATACTGAGATTAAATCATAGATAAAAACTGCTTGTGCTTTTTAAATAACAAATTTTTCAGTGTATTGTATACATAAAACACTATAATACGAATAAGAGGCAAATAATGTGCAACATAAATTAGATAAACATTTTTTTTGCCAAATAAATTATTTAAACTTTCAAAAACTAATTGTCCGAATTTGGTTATCCGAAAGTTATGGCGACGACGAATTGGCGATATTGGAAGATATGGTGATAACATTGTATGCACATTTAACACACGTATTCTTAAAATATTATTAAAATGTTTTGCAAATCACAGATCGTTGATTATCATTGATACTTTCATACATTGGGAGATATCCTTGACACAATCACGGTCTTCCTTTATGTTTACATCACGTGACCTAACAACCTTAAATGGCAGCAAGACATTTCGAACCGCATATTTTCGACCCACATTTTCATACTGTAGTTATTTTTTGTTGTTGCATAAGTTAACATTTAATGTCCTTAAAAATAAGATGAAATGAGTTCGTTAGTGTAATGATTAATATCTCGTTCATCAGCTAGCAACTGGTACCATTTTCATTACAAAATCACGCAATACACTACCATTATCTACACATGATCACGACACAAACATGATCTCATTGATGTTCTAGAAAAATGCTTCTGGTGAACTTTTTACTTAAATAAGCAAAAATTCGTTGAATTGGTGAATATTATAATCCAAAACAAGCGATATTTAGTCAATTATTGTAACATTTGATATCAGTGTGTGATTTCTATTTTAATATCTATATACCCATACAGTTTAATGTTGAAATCTTGTACCATACCTTGTATAAAGCCCTGAAAAGTTACACCATACAAAAAGGACAATAACTCTCATTAAAGAAAGTGTAGGGTAATGGTTCTTGTGCACACCACTTCTCATTGATATCTATACCAATGAAGTTTTATGCTGTATATATAGTATCTGTGGAAAGTTACATCATGCAAAAACAACAAAGGGCAATAACTCTTATTTTAAAATTCAAGGGTTATGTAACTTATAAATGGCACTTCTCCTCATTCATATCTATACACCCATGTTGAAATCTTATATAGTTTCCGAGATTTTAAAGGTCGTGACAGACGGACGGACAATTCAAAAAATTATATCCTTTCGCCTTTGGCCAAGTTCTCTATAGTCCAAAGAGAACCATGCTGATTCTTGCGCCCAACAACAAGTTATAACTGGGGCATTTGTAGCATAATCAATCTGTTCATATTTGGTTAAATTATCAGTTTCATTTTATATATGCATACAAACTAGTCATTGCCCTTAACAGTTCTTTTACAGACACGGTTGTCTTAAAAAAAATGCATCCACATTTGTATTTAAATGTGTGGCTGAACAAACCAATGTTGATAACATGGACAGTTATTGCTGTCAATAAATGCCTTTCTTTATCCCTACCTATTTAGACACAATAACGTTACGATAGAAAGTGAGTGACAACAAAACGTTTTCAGGTTGATCTACACCAATGATTTCAAGGAGTAATTGCCTTTTAATTGGATTAATAACGAGCAAATTCGTTTAATTGATATCCCCTGCCAATATGCTTCTGGACACAAAATTTTATACTTGACACTCAAAGAAGCATTTTTTCAAGATACAAAGGGCCATAACTCCATTATTAACAGATGGTGTACTATGCCATTTGGCGTGCATCATCCTCTTATACATATATATACTCATACCAAGTTTTAATGAAATCCGCCAAAGCACTTCCAAGATATGGCTCCGGACGGACGGACGGACAGATGGACAACGCCAAAACAATATCCCTCCCCTTATGGCGGGGGATAATAAGCCATTTTCCAATAATTTTTTTAGAGTGTGAACTTCTGAAACATTTTATTTATTAATCTGGTGAACTGTATATGCACTGTCCTTACATGCACACAACGCCCCATTGCAGCAAAAATGTACCGTGCCTTCTAATTTCAATGTCACGTGGTACCTTTTTGCACCAAGGGGGCGATAATTGTCAGGTTGTTCTACTCCAATGAATTTTCTGAGAGTTGTTGATCTTACGTTTTAAAGAGACATTTTTATTTTATTGATGTGCAAGATCTATGGAACAAATAAGCCAGTTTGAATAACAGTAATTGGCAAGCCATCCTACCAAGGGTCATAAATATATTTCTGGCCATTCCAGTCTGTTTTAATTTCAAGGACTCATTGCCTTGTTTTCTCATTTCTATGCTTACAATCAACAAAGACCATAATCCAGGAACATCCATCAGTTGCACTAATAATCTTGTTTTAAATTTGCTTCAAATTAGGTGTTGCTTCCATGCAAGTAATAATTCTGACTTTGTTTCCTTTCAATGACATTTGATCAAAACATGTGAAATGATCCCTTTATCACATACAAAAAATTAAGTTGTACAACAATACATGATCTGTTGTTCAAATTTATTCATAACATATTAATATGCTACACAAAAACAGTTTTCTTTTTGAATGAAGTACATGCATGAGTTTATTTGTTGCTGTATTTTCCCTGCCCTTTATGCTTCTTATTTGTCTTCATTCTGCTCTTTCCAGTTTTCCTGTTCGACTGTTTTGACTCTGTTTCCTCACTCTCAGTTTTCCCGTCTGCATCCCCAGTTTCATGTTTGGATATAGCCGACTGATCCATGGGGGTTATGATTTTACCCAGGTGAGTAACAACCTTTGGTTTGACCAGCTGTTTGAATACGCCCGCCGGGTTCCACGTCCTGCCAATAGGTGCCCTGATGCTCTTCTCAAACTGGTCAGTGTTGCAATACGGGAATGGAATAGTCTCCACCTAAAAAATACCACACGGTGAAATGCTGGATCTGCTTTCTGGGAAAACAGGGCTTAATGCATGCACACAGTCTGCTCAGGCTAATCAGGGATGACACTTTCTGGTGTAATGGTATTTTAAATTAAAAGAGGGCCTGAAAGGCCCAAAGTCGCTCACCTGAGATAACAAGATATTATTGGGATAAATCTTCTGACCAAGTTACACGAAGATCGGAAAATAAATGTGGCCTCTAGAGTGTTAAAAAGGTTTTACTAAAGCCATATAAGGAAAAATGCCCCGCCCCCTGAAAGCCATGTTTTTCAACCAACCGGCATCATTTTTGAACTCGTCCAAGATATTATCGGGATGAATCTTCTGACCAAGTTTCATGAGGATCGAACTTTAAAGTGGCCTCTAGAGTGTTAACAAGATTTTTCTATAGCCATATAAGGAAAAATGCCCGCCCCTTGGAAGCCATTTTTTTTCAAGCAAACATAATTATTTTCAAACTTATCCAAGATATCATTGAGACCAATCTTCAGACCAAATTTCATGAAGATTGGACAATAAATGTGGCCTCTAGAGTGTTAACAAGGTTTTACTATAGCCATATACGGAAAAAATACCCCACCCCTGATGGCCATGTTTTTAAAGCAACCAAAACCATTTTCGAACTCATCCAAGATATCATTGAGACAAATCTTCTGACCAAGTTTCATGATGATCGGAAAATAAATGTGACCTCTAGAGTGTTAACAAGGTTTTACTAAAGCCATATGAGGAAAATAGCCCCGCCCCCGTGGTGGCCATGTTTTTCAACCAACCGGCATCATTTTTTAACTCTTCCAAGATATTATTGGGATAAATCTTCTGACCGAGTTTCATGAAGATCGGACTATAAATGTGGCCTCTAGAGTGTTAACAAGATTTAACTATAGCCTTATATAGCCATATTAGGAAAAATGCCCCGCCCCTTGGCAGCCATGTTTTTCAAGCAAACGAAATTATTTTCGAACTCATCCAAGATATCATTAAGACAAAACTTCTGACCAAATTTCATCAAGATTGGAGAATAAATGTGGCCTCTAGAGTGTTAACAAGGTTTTGCTATAGCCATATAAGGAAAAAATGCCCCGCCACCTGGCGGCCATGTTTTTTCAACCAACCGGCATCATTTTCAAACTCGTCCAAGATATTATTGCGATAAATCTTCTGACCAAGTTTCATGAAGATTGGACAATAAATGTGGCCTCTAGAGTGTTAACAAGAGTTTCCTATAGTCATATATAGCTATATAAGGAAAAATGCCCCGCCCCTTGGCAGCCATGTTTTTCAAGCAAAGGTTACCATTTCTGAACTCATCCAAGATATCAGTGGGACAAATCTTCTGAGCAAGTTTCATCAAGATCGGAAAATAAATGTGGCCTCTAGAGTGTTAACAAGGTTTTACTAAAGCCATATAAGGAAAAATGCCCCGCCCCCTGGCGGCCATGTTTTTCAACCAACCGACATCATTTTCGAACTTGTCCAAGATATTATTGGGATGAATCTTCTGACCAAGTTTTATGAGTATCGGACAATAAATGTGGCCTCTAGAGTGTTAACAAGATTTTGCTATAGCCATAAATAGCCATATAAGGAAAAATGCCCCGCCCTTTGGCGGCCATGTTTTTCAACCAACTGACATACTCGTCCAAGATATTATTGGGATGAATCTTCTGACCAAGTTTTATGAGGATCGGACAATAAATGTGGCCTCTAGAGTGTTAACAAGATTTTGCTATAGCCATAAATAGCCATATAAGGAAAAATGCCCCGCCCCTTGGCAGTCATGTTTTTCAAGCAAACGTCACCATTTTCGAACTCATCCAAGATATCATTGAAAAATCTTCTGACCAAATTTCATGAAGATTGGACAATAAATGTGGCCTCTAGAGAGTGAACAAGGCAAATGTTGACTTCGCACTACGGACAACGGACGACGGACAAAAGGTGATCACAAAAGTGAATTCTCTTGCTAACAAATCCAGTTTAGGCGGAAAGTGATGTCTCTGATTACCCTGTGTACTCTGCATCAAGACCAGTTTTCCAAGAGCATGACTTACTTATAAACTATTATATCAATAAATATATTGAGAGGGCATTTGTTTGTTTATCATGTTATAAAAAAACATATAACCATAATCCATGGGAAAGCAAGACAATGTCATTATTTCAAGAGCGTTTGCCTTAAGCAATTAAATAAGGAACGCAACACAGCAAATTACCAATTTTATCTCTTTTACATGCTTCCGTATTTCACTACTTATTAGCTTAAAATAAAGTTTGCAGTGAATTAATGAGAGGAAAGACAATACATTATTGATGGATGAAATGATGCGGGAGCAATCAAGTTCAAGTCTGAGGACTACATGTTCTCACCTGATGCTTCTTTAGGGCATCATTTTTCTTTTCATTGATGATGACATGTCCCAGGAACTGATCCTTTCTCTGCACAACTGGAGCCTTTATAGTGAATCTGTAGATCGAGAAAGATTGATTAATTTTCACATTGGTAGAAGTTGTTATCTGGCTACACATGAAAAGATTGCTTCAATTATGATGAGCTAAAAGATATTGATCAAAGATGTTGTTTGCCCCAGCAAGTTATTGAATGATTTTATATAAACATGAACTTTGTTTAAGCAAAGTTAAAATGGCTTTTGCAACCAGCATAAAACCATTATGCTGCTAATCATTAACTAAGGGTTGGAAATGAAGCCTTTAAAACTTCGATTAAGTAAGAAAGGTATTTAATTAAATGTAACTTTCTAAGGGACTACAAATGCGTCAAAAAACGTATCTAATGGGTAAAGGGTTAAATAAGAGGGTCTTGATGGCCCTGAAGGGCTCAACCTAGCTTTAGGTAAACTAATTGACAAAACTTGGCCTTGTGACCTAGTTTTTGGACATATGTGACCCATATTTTATCTCAGTCTAGATATTATAAGTATTACAATTGTGACCAAGATTCATCAAGATTGAGTCATAAATGTGGTTTCTAAATTTTTTTAAAGACTTGAACTGGTGACCTAGTTTTCAGATGCACGTGACCCAAAATATTCTTAGATATTATCAAAATAAATATTCTTACCATGTTTTATTGAGATTGAGTTATAAAAGTGGCCTCTCAAAGGGTTACAACGCTTTTCTGAGATAAGACCTGGTTTTAAACTTGTTTGTAGACGAACATGACCAAGGTACAAACTCGGACTAAATATTGTCAATAAAAACATTCTGACTAAGTTTAATCAAGATCAAAGCATAAATGTGGCTTCCAAACTGATAACAGGGTTTTTCTCTTATTTGACATAGTCTACTTATTTTTGGATCACTTGAACCCGATTTCAGCTCAGCCAAGACATTGTCATGATAAACATTCTGACCGAACTCAATAAAAATTGAATGTTTCACTCATAAATGTCTAGAGTATTGACAAGCTTTTTCTTTACTTTGACCGTATTACCTAGTTTTTTTTCCTTACATGACCCAGTTTCATACTGCCTAAGAGTGTTTACAATGTAATAGTTGACCACAGACTACACACAATCGACAAAGGGATATCACAAAAGCCCACCATGAGAACATTGTGCTCAGTTGAGCTTATAACAGACAGGGTTAATCCACTAGTACATGTACATCAATATGGTGAATGCTCAGTCTTGGACGTAACCCACTCGACCGTCGACCGAGTCGATTGATTTTTGCGTCGGTCGAGTGAATATTTCTAGCCGGTAGCCCGATCGGTCGAGTGCTATTTTCGTGTCCGAACTTAGTAACAAGTCCGAAATAGCTTCACATAGACTCCTCTTAAATCTGCATCGGTTATCTCCGTTAAGCACTCATTGATTAGACGCTTATCCAACAGTGTTGTGAGTCGATCTCGCGAGACTATTTAACTATTATTATTACTGGGTGGAGAACTCGCTGCGATTTATTTATCTTAATGTCTTTTCTGCGATTTTAGTGGGCACAACGCACAAACATCAACCGCAAAATGAGAATGAAAGTAGCAACAAAACAGTCAATGGAACGAAAATTATTTATGCTGGCACATGTCTTGTAGACAGCGTCACATTACACGCTTTGCATCAGAGTTGCAAAAATGACCATAGAACCGGTATAACTGACAAAGTGACAAATTTGGATGCTGCGTGCGCTAATTGATTTCAAAATAGGTATAATAATTGACCATTGAGACGGCATAGAAAAACGGCGTGTTTGTGGCACGTCTTCGGTGAAGAAATGAAATTACTGTATTAAATCCGGATTTAACCGGTCGATTTTGAGATGAATGTAAATCCGATGAGTTAGTTTAAGGGGGTAATTATTTCTGCTTTTTGATGGTAAACGGCTGGCACTGACATGAGCATTAACTGTCGAAACATCTTCGCTACTTTCCGAAAACCGCACCATTCTACGAATGTTGCTAATCATAAATGTCCGCCATCTATAAATTATCTATTGGCAAGGTAAAGCACTGCAATATCATACTTTAAAACAATATGTCAACCGAATTATATATTGATTGCGTATTTGGTAGGTTACTTAATATTGGCTTTCATCTTTGGCAGTCAAACAAAACACATATTTTATTTCATTCGAAAAAGACGTATCTCGACATATTTTCGGACAGTCGTTTTCGGATACGGTATGTTTCGTCGATTTTAATTTATTTCCAACCACCTTTATAACATTTTTATAGAATGACGAATACACATGCGGGCCGCATGATGCGGTGTTAGGGATGGTCTGATTGATATAATTTCGCATTGTACTCACAAGAAATTGCACATAGACAAAAATAAAAAAATAACAATAATCTTGGGCTCGAGGGGCTCTGTCCTCTATTCCCTTTTTATCCTACGGTCTCTGAATCTCTGCTACCCCTGATATATATTATGATTACAACCAGTGCGAGTGTTTTTTTTGCATTGATTTCACTATGCTCATAATGTTGGTCACAATTAATGTTTGCATTGTGTCTTTTATTGACTGGAATATAAGAAATAAATGTTTAGATATTTGTTAATTTATTGCTTTTTATATATTATATCTCAGTAATTTGCTTAAAGTACAAATGGTCATTGACTCTCCTGTGTTATTATTATGATTCATACAAATTTGATTTTGACTCTTGAAAATTTGGTCCCAATAGTCATTGACTCTTGAGATTTGAGGTCTAAGGAAAGCCCTGTCAATACAAAGATACATGTAATTACAAATGCAACAAAATTATAACTTTAATTCAAGCTACTTAAAATTGATTCGGGCTAGTGAAATTTCCAAGCTGGTAGCCCGACCAAGCTAGCGCCTAAAACAAATTAATGCCAAAGACTGAATGGTAATCAATTCTTACTGTTTCTTCTTCCTCTTAGAGATACTGAGCCCTGCCCCGCCCCAGTCCCCCCAGCCAGGCAGGGCGAGGCAGATGTCCTGGGGTTGACCCGATCGCACTGCATCAGACTTCTCCGCTGCAAACTCTTCAATGACGTCGTCGCTCGCAAAGGCCTCGGCAATGTTGACCAATTGGTCATCGTCCTCTTCATTCACTGAAAACAGCATAAAAGACATACATACTGGTAAATGCATACAAAGCAGCTGCAAATACGGTTATAAAACAAATGACTACATTTTAAACAACAAATTACCTACCCATATTTTAGACACGCTTAGATTGAAATAAATGCATAAAGTGAGTATACTTTGAATTTTTAACCATCCTTTCCAGGAATGGGGCGTGTAAAAAAAATAATGGGGAAGGTCCTGGTAAATGATTTTGGCAAGATTTTCAATAATGACCAATAGCCCCTTTAAATGGTAGTAGTACACATATCTTATAATTTCTAAAGGGTATTACTGTATTTGCACAATGAGGACAAGTATATACCCCAAAACCCTTCTAATCTAGAGCTCAAAGATGACCTAATAAAAACTCTGACATACCCACAACATCTGGTTTGGAAGAACTCTGTCGAAGGTTCACATCCACGGTGAACAGCTTCTTAGGGTCTATGTTAGTGTCTGCTTTAGGTTTGGACTGTTGGTGGTTTCCAGACTGGAAATGTTTTTTTTTATGACGTTTTCTTTGTTTCTTTTTTGGAGCTGGTTCATTTGTAGACTGACCAAGTGCCTCGTTAATAAGTGCATCCATATCTTCCAGGCTTCTTTTTTTAGAAGGTTCTTCACATAGACTGTCATCAGAATCAACCATACCTTCTTCGCTTTTTCCACTTTCACTGGTTTTAACAACAGCCTCCGCAGCTAACTTTTCATCTGACTTGTGTGATTTCTTCCTTTTTCGAACCTGTTTTAAACGAATCTGTTTTCTGTTTGTCTTGACTTCAGTCTCAGGTTCTTTACTTTCCTTGAGCTTATCAAATATGCCATCAATTGCATTATCAGAATCGTCATCACTATCATCATTTTTCTGATGTTGCAAGTCTGTTGAAGTATTACCACCAATTATACTCATCCCTTTGTCATCATTTTTATTGTCCATAACATCATCAACAATTAATGAATGTCCAACGTTTTCTGCATTGTTTTCTTCTAAATGACCAATTCCTTGCTTCAGTTTTATCAAGACATTTGGTCTTGACATCCATGGATTTCTACTATCAACGAAAGCAGATCCACCAGCTTGTTGGGGTTCTAGGTCACCACTGTCTGACTCTTCATCACTCGACTCTGTGGCTGCAAGTTTCTGTGTGATTTCCCTACTTTTCTGCAGCATGTCTTGTACTTCCTGTCTGGCCTAGAAGTGAAACACAATTACTGTCACATGTCCAAAAGGAATGATGCTTACAAGCTCCATATTAGCATACTTTTAAAAACAAACAGACAATGTACACCTCAATTAAATTGACAACAAAGCAGCTTTACAATTGTTCATTCTTAACATTTTCCTTTTAAAACTTTATGATTGTTGTAATGCTAAATGACACTGAAAAATATTTCAAACAATTATAAGATTTAGTTTTTGGAAGATCTTCTAAAACTGGCCAAAAACATATGAATGTAAATACAGTCTACTCTCGTTATCTCGAAGTCGGCAGGAACAAGAAAAAATATTGAGATAACGAGAGTTTGAGATATCCGATTATGCCTTTTCACAGAAAAATTGAGACGAAAATTTACCTTGTTTTAACACCTAAATACCTGCTAAGTGGTCTAACTAAAGCCGTCACCATGTGGCATAATATCCCTACCACCCTATCTATTACCTGATATATACGTGTGTTTACGGGGCAAGATTAAATTTGCTATGTAAATGCTTCAAATGACGTTTTAAGTGTTACAGAATTGCATGAACACATGCGGTTATCATTTTTCTAAACTGTCGAGTAAACATCCGGTAATGTTGCTATTTAAAGTTATGGTGCAATTGACGTCCAATCAAGAACAGGGTTTTCCATCTGAACATGCGTAAATTACGTTCCGGAATACTGAACTGTACATGTACAATGATGTAGTTTGAAATGCAAAATTCAATCGATTAGATTTTCAAGTTAGCCATGATAATGACTGTTGGAGTTCAAGGATAGAACAACATTCTGCAAATTTGCGACGGTTTATATACGCAAAATATAACTCAATGCATTTTGGAATCTTGTTTATAAAAACAATTATTCTTTCGGCAGTTTGGCAGGCTGTGTAATAATTGCAGTTAAAATGACAGGCCTAACTCAAGTGTTAATCGCAAACGGTATCACACACGTGTGGTTATTGATGCAATTAACAGATCAATTATCTACGGCACAGTATCGGGAGCAGCCGGGCGAAGCGGGACGGCCAAGTATCAAAGAATTTTTTTTTTATCACCTTTGCCGACACTGGGACAGTTATTCGCACTTCGAGATAAACCACAGTATATACATGTAAAATTGGGACTGGGAACACATTTTTATATCGAGATATAGAATTATTCAACATAACGAAAATCAAGATATGCAATACTTATTAATATACCGGGTAAATAAAGAAGGAAAAAAGTTGGGACATTGAGCTTACTTCCACATATTGAGATATCTGATGTCGAGATAACTAGAGTAGACTGTACTACTTTTTCATCATCAAGTAAGTAAGTATGTAATTGATAGCATTAATTTTTGATAACAACAAAACCTCTTCCGACAAAAAACATAATGGTGTTTTTTCCATCATTTAGGGAAAGGGGCCAGGGCTCTTTGAATTGGGAAAAATGGCCTTGCTTTGACCAAAATTTCAAAAATGGTCAATTAATTTTTTGGTTAAAAATACTTTTTAAATTAAAAATGTCTGTTCAATATTATATTTACAAAGATTCAATTCACAATGATGCATACAGAAATTAACTGAATGCTGTATTTTACTTACAAATAATTTTGTTTTGTTTGCTTGTTGTTGTTGTGTTCTCTTTTTTTTTAGGGGGGGGGGGGGCGGTTGAGGGTGTTGGTGGGGGACATTTGATTTGGAATTTTAGGCAGACATTTTGTAAAACAAGAGGGCCAAGATGGCCCTAGTTCGCTCACCTGAGAGGAGTAGGTTCATTCAATATTTACCAAATGTCAAACTTGACCTATTGTCCAGACAAACATCATGGTCAAGTTTCATCATTATTTAATCTGCCAGTCATGATCAATGTACCTATGAAGTTTCATGATCCTAGGCGTAAGCATTCTTGAGTTATCATCCGGAAACCATTTTTCTAGGTGAGTCACCGTGACCTTGACAGCCATTGTGTGAATACGTTTTTTGGCACAGTGACCTTGACCTTTGACCTAGTGACCTGATAATCAATAGGGGTCATCTGCGAGTCATGATCAATATACCTATGAAGTTTCATGAACCTAGGCATAAGCGTTCTTGAGTTATCATCCAGAAACCATTTAACTATTTCAGGTCACGGTGACCTTGACCTTTGACCTAGTGACCTGAAAATGAATAGGGGTCATCTGCGAGTCATGATTATTGTACCTATAAAGTTTCATGATCCTAGGCATAAGCGTTCTTGAGTTATCATCCAGAAACCATTTTACTATTTCAGGTCACCATGACCTTGACCTTTGACCTAGTGACCTGAAAATCAATAGGGGTCATCTTCAAGTCTTGATTAATGTACCTATGAAGTTTCATGATCCTGATATAAGCGTTCTTGAGTTATCATCTCGAAACCATTTTACTATTTCGGGTCACCGTGACCTTGACCTTTGACCTAGTGACCTGAAAATCAATAGGGGTCATCTATGAGTCATTATCAATGTACCTATGAAGTTTCATGATCCTAGGCCTAAGTGTTTTTGAGTTATCATGCGGAAACCATTTTACTATTTCGGATCACCGTGACAATGACCTTTGACCTAGTGACCTGAAAATCAATAGGGTTCATCTACGAGTTATGATCAATGTACCTATGAAGTTTCATGATCCTAGGCCTAAGCGTTCTTGAGTTATCATCCGGAAACCATTTTTCTATCTAGGGTCATCGTGACCTTGACCTTTGACCTAGTGACCTGAAAATCAATAGGTGTTATCTGCGAGTCATGATCAATGTATCTATGAAGTTTCATGATCCTAGGCATAAGCGTTCTTGAGTTATCATCCGGAAAACATTTTACTGCTTTTGGTCACTGTGACCTTGACCATTGACCTAGTGACCTGAAAATCAATAGGGGTCATCTGCGAGTCATGATCAATGTATCTATGAAGTTTCATGATCTTAGGCATAAGTGTTCTTTAGTTATCATCCAGAAACCATTTTACTATTTCGGGTCATCATGACCTTGACCTTTGACCTAGTGACATGAAAATCAATAGGAGTCATCTGCGAGTCATGATCAATGTACCTATGAAGTTTCATGATCCTTGGCATAAGCGCTCTTGAGTTATCATCTGGAAACCATCTGGTGGACGGACGGACCGACATGAGCAAAACAATATACCCCCTCTTCTTTGAAAGGGGGGGGGGGCATAATGAGAAACTGCCCCCCTCTCAGCAGCCATGTTATTCAGCTGACCGGAACCATTTTTGAACCCAACTCTCGTATCAAGGAAACAAAAGTTCTGAGCAAGTTTCATTAAAATTGGGCCAAAAATGTGACTTCTACTGTGTTCAGGTTTTCACTATATACATATAGAGAAAAATGCCCCGCCCTCTGGCGGCCATGTTTTTTCACCAATCCTGACCATTTTCAAACTCGTCCGAGATATCAATAAAACCAATGTTTTGACCAACTTTCATGATGATTGGGCAAATATTGTGCCTTCTAGAGTGTTAACGAGGTTTCTCTATAGCCAAATAGGGAAAACTGCCAGCCACTATATACATATAGAGAAAAATGCCCCGCCTTCTGGCGGCCATGTTTTTTCACCGATCTCGACCATTTTCGAACTCGTCTGAGACATCAATTGAACCAATGTTTTGACCAACTTTCATGATGATTGGGCAAAAATTGTCACTTTTAGAGCGTTTACAAGGTTTCTCTAAAGCCAAATAAGGAAAACTGACCCGCCCACTGGCGGCCATGTTTTTAAACGGATTGGAACCACTTTTGAACTCAACCAAGATATCATTAAGACAAACATTTTGACAAAGTAACATGAAGATTGGGCATGAAATGTGACTTCTACAGTGTTTACAATGTTTTTCTTTTTTTTTACCTAGTGACCTAGTTTTTGGCCCGGCACAACCCAGTTTCGAACTCGGCCGAGATTTCATTAAGACAAAGCTTCTGACCAAGTTTCATGAAGATGGGACAAGAAATGTGGCCTCTAGAGTGTTTACGAGCAAATGTTAACAGACGGACGGGTGGACGGACATACGACGGACAAAGACAGGTCACAAAAGCTCACCCGAGCAATCAGGTGAGCTAAAAAAATACTTTTGGATATTGGGAATGGGCTGCATAAAAGCCCATAATTTTACCTAAAAACACATTGAACCATAGCTTTTTTTGCACAATGACAAGAACCGTTTTTGTCTCAGTGCAGTGAACAATGGTAACATAACCATCAACACAATAACTATCTGTACAACAAACTCAACGACAAACATAACCCCCCACAGTACCTTTTCGTCAAACTTTGCATAGATCATCTGTCGTTTGGCAAACTTGGTTCCCCCTCGGTGTCTCAGACTCATGCGCTCCTGTACGCGGTCCTTCTCCCACTGTGTTATCTTCTCCAGGAAACTCTCTGGGTCCTCCTTCTGCAGGGTCTCCAGCAGACGCTTCTCATCCTTCAGCTTCTCCTTCTTGAGAATGCGATGGAACCTGATTATGAATATGGTATTGCTCATTTATGATGCCGCTTCTCCTTCTTGTGAATGCGATGGAACCTGATCATGAATATGGCATTGCTCATTTATGATGCAGCGTTTGTTTTGTGCCAAATATTAACAAGAGCTGTGTTTGTGAAACACAATGCCCCGTACTGCGCATTGAAGCCATATATTTGACCTTTGACCTTGAAGGATGACCTTGACATTTCACCACTCAAAATGTGCAGCTCCATGAGATACACATGCATGCCAAATATCAAGTTGAAATCTTAAATATTGCAAAAGTTATGACCAAGGTTAAAGTTTTGGACAAACACACACGTACAATGACAGACAGGCCAAAACAATATGCCCAGGATCGAATGAAAAAGTACCAGTGAGCTGCCAATCGGGAAAAATCAATGCGAACAAGATGTGTTTGTGAAACACTATGTCCCCATATATGACGTTTGACCTTGAAGGATGACCTTGACCCTTCACCACTCAAAATGTGCAGCTCCATAAGATACACATGCATGTCAAATATAAAATTGCTAGCTTCAATATTGCAGAAGTGACATTACATGAGCAATTTTGACCAATATATTTGACCTTGCAGGATGACCTTGACCTTTCACCACTCAAAATGTGCAGCACCATGAGATACACATGCATGCCAAATATCATGTTGCTATCTTCAATATTGCAAAAGTACTCATCAAATGAGCGATTTTGGCCACATATATTTGACCTCTAACCTTGAAAGATGACCATGACCATGACCTTTCACCACTCAAAATGTGCAGCTCCATGAGATACACATGCATGCCAAATATCAAGTTGCTATCTTGAATTTTGAAATATTGCAAAAGTGTACATTAAATGAGCGATTTTGACCCATATATTTGACCTTTGACCTTGAAGGATGACCTTGACCTTTCACCACTCAAAATGTGCAGCTCCATGAGATATATATGCATGCCAAATATAAGTTGTTATCTTCAATATTGCAAAAGTTATTGCAAATGTTAAAGTTAGCGCAAACCAACAGACCAACCAACCAACCAACAGACCAACAGACAGGGCAAAAACAATATGTCCCCCACTACTATAGTGGGGGACATAAAAATTCCTGATATTTGGAAAATTTGCTTCATGACATTTTTACATAGGGAATTCTGGGTCTTTTATGCTAAATATTTAATTGCATTTACCCATTTTAATATTCTTTAACATGCCTTTTTGCTGATTAAGTTCATTTATGATGGAACCTGATTCTGAAAATGGTATATCGTATTAATGTTGGAACCTGATCATGTATATAGCAAAGCTCATTTATGATGGAAGCTGATCATGAATATGGCATAGCTCATTTATGTTGAATCTGATCATGAATATGGCATAGCTCATTTATGATGGAATCTGATCATTAATATGGCATAGCTCATTTATGATGGAATCTGATCATGAATATGGCACAGCTCATTTATGATGGAATCTGATCTTGAATATGTCATTGCTCATTTATAATGGAACATAATCATGAACATGGCATAGCTCATTTATGATCGAACCTGATCATGAATATGGTAAAGCTCATTACCCATAAACCTGATCATGAATATGATATCACTCATTCAAAATGGAACCTGATAATAAATACGGTATAGCTCAATTAAGCAATCCAATGATAGATCACTACATAGCTTAAACACCAGGATTTTGTATAAATCGGAAGAAGCCAATTTTCCAAGTGTGGCTGTTCATTGCAACATTTACTAAAATTAAATAATTGTTCAATTCATGACAAAATTACACAGTATTTTGCATTTGCTAAAAGAGTTATATCTAAAAGCTTAAATGAGTTATAACTTGATTTCATAAGTGTACTTAAATTTCAGCACTAATTTATGGCACAATGAAACATAATTGCTCAACAGCATACATTGAATTAAGTATATTCTCATAAATTCCACCATCAAATGAAAAGACAAAAATCAGAATATAATATAATAGGGATAGATATTAGGGGCCATTGACTATTTTTCTTTTCATGTCCTTTGGCTTAAAAGTATTGAAAGAACAAGGGTTGTCAAAATGTTAGTGTTTAACCCTGAGTATTATTTTCACGTACCTTTTACTTTTGATTTTCTTCTGTCTTTTTGCCTTGAGTTCTTTGTAAGACAGCAAAGCTCGATGCTTCATGAGTTCCATTCTGCGTTCTTTAGCCTGCAACACAAAAGCACATTTTCTAGGTTATACCATATGAGTCGGGTTCTGAGAAAACTGAGCATAATGCATGTGCGTAAAGTGTCGTCCCAAATTAGCCTGTGCAGTCCGCACAGGCTAATCAGGGACAACACTTTCCGCCTTAATTGGATTTTTGCTAAGAAAAGACTTCATTTAAACGAAAATGTCATAAAAGTGGAAAGTGTTGTACCTGATTAGCCTGTGTGATATGGAAAGAACAAAACATAAGACACAGATGCTCTCACATTCCATGTTTGTCTCAAAACAACATTTGTTTACAAACAAGCTGTTTGAGGCAAAATGTGACTTTTGACGTCTAAGTGTATGTGACTTTTGACGTCTAACTGTGAAGTTGACTTTCAAGGTAATGAGACCGTTGGTACAAGCAACACTCAATTTCCTCGTGGTTGTTCTTTTTAATTTGCATGATGAATGACAAAACCACAGTTGTTTTATCTCACCTTCAGATAGATTGGATTTGTGCACAGTAATTTTAAAATCCACAAAGATATGGCATGGCAATGTTGTGGTTGAGACAGAAAATTTCAAGCTATTTATGACCAAATTTTGAAGTTTGACCTTGACCTTAAAGGTTTGGTGACGTGTATACACTTGAAATGGTGTCTTATGATTGTTAACATTTGTGCCAACACATTTCAAAATACATCTGTATATGACTGAGACTGGAATTTGCAAGCTTTTTTATTCCCACATTTGACCTTCGAGCTCTAACTTTGACATTAACCTTTGAGGAAAGAAGACCAGTTTTACACGTGACATGTTGTCTCATGATGGCAGTCTCAGCAAAGGTAATAAATCCATTACTGGGGAAAATGTCTTATTTTTAAAACTTAAACCGGCCTGTCACCGTGTATGAAGGCCAGTATTCAACTAAAACATACTGGACATTTTACATTTTTAGTTGTATTGTCTGAGGTCCAACTGACTTTTGTGGAGACAGTGATGGTGGACATTTCAAATTCATTAAATATATTTCAATGTCATGGCAGAGACAAAAACTTTGCAAATACAAATGAAAAGTGGGACTTCTTTATGCAGCCATTTTCGCAAAGGGCGAGGAGCATACATGCTTTTTAGGTGAATAATTAATATGTTATACCGGATGCATTTTATTACTAAATCCACTCAAGCTTTAAAAACAATCAATGTACATTATATTAAAAAAGAAGTTCATCATATATTTTTTAATATGACAGCAGCCATGGTGGTATTGATTTTGTGATTGCCCACTAAGGAAGCACTGAAGTTACCTCTCTAAAAAGACACCACCAAGTTCATGTTTCACCAATTCAGGGACTACCCTACGGGCGACTATGAGCGATAATTTCGCTCTTACGCCCGTGATTTCGCCCTACAAGCCCAGAAAAGCGAAGATAAAGTCGCCCGATTTTTTTAGTAAACAAGACCGGAAAAGCGAAAATCAAGCCGCCCGATTATTTTTGCTAAGGCGTGCTACCGCCCGCAGGCGATAAGCAAGTTTATTGTTTGTTGTTTATCTAATGGTGACACAATTAACCCCCCGCACGGATCGTTAATTGACCGTGACAAAGAAGTCCCTTAATAATGGTTGCTATAACAACACACTCGTGCCTCTTCGCGCGTGCCGCATGTTGTCTACTGATTACGTTATAATTGACCAGTCGCCAACTCCGCCCACATTTTGTCGATCAGCCAATCAGATATCGATTTTTCACACACCCCTCAGCAACGCTTATCTCGCCGCCATTTTGTCCGACAAACAAAGCGCGTTGTACATATGGAATGGACGTAATTTTTAAGAGTTTACACAGATTTTATATCAAATGCATGATCATTACTGTTCGATCATTATTCAAAATTGTAGGTGCTATACATACTTTATAAAAGGTTATTATTTTATCTTTATTTCTTGAGCATATGAACGAGTAATGAGAAAACAAACACAATAAATAGTTTAACCACACCAGGTGTGTGTTCTATAAAACGTGTTATACCGTTTGATGCACAATATTATTAAGCAGTTTTCGCAACATAATATAATTGCCACACGTGCGTATTAATCTCACCGTAATACCAACATTTCATTTTTTGATAGTGAAATGTAACAGGTTCGCATTAAACATAAATGAAATAAAATGCATATTAGACTATCTGTTAATGAAACCACGAAATTAGGCCTGTATTAAATTATGGTTACAATCAAAATTTAATTTATAAAAAATCGGTGTCTTTTTAAAAATAACACAATAAAACAAAGATCTAAACATTTTTAATAAACAAAAAACCCATCATGATATGGATATGTCATTTGCATTTAATAAAAATATTTTCAAAATTATATATGAATAGCCACCGGGTTCACTGTCAGACGGTTGAATACAAGTTCAAAATCAATATGAAATAAATGCTCATTTTTACAACGGATTTTTCATCAACTCCCTATATAATATGTATAAGAAACGTTTCTGATAGTCAATCTGCCGTTAACTCATTTATTTTGATTACGCCATTTCTCTCTAAAGTTTTTATGATTGTATTAACGTTTTACAAAGCAGTTTAGTTTAGTGTGCGGCTTTAATAATTTATATTATAGAAAAGAGCATAATACATCATTACAAATATAGAATTTCCCTCACGTAATCCGCTATAATTGCGATCTGCTTGTCGGAGTTTTCTAATCACTAGACCACGTGACTATGTGGGCGGAGCGATCGATAATTTGGCGACTGGTCAATTGATTGACCATCCGATAATTGCAGGTTTTTGGCAGACAGCACGGTTAAAGAAAGCCGGCCAAAATAATTCAAGAAAAACAAACTTGATCAAAGGTCTATAAATTGCGTAGATCCACTATAAAGTCCAGCGAGTTTTGTCAGTTTGTTAATCCACCGAAAATTACGAGTAACACCCATCTTATATAAACTGGAATCACAGTTCATTTTTTATACTATAAGTCATAATACTACACATAAGTATTGAGAAAACACATTTCCTCGATTAGATATAAATTATCCTAGTAGAATTTAATTGCTATGTCATGACCCAATCGCACATTCTCGGCCCTTTCCGTCAAACATCGGATAAGTACCTCGAAGGAGATAGTATGAATACACATTTCGGAAGCGGTATTGCGGTCTACCTACGCGGGCCTACGCGAATCAAAATTACATAGTGAAAACAAACATGGCCGGTTTTGCGAGTTGTTTACATTTTGCAAAGATGAAAATGGGGATTTTCTATGCTCTGAAGCCAGAGCAAGTACAAACTCTACAGGAATTATGGACGCCATCGTTGTTATTGTTTTTGTTGTTGTAACATTCTTAGAATGGTATCACGAGGGCGGACTACTTTCAACCCGTATTTCTCCCGAGGTCATAATACACTAAATAGTTTCCCTATATAATTCAATGTAAAAGCGACAACTTTGAGCGAAAATAAATGCAACATTTTGCACATAGAGACCCCCATAACCATACCTTTTCTTAAAGGCCATTCTAAGCGGAATCGATTTATGCAATAAAAAAGATATGTCATGTACAATGCAAGAAAGAACGTGACACAAATCAAAATCGACTGTTTTTGCAACTTTTTTTTTCGGCCGTTTCTTAGTGGAATGTAACCTTTTCTAGTGCAATGGTTTACTATAGTCTTCAAGTGTATCATATTTCAGGGATTCAGTAGTGAACACCTATTCATGCCCTACCATTATCTCCGCAAGATAACACCCGAATAATGGTAAAAAGTGTAAAACATGCCTTCCTGTCAACTATGATATTTTTTTAGAGAGTACAGCCCTACATGAAGCGATCATTTAGTGTATTGTAACCTATAAGACAACGTTTACTGTTAACATCGCAAAAAATTAGCACTTCTTGATACTTATAAACCTATTTTCTATGTGCATGCCAATTTTCAGACCGATCTTTCACGTAGAAATGCTTGAAAATGCATTTTATTATAACGCCTGATAAGCCACGTGGCTTTCGCGTTCGGAGCTTTGATTTATAACGGGCGTTCAGGCGTAAAACGATTACCCTAAATAATTACAATCGGTCAAAATACTGGAATATTGTTACAAGCTATGTAGAAAAATAAGTAAACAACCATTAAAACGTGTTCATGGGCTCTTTCAGCACAAATTGTTGCGATTTGAGATGCTCAAGACGAGTTTTTGTACGTTTTTTTTTCTTATTTTCCTCTGAAAACGTATTTCTTTCTTAAAAACTCACGATGCTCCTTAAATTCGTGAAACAAACGCATTTATTCCGTGAAATTTGCCAAAACGCGTCATATCTCACTAAAAAAATGATGGTTTTCTGTAAATACAGCTCCTTTGTGACTAGGCCTGGTTTTGCGTTTAGGTCATAATACACTAAATAGTTTCCCTATATAATTCAATGTAAAAGCGACAACTTTGAGCGAAAATAAATGCAACATTTTGCACATAGAGACCCCCATAACCATACCTTTTCTTAAAGGCCATTCTAAGCGGAATCGATTTATGCAATAAAAAAGATATGTCATGTACAATGCAAGAAAGAACGTGACACAAATCAAAATCGACTGTTTTTGCAACTTTTTTTTTCGGCCGTTTCTTAGTGGAATGTAACCTTTTCTAGTGCAATGGTTTACTATAGTCTTCAAGTGTATCATATTTCAGGGATTCAGTAGTGAACACCTATTCATGCCCTACCATTATCTCCGCAAGATAACACCCGAATAATGGTAAAAAGTGTAAAACATGCCTTCCTGTCAACTATGATATTTTTTTAGAGAGTACAGCCCTACATGAAGCGATCATTTAGTGTATTGTAACCTATAAGACAACGTTTACTGTTAACATCGCAAAAAATTAGCACTTCTTGATACTTATAAACCTATTTTCTATGTGCATGCCAATTTTCAGACCGATCTTTCACGTAGAAATGCTTGAAAATGCATTTTATTATAACGCCTGATAAGCCACGTGGCTTTCGCGTTCGGAGCTTTGATTTATAACGGGCGTTCAGGCGTAAAACGATTACCCTAAATAATTACAATCGGTCAAAATACTGGAATATTGTTACAAGCTATGTAGAAAAATAAGTAAACAACCATTAAAACGTGTTCATGAGCTCTTTCAGCACAAATTGTTGCGATTTGAGATGCTCAAGACGAGTTTTTGTACGTTTTTTTTTCTTATTTTCCTCTGAAAACGTATTTCTTTCTTAAAAACTCACGATGCTCCTTAAATTCGTGAAACAAACGCATTTATTCCGTGAAATTTGCCAAAACGCGTCATATCTCACTAAAAAAATGATGGTTTTCTGTAAATACAGCTCCTTTGTGACTAGGCCTGGTTTTGCGTTTAGGTCATAATACACTAAATAGTTTCCCTATATAATTCAATGTAAAAGCGACAACTTTGAGCGAAAATAAATGCAACATTTTGCACATAGAGACCCCCATAACCATACCTTTTCTTAAAGGCCATTCTAAGCGGAATCGATTTATGCAATAAAAAAGATATGTCATGTACAATGCAAGAAAGAACGTGACACAAATCAAAATCGACTGTTTTTGCAACTTTTTTTTTCGGCCGTTTCTTAGTGGAATGTAACCTTTTCTAGTGCAATGGTTTACTATAGTCTTCAAGTGTATCATATTTCAGGGATTCAGTAGTGAACACCTATTCATGCCCTACCATTATCTCCGCAAGATAACACCCGAATAATGGTAAAAAGTGTAAAACATGCCTTCCTGTCAACTATGATATTTTTTTAGAGAGTACAGCCCTACATGAAGCGATCATTTAGTGTATTGTAACCTATAAGACAACGTTTACTGTTAACATCGCAAAAAATTAGCACTTCTTGATACTTATAAACCTATTTTCTATGTGCATGCCAATTTTCAGACCGATCTTTCACGTAGAAATGCTTGAAAATGCATTTTATTATAACGCCTGATAAGCCACGTGGCTTTCGCGTTCGGAGCTTTGATTTATAACGGGCGTTCAGGCGTAAAACGATTACCCTAAATAATTACAATCGGTCAAAATACTGGAATATTGTTACAAGCTATGTAGAAAAATAAGTAAACAACCATTAAAACGTGTTCATGAGCTCTTTCAGCACAAATTGTTGCGATTTGAGATGCTCAAGACGAGTTTTTGTACGTTTTTTTTTCTTATTTTCCTCTGAAAACGTATTTCTTTCTTAAAAACTCACGATGCTCCTTAAATTCGTGAAACAAACGCATTTATTCCGTGAAATTTGCCAAAACGCGTCATATCTCACTAAAAAAATGATGGTTTTCTGTAAATACAGCTCCTTTGTGACTAGGCCTGGTTTTGCGTTTAGGTCATAATACACTAAATAGTTTCCCTATATAATTCAATGTAAAAGCGACAACTTTGAGCGAAAATAAATGCAACATTTTGCACATAGAGACCCCCATAACCATACCTTTTCTTAAAGGCCATTCTAAGCGGAATCGATTTATGCAATAAAAAAGATATGTCATGTACAATGCAAGAAAGAACGTGACACAAATCAAAATCGACTGTTTTTGCAACTTTTTTTTTCGGCCGTTTCTTAGTGGAATGTAACCTTTTCTAGTGCAATGGTTTACTATAGTCTTCAAGTGTATCATATTTCAGGGATTCAGTAGTGAACACCTATTCATGCCCTACCATTATCTCCGCAAGATAACACCCGAATAATGGTAAAAAGTGTAAAACATGCCTTCCTGTCAACTATGATATTTTTTTAGAGAGTACAGCCCTACATGAAGCGATCATTTAGTGTATTGTAACCTATAAGACAACGTTTACTGTTAACATCGCAAAAAATTAGCACTTCTTGATACTTATAAACCTATTTTCTATGTGCATGCCAATTTTCAGACCGATCTTTCACGTAGAAATGCTTGAAAATGCATTTTATTATAACGCCTGATAAGCCACGTGGCTTTCGCGTTCGGAGCTTTGATTTATAACGGGCGTTCAGGCGTAAAACGATTACCCTAAATAATTACAATCGGTCAAAATACTGGAATATTGTTACAAGCTATGTAGAAAAATAAGTAAACAACCATTAAAACGTGTTCATGGGCTCTTTCAGCACAAATTGTTGCGATTTGAGATGCTCAAGACGAGTTTTTGTACGTTTTTTTTTCTTATTTTCCTCTGAAAACGTATTTCTTTCTTAAAAACTCACGATGCTCCTTAAATTCGTGAAACAAACGCATTTATTCCGTGAAATTTGCCAAAACGCGTCATATCTCACTAAAAAAATGATGGTTTTCTGTAAATACAGCTCCTTTGTGACTAGGCCTGGTTTTGCGTTTAGGTCATAATACACTAAATAGTTTCCCTATATAATTCAATGTAAAAGCGACAACTTTGAGCGAAAATAAATGCAACATTTTGCACATAGAGACCCCCATAACCATACCTTTTCTTAAAGGCCATTCTAAGCGGAATCGATTTATGCAATAAAAAAGATATGTCATGTACAATGCAAGAAAGAACGTGACACAAATCAAAATCGACTGTTTTTGCAACTTTTTTTTTCGGCCGTTTCTTAGTGGAATGTAACCTTTTCTAGTGCAATGGTTTACTATAGTCTTCAAGTGTATCATATTTCAGGGATTCAGTAGTGAACACCTATTCATGCCCTACCATTATCTCCGCAAGATAACACCCGAATAATGGTAAAAAGTGTAAAACATGCCTTCCTGTCAACTATGATATTTTTTTAGAGAGTACAGCCCTACATGAAGCGATCATTTAGTGTATTGTAACCTATAAGACAACGTTTACTGTTAACATCGCAAAAAATTAGCACTTCTTGATACTTATAAACCTATTTTCTATGTGCATGCCAATTTTCAGACCGATCTTTCACGTAGAAATGCTTGAAAATGCATTTTATTATAACGCCTGATAAGCCACGTGGCTTTCGCGTTCGGAGCTTTGATTTATAACGGGCGTTCAGGCGTAAAACGATTACCCTAAATAATTACAATCGGTCAAAATACTGGAATATTGTTACAAGCTATGTAGAAAAATAAGTAAACAACCATTAAAACGTGTTCATGAGCTCTTTCAGCACAAATTGTTGCGATTTGAGATGCTCAAGACGAGTTTTTGTACGTTTTTTTTTCTTATTTTCCTCTGAAAACGTATTTCTTTCTTAAAAACTCACGATGCTCCTTAAATTCGTGAAACAAACGCATTTATTCCGTGAAATTTGCCAAAACGCGTCATATCTCACTAAAAAAATGATGGTTTTCTGTAAATACAGCTCCTTTGTGACTAGGCCTGGTTTTGCGTTTAGGTCATAATACACTAAATAGTTTCCCTATATAATTCAATGTAAAAGCGACAACTTTGAGCGAAAATAAATGCAACATTTTGCACATAGAGACCCCCATAACCATACCTTTTCTTAAAGGCCATTCTAAGCGGAATCGATTTATGCAATAAAAAAGATATGTCATGTACAATGCAAGAAAGAACGTGACACAAATCAAAATCGACTGTTTTTGCAACTTTTTTTTTCGGCCGTTTCTTAGTGGAATGTAACCTTTTCTAGTGCAATGGTTTACTATAGTCTTCAAGTGTATCATATTTCAGGGATTCAGTAGTGAACACCTATTCATGCCCTACCATTATCTCCGCAAGATAACACCCGAATAATGGTAAAAAGTGTAAAACATGCCTTCCTGTCAACTATGATATTTTTTTAGAGAGTACAGCCCTACATGAAGCGATCATTTAGTGTATTGTAACCTATAAGACAACGTTTACTGTTAACATCGCAAAAAATTAGCACTTCTTGATACTTATAAACCTATTTTCTATGTGCATGCCAATTTTCAGACCGATCTTTCACGTAGAAATGCTTGAAAATGCATTTTATTATAACGCCTGATAAGCCACGTGGCTTTCGCGTTCGGAGCTTTGATTTATAACGGGCGTTCAGGCGTAAAACGATTACCCTAAATAATTACAATCGGTCAAAATACTGGAATATTGTTACAAGCTATGTAGAAAAATAAGTAAACAACCATTAAAACGTGTTCATGAGCTCTTTCAGCACAAATTGTTGCGATTTGAGATGCTCAAGACGAGTTTTTGTACGTTTTTTTTTTCTTATTTTCCTCTGAAAACGTATTTCTTTCTTAAAAACTCACGATGCTCCTTAAATTCGTGAAACAAACGCATTTATTCCGTGAAATTTGCCAAAACGCGTCATATCTCACTAAAAAAATGATGGTTTTCTGTAAATACAGCTCCTTTGTGACTAGGCCTGGTTTTGCGTTTAGGTCATAATACACTAAATAGTTTCCCTATATAATTCAATGTAAAAGCGACAACTTTGAGCGAAAATAAATGCAACATTTTGCACATAGAGACCCCCATAACCATACCTTTTCTTAAAGGCCATTCTAAGCGGAATCGATTTATGCAATAAAAAAGATATGTCATGTACAATGCAAGAAAGAACGTGACACAAATCAAAATCGACTGTTTTTGCAACTTTTTTTTTCGGCCGTTTCTTAGTGGAATGTAACCTTTTCTAGTGCAATGGTTTACTATAGTCTTCAAGTGTATCATATTTCAGGGATTCAGTAGTGAACACCTATTCATGCCCTACCATTATCTCCGCAAGATAACACCCGAATAATGGTAAAAAGTGTAAAACATGCCTTCCTGTCAACTATGATATTTTTTTAGAGAGTACAGCCCTACATGAAGCGATCATTTAGTGTATTGTAACCTATAAGACAACGTTTACTGTTAACATCGCAAAAAATTAGCACTTCTTGATACTTATAAACCTATTTTCTATGTGCATGCCAATTTTCAGACCGATCTTTCACGTAGAAATGCTTGAAAATGCATTTTATTATAACGCCTGATAAGCCACGTGGCTTTCGCGTTCGGAGCTTTGATTTATAACGGGCGTTCAGGCGTAAAACGATTACCCTAAATAATTACAATCGGTCAAAATACTGGAATATTGTTACAAGCTATGTAGAAAAATAAGTAAACAACCATTAAAACGTGTTCATGAGCTCTTTCAGCACAAATTGTTGCGATTTGAGATGCTCAAGACGAGTTTTTGTACGTTTTTTTTTCTTATTTTCCTCTGAAAACGTATTTCTTTCTTAAAAACTCACGATGCTCCTTAAATTCGTGAAACAAACGCATTTATTCCGTGAAATTTGCCAAAACGCGTCATATCTCACTAAAAAAATGATGGTTTTCTGTAAATACAGCTCCTTTGTGACTAGGCCTGGTTTTGCGTTTAGGTCATAATACACTAAATAGTTTCCCTATATAATTCAATGTAAAAGCGACAACTTTGAGCGAAAATAAATGCAACATTTTGCACATAGAGACCCCCATAACAATACCTTTTCTTAAAGGCCATTCTAAGCGGAATCGATTTATGCAATAAAAAAGATATGTCATGTACAATGCAAGAAAGAACGTGACACAAATCAAAATCGACTGTTTTTGCAACTTTTTTTTTCGGCCGTTTCTTAGTGGAATGTAACCTTTTCTAGTGCAATGGTTTACTATAGTCTTCAAGTGTATCATATTTCAGGGATTCAGTAGTGAACACCTATTCATGCCCTACCATTATCTCCGCAAGATAACACCCGAATAATGGTAAAAAGTGTAAAACATGCCTTCCTGTCAACTATGATATTTTTTTAGAGAGTACAGCCCTACATGAAGCGATCATTTAGTGTATTGTAACCCCGAGTCCGATTATGATAATCTGCGAGGGGTACCGAATGTGTCATGACCATCAACATTGCAAATGGCGGACGAATTGTAACATTACACCCGCGTTCAATTCAAAGCTGGCGATTCACATTACAAGTAATGGTGATTCAATAATGGAGAAAGCATTAACTGGATTTAACAAACATTTGATAAGGTTTGTTAAACCAGATAGCAACAAGGAAAATTTTGATTATTAAAGTAAACAGGTAAGGCATTCTTAAGTGAACATATTTCGGACATGTAAAGTATTCGGATAAACAGTAATGGATATACATGTACTAGATGTTCCATGCATTAAGATTGTGTTTTGTTACAAAAGCAGTCATAGGGATGATGATAATATAATGATGATAAATATGTGATGAAAAGGTGCTACCTGTACCAGGGGACAAAAATTCCACTCGTCCGCTCGTATTGACGAGTGAAATCTTGAAAGGACGAGTGATTTTCCCTAAAGCTCTCGTCCTACAGGACGAGTGAAAAAAAGCTGATGTTAAAATATGTATTTTCTGACCAGTAAGACTATTTTTCATTAAATAAAATCATTTTCTTAAAGCATATCTATTCTGAAAGTCAAAATGAACCGGAAAATGTTATTGTAAATTTCATACAGGAGGTGCGCGTTGTGATGCGAGACTGTGTCCCCAGTAAATATTAGCTTTTTGGTGTAAACTTTGCGCCTCCATGTTGACAGGGAACCAGCCGACTGCATTCACTGTAAGTATTGATTTTAAAAGAATAATTTAGCCACAAAGTTTTAAACCAGTCTGAATTTCGTCTGATAAACGTCTGACATACAAGCGTTCTTTAAAGGGACGGGGGCGATGTTCAAACGTCCGAAACGGAAAGCACACGAGCATTAGAGAAAAAAAATTATTTTGCGTTCCTCATAAATAAAGTAACTTATTAATAGATTTCACTGCTTAACATTTCTTTTGTGATCAGCTGGCATGATAAATGAGTAAGCAGCATTTTAGCAGCGATATTGGAAACTTTATTAGTCATATCAGCCCTTTGCAATCTTTATTTCACATATATTTGAAGGACGAGTGCATGTGTTTGCAGGACGAGTGAAAATTTTAATGCACTTGCCCTGCAGGACGAGTGCAGTTTAGAAATATTTTTGTCCCCTGTGTACAAATTATTAAATACTCAAATGTGTTAAATGACTTAAATGTGTTATGACGAAGAAGATTTTAGTGAGAATTTATTGTTTTTACAAATAAACATAGTATAATGATAGAAATAATAAGTTGTAAAATAAACACGCTTTGGTTATTGATATTGTTTGCACAAACCTCTCCCTGATTTTCCAAACTTCTCCCTGTTTCAAAACAAAGGAGAAGTCACTTCTCCCTAGGGTAGTCCCTGACCATGGAAACAGACTCGAATGTATTTCAATTAAACCACTGATTATTAACACAATGAAGTTTAACAAAACATCAAAATAGTAAAGTAGTTACGCCCGCTCTGGCAATATTTACACAAATTATCAATGCTTGTGATGATTTAGTTCTGGCTACCATAACTTTAAATGTCGCTTTTTATGATTTTTGACTGGCGCGACTTTATAGTTATGGACCAACCCCATTAGGAAAGTCAACCAGAAATTCCCGAAAAGTTGACAGTTAACAAAGACCGGTCCAAAACAGCTTTTAAATGCAGTATTGGCCCAAATTAACCACTTGATCGGAAAGATTGACATTTTTCACATTTAACCGATATATTCTTTCACAAATACTATCTTAAACATTTAAAATTTATCTATTCTGCTCTAACATATTGAGAAAAACGGCGATGTGACAGACTTTCTTGAAATGCAAATCTCCCGAGATTTCACAGTCATTTGACGTTATTTCTATTTTTAGTAACATACCATGTGCTCAAATGTTTTCAAATTTAGAATGACATTTCCCGGTATTTTAGATTATTCTGGCTTGTTTTGTAAACAAATTGTAGTGTAAATACAAACTCAAAGTAAATATTATTTAAAACTACCTGATTCACACTGATATAATCCACCAGACGTAAGTTGTTAATCACAAATAATAGATTTTAGAAAATGAAAGTAATGTTTACAATTTCAGCATAAAATGTCAAGGTCAATCCGAAAGTATCCAAATGAAAACTCGTCATGTGACAAAGCGACAATGGCGTCTAAATTGTGAATTTCAGACTGATGAGTTATTTTCATCTATTGTAATATTGCATTTAAAACATTTGAACCTTAATTTATTCCTCAATGCAGTAATTTATATTCATTCACCAATATATGTAGAAATGTATCCAAGAAAATGAGCATTCTTTGATTTATAGCATGACATAAATATGTTACGACTCTGGTTGACGTTCGATACGGGGTTGGCTTCAGCGTACAGGTATGTCAATACTATATAAACTGTACGCTGAAGTTTCTTTAGCTAGTGATGATTGGATGAAAACTGTTGAACATGTTGCATTTTTAAGGCCTCAAACAATTGGTCTAGCGACACATCAACCAATATAAGCTTACCTAAATACTCCAATATCTTCAATATGGGACACAATAAACAGTAAGACAAGCAAATTTGTTGAAGTAATATTAGCGGCGAAATATATTTTGTTTATGGATGGGTGTTAATCGGTATTATCCACACAACAAATTAAGTGTAAGGTAATTTGTTTTATGCATTGCAATTCTCCTCATTGATATCAATACTCCCATGAAGTTTCATTTTGAAGTCATGTAGCGTATCTGAGATATAGCCCTGAAAAGTTACATCGTAGAAAAAAAAAAAGAATAGTAACTCTTATTTAAGAAAGTGAAGTGTTGTTGTTCTTGTGCAGGGCACTTTTCCTCATTGACATCTATACAGCCATAAAGTTTCATGTTGATATCTTATATAGTTTCTGAGATATAGCCCTTACAAATTTTGTGACAGGCTGAACGACAGACAGACAACGCCAATTCTATATCCCGCCGCCTTAGCAAATGATAACAAGGTGTCAGAGGCGGAAAACTGGCTAATCCTTTAATTAACAGGGCTCAACAAAAACATAAGAACTATCTATCCTAACGATAAGAACTATCTATCCTAACGATAAGAACTATCTATCCTAACGATAAGAACTATCTGTCCTAACGATAAGAAATATCTATCCAAACGATAAGAACTATCTATCCTAACGATAAGAACTATCTATCTTTACGATAAGAACTATCTATCCTAACGATAAGAACTATCTATCCTAACGATAAGAACTATCTATCCTAACGATAAAAACTATCTATCCTAGCGATAAGAACTATCTATCCTAACGATAAGAACTATCTATCCTAACGATAAGAACTATCTATCCTAACGATAAGAACTCTCTATCCTAACGATAAGAACTCTCTATCCTAACGATAAGAACTATCTATCCTAACGATAAGAACTATCTGTAAACTACCTTGGTAGTAAGCTGAAAGGAGGAGAAATCAAACCCCTCTAGACTATATGTATGATTACTAGAACACGCATGTTTTCCTTTACTTCCAATTGGCCTAGACTTTGTTCTGCTGATTTTAAAGCAATAATTGGCTTGAAATTCAAATGGCCAAAAATGTGTTTTTTCCCTAATCCAGTTTTAATATTCCCAATTGATTGCGTGACGGTCAAATGTTTAAAGATAGGTTTGTACAGTGTAAATATAAAGACTTTAGCAGTTGTAATAATCATTTCACTGATTTGTTTAAGATCAGGATTTTTTCATCAACACTTACGCAAATGTTGTCAAAAATAAAACTATACTTTTTCCCTATTTGCAGCAAACTGATGCTAAAATTCCCAATTTCATGGGTAAAGGGCATACTACAACAAGGGCTGTTTGTAAAACATGCATGCCCCCCATATGGGCTGTCCGTTGTAGTGGCAGCCATTCTGTGAATACGATTTTTGTCACTGTGACCTTGACCTTTGACCTAGTGACCTGAAAATCAATAGGGGTCATCTGCGGGTCACGATCAATGTACCTATGAAGTGTCATGACCCTAGGCAAAAGCGTTCTTGAGTTATCATCCGAAAATCATTTTACTATTTCGGGTCACCGTGACCTTGACCTTGTGACCTCAAAATCAATAGGGGTAATCTGCAAGTCATGATCAATCTACCTATGAAGTTTCATGATCCTAGGCGTATGCGTTCTTGAGCTATCATCTGAAAACCATTTACTATTTCCGGTCACCGTGACCTTGACCTTTGACCTTGTGACCTCAAAATCAATAGGGGTCATCCGCGAGTCATGATCAATCTACCCATGAAGTTTCATGATCCTAGGCGTATGTGTTCTTGAGTTATCATCCGGAAACCATTTTACTATTTCGGGTCACCGTGACCTTGACCTTTGACCTAGTGACCTCAAAATCGATAGGGGTCATCTGCAAGTCATGATCAATCTACCCATTAAGTTTCATGATCCTAGGCGTATGCGTTCTTGAGTTATCATTCAAAAACCATTTTACTATTTCTGGTCACCGTGACCTTGACCTTTGACCTAGTGACCTCAAAATCAATAGGGGTCATCTGCGAGTCATGATCAATGTACCTATGAAGTTTCATGATCCTAGGCCCAAGCGTTCTTGAGTTATCATCTGACAACCACCTGGTGGACGGACCGTCCGACAGACCGACCGACAGACCGACCGAAAGACCGACATGAGCAAAGCAATATACCCCCTCTTCTTCGAAGGGGGGCATAAAAATAAGGAGAACAAGCAAATTCGTTGAATTGATATCCATCGCCAATATGCTTCTGGACACAAAAGTGTTTTATTTGACACTAAAAAAAGCATTTTTTCAAGATACAAAGGGCCGTTATTTACGGATGGTGTACAATGCCATTTGGCGTGCATCATTCTGTTATCTATATATATACTCATACCCAGTTTGAATGAAATCCGAAAAAGCACTTCCAAGATGTGGCTCCGGATGGACAGACCGAAGATCGGACGGAGAGACGGACGGATGGACGGACAACGCCAAAACAATATCCCTCCGCCCATGGCGTGGGATAAAAAGCCATGCTCAGTTACCTTTTGTATATCCATGGCAGCGAGGGCCCTCTGTTCAGCCAGCGTGAGTTCCTTGCTGTTGTCTTGTACTACATTCTCACTACCGTGCAACAAGGCCGCCACAGCCATCTCCAGCGGGGTCCTCGGCTACAGAAACAAGGGATTGGTTGTGACAGTAATACAATGCAGGAGTCCCAAAGCTCTACTAGGGACCTTTCGGTTTTAATTGATATTGCCCTTCATCTGGACATGTGTAAGGTGTAATAATCAAATTTATTTATTTTGCTTAAATCCATATAACAATTTTCATGTATACCAACTTTCAAACATCAAATGTCTTTGAAGTGGCATAATATTTTGAAATAGCAATCACCTTAAGATTGACTAACGGTTGCTTAAGTTTAATGAAAACCTCCAACAGTGGAAGACTGGCAAAATCACATAGGTTTCACATATATATATTTATATATATATATATATATATATAACTCTCATGGGTTAACAACAATTGTTTGTATTTTCCCTTCAATAAAGATTTATATAGTTGCATTTTTTTTGCAATTGGTGATTTAACGCTTTGCCTCCCAACTCCAAATTGATATTTTTTAGCTGAGAAAAAGCAATAAATTATATTTTGTCATAAGCAATACTGATTTTACGCAATGAAATCACTATACCTGGAATCTCTGCACCAGCTGGTCTGTAGTGACCACAGAGAAATCCTGTTTGTGTAGCGGGAATTGGAGCTGCTCTGCCTGCAAACATCAATGATCCAATGAGACTGAACAGGGCTTAATGCATGTAAGTAAAGTGACGTACTAGATTAGCCTGTGCAGTCCACACAGGCTAATCAGGGATGAGACTTTCTGCTATAATGACATTTTTGTTTAAAGTAAATCTCTTCTGAGCAAAACTGCAGTTTACGCGGAAAATGTCGTCCTACATTAGCCTGTTCTTACGCCACAGGCTTACCTAAGAAGAAACTTTATGCAAATGCATTAAGCCTAATTTTCCAAGAACGCAGCTCAAATGGTTAGCCTGCTGATGGGTCCGATGGTTCAAACAAATTGATCATCCATTATAATAACCATATTTACTTTTCAAATGCAAATAGATGAAATAATCCAGGGATGTATTCATTTATCAATGCACTAATTCAGCGCAAAGTTTAACTCGTTCTGAAGAAACAAGCCTTCATATCAATGGTCATGTCAGTAACAGCCTTTCTGTTCTGATTGCATTTGAAGTTTACCTTCCTGTTTTCCTTGACAGTTGGTTCCCACTTGGACAAGTCATGTGTAGTGGCCTCGTATGCCGTTGTACGACAGATCTGTAAATACAGTCAGCATAATATGCTCATGGCTTTGTTGAAAGTTATACTTCAAAAAGTATATGTGTCTTGTTCTGAGAAAACTGGGATTAATTAATGTGCGTAAAGTGTTGTATCAGATTAGCCTGTGCAGTCCGCACAGGCTAATCAGGGACGACACTTTCCGCCTAAACTTGAATTTTGGTAAGGAGGGACTTTCTTGAAACTAAAAATACCATAAAAGCGGAAAGTGTCGTCCCTGATTAGCCTGTGCGGACTGCACAGGCTAATCTGGGACAACACTTTACGCACATGAATTAAGCCCAGTTTTTTCAGAACACGACACATATATACATTCAATGTTGACATGTGAAAAAATATAATATAAAATACCTTAACACTATGCCAAATTACTGAAACCTAAAGTAGCAATCAATGAACACTATGTTTCACAATTACAACAAATGTCAGTAACAAAACATGAAAACTATGTTTTACAATTACAACAACCTCAAGTAACAATCAATAAACACTATGCTTTACAACTACAACAAACCACAGTAAAAATAAATGAACACCATATTTTACAATTACAACACCCTTAAGTAAAAATCAAAGAACACTTTTGTATTATGACAACAACAAAATAATCAATCAACAAGGCTATTATCAAGCAATATGGTGCCCTACCGGCTCCACCATTGTCAGAAATTCCACCATTTTCAGAATATTTTTTTGTTGCCATAACAACCACAATTTTTGAAGTAGGAACAAAATGACGTGCATAATGTCCATATTGCCATCTATCCATGTTCCAAGTTTCATGAAAAAATATTCAGAACTTTTAAAGTTATCGCAGGAGCCAGATAACCACCATTTTCAGCAGTATTTCAAGTCTATTTGTTGCCATAGCAACCAAAATTTTTGACGTAGGAACAAAATAAAATGACATGCATAATGGCCATATTGCCATCTATCCATGTTCCAAGTTTCATGAAAAAATATTAAGAACTTTAAAAGTTATTGCAGAATCCAGAAAAGTGTGACGGACGGACGGACTGACGGAAGGACGGACTGACAGACGGAGCGCAAACCTTAAGTCCCCTCCGGTGATACCGGTAGGGGACAATAAAAACCATGCTTCAGGAGTACAGCAAAGCTTAAGTTTAAATAAATGGCAAAAACTGAGAGTTATTAAGTATATAAAGGATGTAGCACCAGTACTTGATCCCTGCACTAGTAAATTTTGAACCATGGTTAATATATTTATAGACATCTTGTAACATTATTCTGATCCAAATAAAAAATATAAGAGATTTTAGGCTAGAGAATTCCTGCTAGCAAAATCCAACAGCTGATTTTGATGCATGACAATCACAGTGGCCTTAGCCCAACAGATACACCTAACATGTACAGTTGTTTCCAGACATACCTTTGCCTTCTCATGTTTTGGCAGTGGTGTTGACACCGTCTGCTTGTGTTTCTGGATGACAGAGAGCTGTTGTTTTAGGGTGCCATGTTCGGTTGTCTCTTTCAATGATCCCACCAGCTCATGTAGCTTCACTTTTGTAACAGCATCTTAAACACAGTAAATGAAAATAGTCACAGGTTTTATATTAGTTTCTAGATTGAAATGTACATGTTGACTTCCTTGGTTTTAAGGAACAGGAAAGGTTATAAAAACTGAGTTACAACAGCCATCCGTTGCAAATGAAATTATTTAACAAATGACTGCTTAATATGCAATAAACTACTCACTTAAGTCATCAAATATGGCAAAGTATTTTAACATGACAGGCTAGCTAAAAAAAATAAAAATTATCAACACAAGATTTTTGTTTTTATGAATATGTTAATTTTAGACCATCAAAGCAAGATTTGTATTATGTAACAGTGTTAAATTCAAAATCATGAACAAACAGGTTACATACCAGCAACAGACGAGAACTGAAACTCAGAAATCTTGCCACTGTTGATCACAGTTCGTTGTGACAGACTATTTCTGAAAGGAAAAATACTGATATTGTCAAGTCAATCGATGGGCAAAAAAGAACTTTTGCCAAGTGGAACAAAAATACAAATGTACGGGATGTTAACATGTACAAAACAGAAAATATTTTGATGAAGGCTAAATGCTGTCAAAGTTAAAAAGATCTCTGCTGGTAGAGGAAAACTAAACAATTGTAAAGTCCAAGTGGATCTTCACTATATTTCTGATAATATATATATATCAGATTTATATATGCAGCACACACAGGCATATCAGGAATGACCCTCCCTTTCCACCTGAACTGGATGTTCCCTAAGAAGAGACCATCTTTAAACAAACAAGAGCTGTGTTTGTGAAACACAATGCCCCCTACTGCGCCGCTTGGACCTTTGACCATATATTTGACCTTTGACTTTGAAGGATGACCTTGACCTTTTGCCACTCAAAATGTGCAGCTCCATGAGATACACATGCATGCCAAATATCAAGTTGCTATCTTCAATATTGCAAAACTTGACCTTTGACCTTTTGCTTTGACTTGATGGATGACCTTGACCTTTCACTACTCAAAATGTGCAGCTCCATGAGATACACATGCATGCCAAATATCAAGTTGCTATCTTCAATATTGCAAAACTTGACCTTTGACCTTTCGCTTTAAATTTGATGGATGACCTTGACCTTTCACCACTCAAAATGTGCAGCTCCATGAAATACACATGCATGCCAAATATCAAGTTGCTATCTTCATTATTGAAGTTTTGGGACAGACAGACACACACATACAATTACAGACAGACAGACAGGCTAAAAACAATATACCCCCGATCATTCGATCTGTACATAAAAATACCATTTAAGCGGAAAGACTCGTCCCTGATTAGTATGTGTGGACTACACACGCTACTCTGGAATATTTGTGAACATGCATTAAGCCCCATTTTTCCCTAGAGTGCTGATCATTTATAATTTATGTACTCACTTTTTTTTGCCATCAAGGGCTGAGATTGCATCAAGTAATTGGTTGTGTTTCCTGTCATCAGCTAGATCCTAAAAGCAAAATGTGTCATTAATTTTTAATGGATTAATAAATGCATTAATAATAGACTTGTTTACAAATAAAGGTACGATTTAATTTCAATTAATGACGGACCAGGTTTGTAGAAGATGCATGATATTGAAAATACACATACAAACAAAAATACACAGTGATTTAAGTCATAAAGTTAATGTTCACATATAAATAAAATATTATGCTTGCTATACCTCAAACATTACATTTAAAAGTGGTAACTTAATTTTTCCAATTCACTGAGTGGCATACCATATGGTTGGGCAAGACATTCCATGAACTTGTCTTTTAAAACTAGGCTCTTTGACAAGGTATATATGCTTTTTAAACTCGAATATCAGCCTGATGATACACAGACATATTGCAACCTAACCTCTTCGTCACTTTCTGCAGCAAGAGATTCCCACTGGTCACTCTCCAGAGCCATCTTTCGATACCTGAACATGGGAACAAGCATTTCCGGTATAACCATAGAGTTGGTAATACACATATCTTAATAAAGCACAAATTAAAACGTTAATTAAAGCTATTTGTGATTGATAATTACTAAATTATAATTTATCAACTGTGATTAATCAACCTAATAAATTTTTGTAAGTCTAAAAATTCTTATTTAGGGTTATAATTTTATTCTTTTTATTTGCAATTGAAAATTTGCAAAAAGATTTTCATGTGTCAGGGCCCTCAATCTATTAAATCTGCCGCAGAAATTCAGCGGCAGTCCCCCACCTGAAAAGTAAACTTTTTTCCCCTTTTGGGGGAAAAAATTCCCCCTAAAAAAATAAAAATAATTTTTAATAGAAAGATGTGTCTCATGTTTATCTCAATTCTATTTCAATTTAATCTTTGCAAACATACTAAATTATGAAAAATGCAATGAATATAGTGCAAACATGTACAAATGTAATAATGAGAGAGTAAGTAAAAAAATCCCCCAAAAAGGGAAACGCCGCGAAAATTCCCCCTCCTAAGGGCTGCGGACCCCTTCCCCCAAAGGAGCAGGATGGGATAACCAACAGGAATCAGGTAAGCAGCACCATCATGCGATTTAGATCTACATATTTTCCAAGCATTGTGCACACGAATATTAATACAATAGCTTAATTAACGCATATATATCAAATTGTTAGATTAGAAGGAACGAACAAAATTTACCATCCGAAAATAAAGCATCCGAATTTTACTCACTCCAATAATATGCTGCTTTGATGTTTAGAATTACGTATTAAGTGTATTATAACATATCATTGTGGTTTCATAAGGAAAGGCTTATAAATTTCACATACACATAACCAAACAATGTATTCATAAGGTACAAAATAACTACCGCAATTTTCACGTGTTTATATCGGAAGTTGGCGAATGTTGGTTCTTGGTCTACGAAAGACTTCCGTTTTACAAAACTTACCTCCCTTGTGTTACTAATGACAACGTATCAAGCGGCACCTGTCATTTGTTAAAAGGTTTGTTATTGTTGTTTAATTGTATAGAAATAGAATAATCACACAATTCAGAGTAGGTATATTTTATTTGTACAAAACTGCAAATGCATTAATGAATGAAGCCTATGTTTTTGCTAACCCTAATCATGGCCTTGACAGTTGACGCGATTGTTTATCAATGAAAACGAAAGGATGAAATTAATCTGGCTGGATCATTTATCTGTTTTATTACAATATTCATGTTATCATGGGGTTTATTGCCCGGTAAATATCACCACGGCTGTATTAATTAATGGTTTAAGTCTGTTTTATTCATCTGTAAAATAATATGTGTGTTTGATGTTTGTTTAATTATTAAAAGGCTAGTGCTAGTAAACAATTATTCACACTTTTTTATATTAATCTCCTTTTAAAAAATAATGTCATAATGATTTTTTGTTTAAAAAAACATTAATTTTAGACTCTGTTTCAAACTATGACTAATATTGAAAATGCTCACTGGTAAACACTACCTTGTAGTTCATTTGTTTAAGGATTTATGTGAAAACTAAGACATCAATTTATAACCTTCAAATCAAATCAAAATTTATGTATTGTCGGTATGAGAATAACATGTATATAACATAACCTATGTATAGCTTTTGACCCACCTAATTATTTCAAATTCTTGTAGTCATATTTGTAATACTGCTCATTTCAGGAAATGGGTCCACTGCCAAAGGGTACCCGTACGGCCCACATTAAGGCTAGTCATGGCCCAGACACCAATATGTTGAAGTTTTATGTCACACAGAACTCTACAACATATGGGAAGCACTACGAGAACTATAAGCCACGTTCAGGCCACCATACAGGAACAGGATATTTGTCAAATTTCCGCCCTGCTGTCTATTATAACCAAAGACTTGACAGCCAAGATAACCCCACATTAGCGTATGTTTATTTTGTATTATAATAGTTGTTCTAGTAATGTATTCATTATTTTGTTGAGATGTATATCATCTGTAAGGATGATCATGTGGTAAGAAGAGAAATTAAAATAAATGTCGCTATATTTGTAACAATCAATTTAGTCCATGGCTATGTATAATCCCGACTATTGACTTCCCAAAATATCTATATATACATTTATAGTTTTTAAATTAACATTTCAAACTGCACACATCTAGTTAAAGAGTTGTTGTTTATTTTTCATTATACTTTCAAACCATTATTATTTGCCAAGCATGAATTTTCGTATATTTCGTCAGTAGACCAATTTACGAATTTAAGTTTGTAACAAATAATTATTTCCAATGCTCAAAAAAAGATGAATGAGTTACCGTAGAAATGGGAGGCATTTATATCCCACATAATACATGCATGCATCCTGCGTCTGTCTTTTGACACTTGACATTTTATGTTAAACGCTATTGCAGTAAAGCAGTATCAATAGCAATGACTTCGTTTATGTAGAATAGTAATGATTATCGCTAAGTTTTAATGATTTTTTACCAATTGTGTGTATTGTATTTGTTCAGGGATAATGAGAAGACAATACACCGCATATCAAAGACAATAAATGCAATTGAAAGATGACAATGTTTGATCAACTTCAAACCTTGAGAAGGGTCATTTACTCCCATTAATTCACTAATCATAACAATGTACTAGTTAATTGGCATGTTATAAGAAGGGCCAGCTACTATCACCTCATAACCATGGACTAGTTAAATGGCATGTAAATAAAAATGGTCCACTTCCTGCAAGTGACTCACAAGTGACCCCTCCTTCTACCCTGATTTATTGCAAACAAGTATTACAACAAAATCATCTAAATGACCGACAAATTTTATTGTTTTCAAAATCAGAAATTAGCCCATTTTTGTGCTGAAGAAATAGTAAGTTGTTGAAAAACTACAAAAAATGTATCTGACAAAATAAATGGTTTCACAGTATGTCATCATCAAAACTAGTAGTTTGGAGAAGCAATCCCTATTTCTGAAAGGTGTTATTACTTAACAGCAAAAATCTGCAACAAGCACAATTATTGAAACTGCTGCCATTACTAGATATCACCATGCATAGCAGATTTAATGAGCATGGGTATCAACCATGCAATTTCTAATATTCAATAATAAAATAAGTTAAAGCCCAGTTAAAAGAATCACAAGTTAAAATCTTATGGACTTACTCTTGTTTTTTACACTACTTTAATCATGTGTTGTTTCCAATAATGTTGCTAAAATGTATCAGGCAATTCCTTTATTTCAGTCGAATTTGTGCCCAGAACTACCGCAGCCTAACAAGTATTGACTTTCAACCATCCAGAGAAAACCAGGGGCATGAACCTCTGCCTTTTAGCTGCCATCAGGTTGGCTCAGGATTTGTTCGACAGAAGCCCATAACCACACCACTGGAACGAGAGGTACTCAAACAAAATTGTACAGTGGCACGGTTATGCAAGATATTACACTACGATGATATTTTATTATTCTTTAAATTTTTTTATATTTCTTAGGTTCAGATTAATTGTATCTCAATTTATGTTTAAATTTTAAGTTTTTAGGGAATTAGCTTACTGACATTTGGCACTTAAATTAAAATAAAATTACAATACTATACTATAAATTGTATGCCATTTTAATCACACAATCCGTTAGAGGGTTAGCAGCAAATTATTGTATCTTATAAAGCAATTTCAAGCACATACAAAAGTTTTGCACTCAGCGGGAATGTATTCTAGGTGAAGGGTGTCTTCATTGACACGCGGGCTGCCTCGGCGCCTGCGAGCATTCTCCCAAAGGCCAAACCTCTGCTGCATTCCCTGAGGGCTAAAGACCCTGTGGAACTGGAGAACTCAGGATATGTAAGTATTACTACCAGTTTAATTGACCATTGTTTGGAAAAACCAGGCTTAATGCATGTGCCTAAAGTGTCAGACCATGTAAGCCTGTGAACTCTGCACCATGCAGCTAATCAGGAACAACATTTTCCGCTTTCATTAAAAGTTTCTTTTAAAGAAAGTATTTTCTAACAAAAATACAGTCCAGGCAAAAATTGTCGTGTCAGATAAGCCTGTGCAGTTTGCACAGGGTAATGTAAGACGACACTTTATGCACATGTATTAAGATCTTTTTTCCAGAGAAAAGCTCAATCAGGATTGGGACAGAGTGCATCATCTGCTGTAAACAGTTAAATAAAAATAAAATAATCCGTGCTCTGTAAATTAGCGTTGATTAATTAGATATACTATATTGCGTGTAACATTATTGCGCACATGGGTGTTCAACAATGGGTGGAAACATAGATGCGAACAATGCCAAAGGTGTCTCATATGTCTGACAAAAATGTGACAAGCTGAGTAGTGACAAATTAACTTTTGTTAATCAAATAAAAAAGGGAACATTGGTAAAAACAATTCAGACCATCTTATAGTAAGTAAATTTACTTAACCCTTTCCCACTCAGAAGCAAATTGAAAATGGCTATGTGCAAACAGCATGAAACCAGAACAGCCTGCGAGTAACTCGCAGTCTGTTCAGGTTTGATGCTGTTTTCTACCTTAGGGCTGGAAATAAAGCCTTTCAAACTTGAATATATTAAGAAAGGACTTAAATTTAATTGATTATAAGAGACTTCAAATGCACCAAAGTGCATTTCTGAATGGTAAAGGGCTATTACAGGTGAATGGTGATATAATTAGTCCTCTTTGGTGCCTCTGGTTCCTGCAATTACTTAAAAGCACCTTGGCTTGGTTGATGTAACTGAGTAACTGGATAGAGGGCCATATGGGCAATATGTACATTCATTTTCTTTTCCCAGGCAAAAAATAATTGCTGTTGGTATATTTGCAGAAATAAGTAAAAACTGTGATAATTCCAAAAGTACTATAGAATGGTTAATACCACTCAGTTTATTGATAGAGGGCCGTATGGGAATATGCAGGTTATTTCAATGTTTTTGCACAAAACAAATGGTGGTTGCTATTGTTACAGAGATGAGTGAAAGCTCAAATCTGGATCCTGCCATAACTATAAGTACTTAGGCCAGGTTGATGAAAACTATGGAGAATGTGAGACAACATTAATTGCTTCTGTGACAAAACTCTGGTTTTCTTTTTGAATCACTGCCCAGTGCGTGCTCTTTTTTATGTGGGAAGAGGCATCACTCCCTCAATCAAGGTTGAACCTGTATTTTACACGTTTCGATACTTTACATATTGCTTTGTGTTGTAGGGTCCGAAGTACATGTTGTCAGAAACCAAGCAGAGATTTCTAGGAGCTCAGCCTGACAGAAGTAAGTGCATGAACAAGTTGCTTACGACTGCGTCTGTACACAGGGCTCACATTGACTTTAGAAATTATTCAGCAATCTTTACAACATGTTGATATTTTATAGGGTTTATGAAAAAATCTAATCAATTAACGGTAAGAATATTTTGAGATAAAATTTTGTTATTGCAGCTATTACTGGTCCGCTCAAAAAGCAGAATGAGCTCTGATGCTACATGTAAATGTGCAGTGCTATTAACTTTGTCTGTTCAATAATGTGAAGGTTACATATGTTTTTCTCATATATGTATTACAAGGCATATGCAGTCACAACCTTTGACATTTATGAGTACATCCAGTTACTTTAGTTGTATAATGATTTCTGTTTGAAAAAAGTTAAGTTTGTTGTACTGTTGTGATCTATGTGTTTGACATTGTGAGTGTAAGTCAACAGCATTAATTTTGTTTTCATATGATCCCAGTTGTAAAGATAGAAACATGTGATGGTGATATAATTTGAATTAATCCTCGATATTATCAAGTATTATCACTTATAAAAACACTGGAGAAATAAGTAGTACATATTGTTACCATAAATCTGTAACGTGTGTTCTCCCATCGTCCCAATAATCTTGGAGTGGGCTTCATGAATTCTTCCTTAAACTTATTTATAAGATCTCGACGTTATATTATTGCATTTAATTGTTTTTAATTTGCTGAACTGAGATGCATATTGTTTTGGCAATTTGTATCTCTTGTTTATTATGTGTATCATTGTATGAGAACTTGTACCATTGCTTTTTCCAACACAGATGGAGTTAGTTATTACCATGGTAAACTTGAATAATTAATTAGCTGATTATTAGTTTTATATGTGTAGATCCTTTTATCTTAGGTCTTCAAACTTCAGAGTATGTATGTTATTTTGCCCCCGGTAGGGTGGCATATAGCAGTTGAACTGTCCATCAGTCCGTCTGTCAGTCTGTGCTTCCATCCGAAAACTTTAACATTGGTCATAACTTTTGCAATATTGAAGATAGCAACTTGATATTTGGCATGCATATGTATCTCATGGAGCTGCACATTTTGAGTGGTAAAAGATCAAGGTCATCCTTCAAAGTCAAAGGTCAAATATATGGCTTCAAAGCTTCGCAATAGGGGCATTGTGTTTCGGGACAAAACACATCTCTTGTAGTTCTTATATTATAAAATGCTCCAAAATAGCATAGATCATCCTTATTTATTTCATGTATTTTAGATAGTATTTTTGTCAAACAGATTTTCCTTTCTTTCGCCTAAATGCTATGGGATTTTTTAGAAATCAGAAACTTTTTGTTTTAGCATGATTAATAATAATTATTTAATACTGAATAAGCTATTAAATGCTGTACATTACATTCATATGTTCTAATATATTCAACATAAAAATGTCATTTATTCTGTATATGTAATTTAATAATAGGCTACCAGTTATCAAAATTTTAGCATGTGTAACTGCCATCCTCCTTTTCCTCTTGTTTTTATATGTAGTTACCAGATTTCACAATCTTATTTCATTCCTGATTGCTTGACACAGCATCCCAAAGTTTGTCAGTCTTCTTCCAATATTGTCTTCTTGTTCTGTCTTGAAATCACATCAATAGTTTTGTATTAAAAACCCCGTTAAAGTTCTTTCTCACTTTGTGTCGAAGTTAGTAATATAATTTTGATTTAATAATTATTTTTTTTATAAAAATATATAATCTCTTCGTCTATCGTACTTCATTTGTAAGTTTGTTCTGACCACATGTTTAAGCTGATATTAAATACTTTGTGTTAGTTGAAGTTTCAGAAGTCCTGTCATGTTTTCATTGATACTGTTTTGAATCTCAAATCAGACAGTATGCATACCAGCTATTAATTAAACAACATGAATTAACCCTTTCCCACTCAGAGGCAAAGACTGAAAAGGCTATGTGCAAACAGCATAAAACCCCAGAACAGCCTGTGAGTAACTTACTGTGTGTTCAGCTGGTTTTTTGAGCTCGGCTGTTTTTCGGAGAAAACCCGAAGTTTGTCATAGCCAGCGTGTCGCCATCGTGTTATTGCAAAACCTTAACATTTTGTTAAGGTTTTGAACATTGGCTCTAAAATCCAAAGTGCTTCACCTACAACTCTTGAAACTTCTATGTAGCTTCCCTTGATGAGTTCTGCATGCCACACCCAGTTTTGGGTCTATCTGGTCAAAGGTTCAAGCGTCACTGTGATCTCTTAAAAAAAAAAAAATTCTGACAAGCTTTAATTTATTAAAAACTGCACCCGCAATGGAGCGTCACATGGCACCCGTTATGCAGTGCTCTTGTTCTGTTTGCTGCTCATCGGTATCTAAGGG